>NC_088331.1:27153750-27469375 GCF_036884655.1 Musa acuminata AAA Group | reverse complement strand
TTTGTTGGAAACTCTGATTTGTTCAAAACTGATTTCATTGGAAACTAGACTCGTAGACCTTTCTTTGATATATGGATTGAAAGATTTGGAATCCAAACACCTGCCCAGTTATCTGTTGAATCTGACATTATGAATTCTGCCAACAGAGATTTTGTTCTACGACACTTGCTTACCAAATTATTTGTAACTCTCTCTGTTGGACAGTTCAATTCCTATGAAGCCTGTCTTATCTGAAAGTATTATCCAATGATTATTTCTGAGTAAATTGGAGCACGATTGATAGTTTGAATCATTTGTTCAATGTGCCTCTTGTATTCTGCCAGAAATCGAGCTTTGGTCGATTTCTCATATTCTGGTTTCATTCCTTTGGAAGTTGATATCCTTTAGCTTTCTTATTCAATTGAGCTTTATATTACTGCTTTGAGTTCTTGTATACTCTTGTCCTTAAAATTATTGCATTCTTGAAAACTGTTGTGTAACGTTTATGCTATATCGTATTGACTCATATAGGCACATGTATATCCTATTGTTCCGCATTTGCTTTCGATATGTGCCTATTCCAGTTTCATTCCTTTGGACATTGAATTCATCAAATCTTCTTATTGAATTGAGTTATTTGTGATTGCTTGGATTCCATATGTGCCCTTGCTTTCAATTCCCTTCAAATCTGAATATACTTGTGAAAGATTATTGCTTACTTCGGATTGACTCGTAAAGGCACATGTACGTTTGTTGTTCCGCGTGTGCTTCCGATATATGCTACTTATTGTTGAAACTGTCCTTTTGTACTCTGGTGTGTGGGATTGTCTGGACCTTTGCCAGAAATGGTAAAGGGTATGCGCTGATTTGCCCGCTATGTGGGGTCCCGCTATGTGGGATATTCTGGTATGCGCTTATTTGCCCGCTATGTGGGGTCCCGCTATGTGGGATATTGCTTAGAGCCTGCGATGCTCTGCCGGCCCCCTTTGACTTCACCTAGACGTGGGTGGATGGAGCTCCCAGACGTGGGAGACTTTTGTCAGGTGGTCATTCAGAAATGGATGAATCACATTCTGACTGAGATCCCACTACACCTTCTGTATGTTTGATATGATATCCAGAGCTTTGGTTATGTGTTTCTGTACATGCTTTGGATAAGATTGATATGTTTGCAACGTCAAAGACGACGTTTGAGCTTCTGTACGATATTTGTTTTCGATATGCTCTGAAATGCTTCATTCACTGATGATATGCTTCGAAATGTTCCATATGCCGTTGATATGCTCCGGAACATTTCATATGCCATTGATATGCTCCAATTACTCTGTGCTCCATTTGCTATGAACTGATATGTTCTGAAATGTCCTATTTGCCATTGATATGTTCCAATTACTCTGTGCTCCATTTGCTATGAACTGATATGTTCTGAAATGTCCTATTTGCCATTGATATGTTCCAATTACTCTGTGCTCCATTTGCTATGAACTGATATGTTCTGAAATGTCCTATCTGCCATTGATATGTTCCAATTACTCTGTGCTCCATTTGCTATGAACTGATATGTTCTGAAATGTCCTATCTGCCATTGATATGTTCCAATTACTCTATGCCCCATTCGTTATGGATCAAATATGTTTTGAATGACATGATACGTATGATTTGGTATCTATTGAGATGGTATCCTTGAGAATTCTTGTATTCTGCCTTGCATTATGATACCTTACTCGTTTGAAACCGTTCCTTTTGTTCTGAATATGCTTTGTCACTTGCTGAGCCGTTTTTTGGCTCACTCCGTTGTTATATAAATCTTTCAGGTCAGCTTGTCACTCTTCGAGATGTTTGATTTGGGCTGAGGCAGTGGATAGCTATTCAGAATAATGGGCAAGTCTGGTTGGTTATTACGATATTGTTGTATAAGTATGTCTTGTATGTAATGAAATGTTGTCGATGAACCGAAATGGATATACTGTGTCAAAGTGTTAGGAGATCTCTCTTATTTGGAATTTCAGAATGTTAAGTCTAATTTATGGTGATATGAACTTGTGGTGAATAGTTGGAGTTCTGATTGTATAATTTATTTAGCTTGTGGATTTATAAATGTTGTTCATGTTTGTCAAGTTGGCTTGGGTTGCCATAAATGTGAATTATCGAGTGATGTGATATATGATTATAAACTGCACAGGTTTTATGGATGTGAATATGAATAGAATGTTTTCAGTGTCCTCAAACGTTAGTTTGGATCCTGGATTGGTCTGCGGTGAAGATTTTAAAAATCATGGATATTTTGAGGGGCGTGACAGCTGTGGAGGGTCGATGGATGCATGTGGAAGGGCAGCGAGATACTAAGAATGCTGCTATGATATCAGGTGTTAGAACCCTTGCAGATTCTAAACTTGGGGTTGATCTCTTTAGGGGATCGGCCTCCTTGGAACTCTTTAAGGGTTCCTCCCTCCAAGTTGCTGCTCAAAGGCTGTAGAAATAATTTATCTATTGCTTATGAAAAGAGGAGGAATACATGGCTATTTATAAGGCTTCTAAATCCAAACTCATAATAGGACTCCGACTTAGGACTCCTACTTCTAGCCAACTCCTAATAGGACTCATACTCAAGACTCCTATTCTTTTACAACTTCTAATTCTTCTCAAAAAAACAACCTCCAAACCCTAGTCGGCCTCTTCAACTCTTTAATACAGGTTGAGCTTAGGTCGGTTTTACATGAATGTCCCTCTCAATTCGGACTCTCCTAGCTAGAGTCCTAATAGTACCACTACCAAAACTGGTGGTATGTTAGAACCCTTACAGATTCTAAACTTGGGTTGATCTCTTTAGGGGATCGGCCTCCTTGGAACTCTATAGGGGTTCCTCCCTCCAAGTTGCTGCTCAAAGGCTACAGAAAAGATTCATCTATTGCTTATGAAAAGAGGTGGAATACATGACTATTTATAGGGCTTCTAAACCCTAACTCCTAATAGGACTCTTACTTAAGACTCCTACTTCTAACCAACTCCTAATAGGACTCCTAATCAAGACTCCTACTTATAACCAACTCCTAATACGACTCCTACTCAAGACTCCTATTCCTTTACAACTCCTTATTCTTCTCTAAGAAATAACCTTCTAACCCTAGCCGGCTACTTCATCTCCTTAATAGGGGTCAGCTTAGGTAGGTTTTACATGAATGTCCCTCTCAATTAGGACTCTCATAGCTAGAGTCCTAATAAACCCGCCCTCTTCAAATTAGCCTTGTCCTCGAGGCTGACGATTCATGAATTTTGGGAATTTGATCTTCAAGTCATCATAGTTCTCCCAAGTGGCATCTTCTGTTAGTAGGTTTATCTACTGTATTAGTAATTTAGTAGTGGATCGTCGTCATCGAGTCACAATCCGTCGATCAATAATGGCACTTGGCTTAATCTGAAGTTCTCTTTCGGTAGTCATATTTGGTGGGTGGCTTTGGGCTGTCTCCAAGCACCTATTTACAACTTTCGTCTAGCCGTCGGTTTGTGGGTGATATGCCATACTCCTTTTCAATTTAGTATCCTGCATATGGAATAAGTTTGTCCAAAATCTGCTCGTGAAGATGTAGGTAGAATTTATCATAAGCACAATGCGTCTCTTATAATGTAATTCTTTTGAGTCTCAATTGTAATGAGCCATAGGGCTTGATGCTTCCTCCAATTTTTTTATAATCTTACTAGTCTCTGAATCTTCCTGCCATTCCATCTTAATATCCTTAAGAAAGTTGTTGGTCGGAACTGAAACGGCCGAAACTTCAACTTGCTCGGGTAGTTGCGAAAGTGCATCTGCAAGAACATTCTCTTTCTCCTTTTTGTAAGTTATTTCATAATCAAATCCAAGAAGTTTTATTACCCATTTTTGCTGCTCAAGGGAAGATATCTTTCACTCCAAAAAGTACTTGAGGCTTTTATGGTCGGTTTTAATTTGAAATCGTCGGCCAATCAAGTAGGGTCTCCACCTCGTTGCTGCGCACACAATGGCGAGCATCTCCTTATCATATGTTAACTTATTTTGATGGGAGGGAGATAATGCCTTACCAGTGTGTGTGAGTGGTCGACCATCTTGCATGAGAATGGCTCCAATTCCGACTCCAGATGCGTCGGCCTCAATAATGAAGGGTCGGTTGAAATCTTATAGTGTTAGCACCGGCGTTGTCGTCATGGCTGCCTTAAGTTTGTCGAAGGCAGCGGAGGCTCTGTCCGACCATTGGAAGACATCTTTTTTCAGTAAGGAAGTAAGTGGTGCACTGATCTTTCCATAGTTTTTCACGAACTTACAGTAGTAGCCTGTTAAACCCAGAAAGCCATGTAGCAATTTTATGTTCCTCGAGGTCAGCCAGTTTTGCATTACTCCAATTTTGAAGGGGTCTACTGCTACACCTTCCTCTGATATGATATACCCAAGATATTCCACCTTCTTTTGAAGAAAGCAAAAATTCATAGTGGTTTTTGTGTGTTCAAAAGGTGGTTTTCGGTATGTCTTCTTCGCATACTCGTATTTGATGATACTCGAATCGAAGGTCCAGCTTTGTGAAGATTTATGCTCTCTTTCATCTAGCAACTCATCTACTACTAGAATAGGTTATTTATCCTTGATGGTTATGCCATTGAGAGCTCGGTAATCAACACATAATCGCCATATTCTATCCTTCTTTCGTATGAGGAGCACCGATGAAGAGTAGGGGCTGCAACATGGCCGAATAACTCCTGTTTTGAGCATCTCTTTTACAATCCTTTCTATTTCATCCTTTTGGAGATGTAGATATTGATATGGCCGAGTATTTGCTGGAGGTTTGCCTGAAAGATTCGTTATATAATGATCATGCCGACGGGTAAGAGGTAGGTTGCGCGGTTCGTCAAATATATCTGAAAATTCAGCAAGCAAAGAAAGTAGATTTGAATCTTCAAATTTTGTTGGCTCTCCCTTAGTTTGCTGCTCAAGTTGTACCAAAAAGCCGCTACATGCTTTATGCAAAACCTTCTCCATTTTGTTGTGTGCAAATCGTTGTTACGTCGCCCTCACGTTTCCCGTTCAATATCACATGTTTCTCGGTACTGTAAAATTTCATAATTAGTTGCATAAAATTCCAAGAAATATCACCTAATGTCATCAACCATTTAATTCAGAGCATGGCCTCATGATCATCAAGAGGGAGAAGGAAGAAATATGCAATTATCTCTTGGTAAGGCCTCATGATCAGCAATAGTTTCACTTGCGGGCACCTACGATCATACTTCAAAATCCAACCATCGGTGGCCTTAACGTCAAACCTGTTGCAATTCTCGATAGATAAAGCCATCTGGACAGCAACCATACTGTTTAGAAAGTTATTAGTACTGCCCATGTTGATTAGAACAGTGATCGGTTGTTGTTTGAGAAGGCCTCCAACTTTCATTGTTTGCTGGTTTGAGTAGCCGGCTAGTGCATGTACCGTAACTTCGGTCGGTTGTGGCTCTTTTTCTGCATCTTCTTCATGTTCAAGGCTCTCTTCTAGATATTCAATGATCTCTTCTTCTATTGGTTCAATCATAAGAAGTCTCCCTTTACTACAGCGATGCTCACGTCTCCATGGCTCATCGCAATGCCAACATAACCCCTTCGTATATCGCTCCCGAGGTTCTTCTCTTGTTAACCTCTTTGGTGTAGGGACTCGGTCGATAGTAGGGGGGGCTGAGGGCTTTGATATTGCTAGTTGAGGAGCGACCCTAGTCCTCCGAGCTTCATGGTTCAGTTGTTCCTCTTGATGTCGTGCGAATGAGATGGCTGCCATAAGCGTGTACAGTTGTCGTGCTTTAATTTCTCTTTGGATCTTCGGCTTCAAGCCCTCAACGAAGGTCCTCAATAGCTGTTTTTGAGACCAATCATGAGTTTGATTAGATAACCATTCAAACCTAGTTTGGTACTCCTGAATGGTGGAGGTTTGTTGGATCATTGCTAGTTGTTCGTCAATATTCTCGTAATCGGTTGGTCTGAAGCGGATCAGTAGTCCTTCTTTGAATTGTCGCCATGAAAGGACACCATAAGTATGTTCAAGTCAGTCAAACCACTGTATAGCATCCCCTTCAAGATGTATAGCTACAATTTTCACCATAGATGCATCCGCGGTTTTATGGTACCGAAAATATCACTCCGCGCACGAGATCCAACCAATCGGGTCTCCTTCTTCCCATCTAGGGAAGTCCACTCTCATGCATGGATAGTTGGGGTTGTTCATAGAGCTTCCCCTCTCTTGGAAGTCATATCTTCGGGCTTGGTGCGATTGGGCAAAGCTCTCTCCTTGATGTGATATCTTCGGGCTTAGTGGTCGGCCCAATATGAGTTCGGTAAAGAGCGTCCGAATCTTATCCTCCATTCGCGTCTCGAAGGCTTCAAATTTAGCATTGATTACCTCCTCAAATGCCATAGTATATGCCGCCAAATCTGTGATGTTAAGATCTCTCTTTTGATATCGGGTTAAAGGCATGTATTGGTTGAGAGAGGTGATGGTCGAAAGGGTTGGTGGATTGGTGGATGTAGGCTACGGTTTAGGCTTGTTTTGTGGCTATTTTGGGTGCAGTTTGAGGGTGTGGTTTGGTGGAGTTTTAGGGTTGTAGATGAAAGTTTTGGATCTGTGGTAGATGGTAGCAAAGGTTTGATAGAAATCAGTGGAAGTTGCAGCAAGTATGTGCTATCTTGTAATAGTAGAATTGTCATCGAAGAAACAATGGTTTCTCAACGTAATTTCCACCAAAAACTTGAGAGAATTGAGGAGGGAATTGATAGCAAAATCACAGTTTATATGACAGCAAGAATGTCTAATTTAATCAAGAAAATTTCGGCAGTATGACAGCAAGGAAATTGGTGCAAGTTGCGATTGCAGAATTCTCATCGAAAAATATCAGCGGTCGATGATGAAAATTTGTAGCAACACAAAATCGTTTTTAGAGATGAATTCCTTTATAAATCAATCTTAGATGGAAGCTAAGACGATCTATAAAGTGTATAAGAAATTTCATTCAAAAAAGATTGCAAATAGATGGGATAAGGCAACAATATGCGGTTGAAACTTTCTACAGCACAGATTTTTAAGTATAGCAAATTAGATGTAAAAGATTAGTGGTTTATATTGAGAATTTTTTAATAAAACCAAAGGAAATCTGCTGTTAGGAAATTTCAAAGATGTCATAAAAATTTTGTAGAGATTTGGATAGAAAATACATAATAGCAAGATCAAACAGACGGTGCTATACGGTTGAAATTCTGCAATGTATCTTTCGTCATAGAGATGAAAACTTTATGACGAAAAGTTTATGCAGTAATATAGGAATAATTTTTTTGGGATTTTCAAATAAGGATAACTAAATTGCAGCAGCAGTAAGATAGAAAACCAGAACCTATTGTAATTCATGGGGAGATAAAAGGATGATCCGTGGTGGTGGAGATGACGGCGGAATTTGGCAACGATCTCTTAAGAAATTGTGGGAATTGCTTTGGGTGGTTGTGGAGGGTTGATGGATGGCTATGCAAGGGCAGTGAGACGCCAAGAACGTTGCTCTTATATCAGTTGTTAGAACCCTTGCATATTCTAAACTTGGGGTTGATCTCTTTAGGGGATTGGCCTCCTTGGAACTCTATAGGGGTTCCTCCCTCCAAGTTGCTGCTCAAAGGCTGCAGAAAAGATTCATATATTGCTTATGAAAAGAGGTGGAATACATGACTATTTATAGGGCTTCTAAACCCTAACTCCTAATAGGACTCTTACTTAAGACTACTACTTCTAACCAACTCCTAATAGGACTCCTAATCAAGACTCCTACTTCTAACCAACTCCTAATAGGACTCCTACTCAAGACTCCTATTCCTTTACAACTCCTTATTCTTCTCTAAGAAATAACCTCCTAACCCTAGCCGACCACTTCACCTCTTTAATAGGGGTCGGCTTAGGTAGGTTTTACATAATGTCCCTCTCAATTAGGACTCTCCTAGCTAGAGTCCTAACATGGTACCACCACCTAGATAGTCTCAGAGACTGAGTATGGGTGGTGGTACCACCCAGACTAGCGATACCACTACCTGACATAGTCTCGGAGATTGTGCCATGATGGTTTCACATGTTTGTCACTATTTGGGCCTTTCTCTTGGCCCAACACAGCCTAAACTTGGCCCAACCGTCCCCTAATTCGGTTGGCCTAATTCTAATCCCTATTATGTGCTAACTATAAATTTTAAGATATCTACTAAGCTAAACAAAGTCCATAAGTCTAGGTTTCTTCCAGCGAGCTTCCAACAATCTTCCGGCAAACTTCCGACGATCTCTTGACAATGTTCCAACAGACTCTCAGCATGCTCCTAGACTTCAGGATGATCTTCTTGGCGAGTTCCGACGAGCTTCTTTGGCAAGCTCCGGGACTGTAACATCCCATTAGTCCCATATCGAAAGTGGGCAATGTGTATGATTGACTTATATGGGTCCGATGAGTGTACTACATTAATTCCCGCTTAAGCATTTTGGTCCGTGTTTGAAGGACCAAAATGAAGTTATTGGCCAGTTAGCTCATCAGACTCAAGTCATGACATTATTGCAACATTCCATTAGTCCCACATTGAAAGTGGGCAATGTGTATGATTGGCGTATATGGGTCCGATGATTGTACTACGTTAACTCCCGCTTAAGCATTTTGGTCTGTGGTTGAAGGGCCAAAATGGAGTTATGTTGAATCTCATATTTTGATGATTAAACCACTTGATATGCGTTTATGATTTAATTTACGTTTTGAGTGATGAGGTCTACTCGATCAGGATTAGACAGTTAACGTAGGAGGAATTGACCTTGCGCTAGAGGAGATCACGTTAGGATATTGGATGGCAGAAGGCTTCGAACGTCGGGCATCGGGCCAACCAATGATGTGCCGGGCAACAGAATGTCAATTCGCATTGTAATAACTGTCTAGATCGGAATAGAGTTTTGGCTTGTGTGTGCAGGATTACCTATGATAATGATGAAGACATAAAGCAAAACAAAGTGTCGGAGACAAGCGTGAAGGATTTGTTGCGAGTTCGAGAGTTCGACGGAAGTCCGAAGGTTCGTTGGGAATGCTGCTAGAACTAGCCGAGTATGAGTAGGGAGCTTGCCGAAGGGTTTTTCGGAAGCTTGCTAGAAGGTTCGTTGGAAGTTCGTGGAGCTCGCCGAGAAATATCGGAGCTTGCCGAAGAAGCTCATTGGAACTCGCCAAGATCAAATCATGAAGTCTAGGAGCTTGCCGAGAGTCCGCAGAATGGTTTCCGAGAGTTTGTCGGAAGACCGCCGGAAGTTCGCCGGAAAATGTCTTGACTTGCGGACTTTGTAATAGCTTAGGAAATGTCTTTAAATTCATAGTTAGCACATTAATTAGGGCTAGGATTAGGTGTTAATCCTATAACCCAAGTGGGGGCCAATTGGTCCCGAGTTCGGACTAGTTTAGGCGAAGTTTGGAGCCCAACTAGTGAGCTGAAATAGTGTAGGTGCTGGCACCACCAGATTAGGCGGTGGCACCGCCTAGAACCCGAGAATTGAGCGGTAGCACCGCTGGACTGAGCGGTGGCACCGCCCAACACCCGAGAGGTCCAGCGGTGGCACCGCCAGCCTTGGAAACCCAAGAGAATTCAAAATTTGGAGCACAAATTTGAATCCTCTTGGGGCCTATAAATACCCCTCAATTCTCAGCAGAGAACACAACCTTTGAGAAGCAAGAGATTGAGATAAAAGTCTTAGCAAAGTCTTTAGCAAGTTTTTATTTTCAATTGCTTGAGTGTTCACCTCCTTCTTTCTCTTTGAAAATTTGTAAGAGAGTGAACCACTTGTAAAAGGTTGTAAGAGGGGTATTTGTCCTTCCCCTTCAATGTAATTTGCTAGTGGAAGTTGAGAGCCTTATCGAAGAAGGCTTCGCAAGTGGATGTAGGTCGCATGACCAAACCACTATAAATCAGTTTGCATTTATCATATTGTCATTTATATTTCTGCAAACCATCTTCACTTTGATGCTCTACTTCTTTGGCTCCTTCTTATATATGCCTTCAAGTTAAAATGCAATCAAAACGGTTTCAAACGAAACGTTGCTTTTATCGTACGAAGTTTCCAAAAGTGTTTAAATCGTCAAAAGTTTATCATACTTTACCGCTGCACTAATTTACCCCCCTCTCTTAGTGCCGCTCCGATCCTAACAAGTTATTGGCCAGCTAGCGCATCAGACTCGGGTCGTGACAGCCCTAGATGGTGATGTTGCAAAGCATCTTCTCCTTTTTGCTGCTGCGAAGATCACCATGTTGCCACCACACCCCCCCCTTATATTGATCTAGGGTTACGTTAAGATGGTGTGGGCTATAGGCTGATAAATGTTAGGACCAGAGCGGCACTAAGAGGGGGGGGTGAATTAGTGCAATGGTAAAAGTATGATAAACTTTCGACGATTTAAACACTTATGAAAACTTCGTACGATAAAAGCAACGTTTTGTTTAAAACTGTTTTGATTGCGTTTTAACTTGAAGGCATATGTAAGAAGGAGACAAAGAAGTAGAGCATCAAAACGAAGATAGTTTGCAGTAATATAAATGATAATAAGATAAATGCAAACCAGAGAAGACGGTAGTTTATAGTGGTTCGGTCAATCGTGACCTACATCCACTCCTCCGATTTCTCTTCCGTCGAGGCCACCGGCATCCACTAATGATCTTCCTTTACTAGGCAAAGATCAACCTCCTTCTTACACCCCTCTTACAACCTCTTACAAGTGGTTCACCCTTTTACAAAGATTTCAATGAAAAGAAAGGAGGTGAACATTCAAGCTATTGAAAACAAGACTTTTCCTAAAGCTTTTCTTAACTTCTAGCTTCTCAAAAGGTTATATTCTCTACCGAGAAATGAGGGGTATTTATAGGCCTCAAGAGGATTAAAATTTGGGCTCCAAAATTTGAATTCTCTTTGGTTTCCGAGGTCGGCGGTGCCACCGCCTGTCAGTGTCAGACACTGACAGTGGACGGGCGGTGCCACCGCCCAGCTCTCGGGTCCTGGGCGGTGCCCCCGCCTAGGCCAATTCAGCTCACTGGTTGGGCTCCAAACTTGGCCCAAACTAGTACGAACTCAGGCCTAATTGGCCCCTACTTGGGTTATAGGATTAACACCTAATCCTAACCCTAATTAACGTGCTAACTACGAATTTAAAGATATTTTCTAAGCTTATTACAAAGTTTGTAAGTCAAGACTTCTTTCGGCGAGCTTCCGGCGAACTTCCGGCGGTCTTCCGATAAACTCTCGGAAACCATTATGCGGACTCCCGGCAATCTCCTAGACTTCAATATTTGATCTTGGCGAGTTCCGATGAGCTTCTTTGGCAAACTCCGATCTTTCTTGGCGAGCTCCGCAAACTTCCAACGAACCTTCCGGCGAGCTTCTGAAAAACCCTTCGGCAAGCTCCCTACTCATTCTCGGCTAGTTCCGGCAGCATTCCCGACGAAACTTCGGACTTCCGTCGAACTCTCGAACTCGCAACAAATCCTTCGCGCTTGACTCTGACACTTTGTTTCGCTTTATGTCTTCATCGTTATCATAGTTAATCTTGCACACACAAGTAAAAACTCTACTCCGATCTAGACAATTATTACAACGCGAATTGACATTCTGTTGCCCGGCACGTCATTGGTTGGCACTTCGTCCGATTCTTCAGCGCATCGTCCTCTCTTGCGGCTTGTTGCCCAATCGACGGTTGATCTCCGCAACCCCGATATCCTTGGCGCAATTCTACTCTCCTTGGCCTAATGCCCGACGTTCGAAGCCTTCTGCCGTCCAATATCCTAACGTGATCTCCTCCGGTGCAACGTCAATTCCTCCTGCATCAATTGTCTAAACCTGATCGAGTAGACCTGCATCACTCAAAATGTAGTTTAAACCATAAACACATATCAAGTGGTTTCATCATCAAAATACGAGATTCAACAATCTCCCCCTTTTTGATGATGACAACCACTTGATGACGGAGTTAACCTTAACTCCCAGATGTTAAACAAACTCCCCCTATCAATATGCCATGTTGATAGAACCTTGAATTCAAACTGAATTCAAGTCATTGCAATATTCATCATGAATACTTGCAACACATCATCATGAACATATGCATAAACTTATGCATCACATGTCATGTCATCAACATACTTCTCCCCCTTTGTCATCAACAAAAAGGAGAAGTTCCTACTCTTATGTGGTTAGAGATAAAAAGTTCCATACATTGCATGAAAAACATAATATCAAATTTTATCATCATGCAATCTAGCACTTAAAGATATGTAAGTTTAGCATGTTTGCTTTTCTTGAGATAACAACTCTTTTTAGATAGTGATCTTAGCAAATTTTACATCATGCAAGGTAGCAATTTTTGTGATGTTCAAGATAGTAAGTTCTTTCTTCTCTTTTGAGAAGTGCTATTTTTCACTTCCTTTACAAAGTGCAAGCTAGCAAAGTGTTTGAAAAAGTGAGCAAGTTTTGCCACATACAAGCTAGCAAAAATCTCGAAAGCAAATATAAGATAGCTTTCTTGTTGAAGTGTCTAAGCTATCGATTCTTGCTTCCTATTGTAATGTGCAGGTTGCAAGTCTTGCTTCTTGAGATAGGCAAGATAGTAATCAAGTTTTTGCATCTTCTTGACTTGTGCAAGCTAGCTATCTCCCCCTTTGTTATTGTCAAAAAGAAGGGAAGACCCTTTACATCAATTATGATAAAGGTAAGTATCAATCTTATTTGTGCATCAATATAGTTTCAATGCACAAATTCATTAACATTACATTTCATTTTTTGTTTTTTTTGCATGATACTGAAAAATCAATCATCATTATGAGAATATCAAACATGATATTCAAGCATTCATGATATATCATTTTAGCAACATAATCGTAGCTATTCAAATGATGGTATCTAAATGTCAAAATTCATTACATCCTATCATGCATGATCATTAACTTCTCATTTGTATTTCATGCATTATTTCATTTCATCTCATAAGGAATATCAAGAAGAGTTATTGGGTGATGAGATAAATATTTTATGAATACACGGAATTGTATAAAAATCATATCATAAGTGTTTCATGTATTCATATTATCACAAGAAGCATACAAGACAACGATTCCAAGAAATCATGTCATGAAGAATATCAATGTGAAAATTCAGCAAAGATCACATGATACAATCGCAAAGCATGATATAATTATGCGATATATCATGAGATGATAATTTATCATATCAATGAAAGATATCAATAAGGATCAATTCATGAATACCAAAGATATGATTCATGGTTCATTAAAATTCTTCTTAACAAGTTCACGATCAAGATTCATATAATTCATAATAAAGCAAATTGATGTACAATCATCACACAAGCCATACAAGGCAAAGAAATCTTGTTATTTCTATATTATAAAATATATGATATCAAGGCTCATGATTCATTTGAAAAGATATAGCACAAAGAGCAAATTGAAACATTCTTATCAAGATCACATTTTACAAGAAATTTCAAGTATCAAATATCAAGTAATCATCATGTTTCTTCAAAATTCATAAGTCAAGAAGTCAAGGGAAAGTTCATGATTCGGTTAAAACAAAATTTCATTCAAGTTAATTGATAAAAAATCATAATCAAATTATCATTTTTTAGATTCATAACATTAATAACGTTATTACTATTTCATCAAAATCAATTTCGAGATTCACACAATATCATGAAATCATTAATCTCGATAAGATATGAAAAGCATTTTCTTTTTAAGTGATACTTTTAACACATCATAAAAAAAACTCATTCATAATTCAAGTGATTTACAAGATATCATAAATGAATTTATCACTTGTATTTCATCAAAATCGAGAACTCTAGAGATAGAAAATGATTGAAGCATTTAACATGATTGAAGCATGATTCATATTTAAAATGTATCTTATGTCGTAAATACGAATCAAGCATTTGTCAAATCTGAAATCATCCTCAAAATTGCATTCAATAAATTCATATATGACAAGCATAGATTTATTGAAAAATCAATAAGATAGAGGATTACATTTCATTTTTATAAATTTCTATTCATGTGATTTGCTTCTTATGAGCATGTCTTTGCTTTTAAAAAAAAAAATGTCAACATTTAAGATAGAGAGGTAAATTTTGTAAAATAAATTATCAAGCATGATTCCATGATAATATCCTTTTAATATCTTGATATCAAGTATGATTTCAAAAAGTATGTTCAAGAGAAATCATTAAAATGCATGATACACTCATTTATTTTCAAAATATTCATCATGTTTATTTTCATGAGATTCACAAGAATGGTAAAATAAATTCATTAATCTCAATAGGATATAAAATTTATTTCCATTTTATACAATTGATTTCATGTGAGGGTGTTCAAGTCTTTTTGAGAAAACATTTATCATCATTTAAAATCAAAACATAAGTTTCGTCATAATGCCATCAAGACCAAACACATCAAAAATAAAACATCATGATATCACATCTATCATCATAAGACTATCAAAAAATTCATACATAGATGTACATGCACTATGTCATCTTAATATGTCATGAGAATGTCATCTTAATTTGTCATAAAAATGATTTAACCAAAAATATGGTAATCCAAAATGAGAGTTTCAAATCACATTTACTTCAAAAACTCATGCATAACATAAAATCATCAAAATACACATGTACGGATTAATCCTAAGCATTATCACATATCATATAACTATCATCCATAATGTTGCATACATCATTCAACATTTTATGCATGAAATCTTAGCAATATACTTTTCATGATCAAAATTTTTTAATTTTTGAAAGATGCTAAAAAGAAAAACATGATATAATTTTTGAAAAACAATTTTTTATTTCCTATTCCTATTAACTAAATTAAGCACTCATGAAGAAATTCAAGTAATTTCAAAATAATTCAAGAGAGTTGAGTTACATACCTTGTAGTCGAAGCCCGTCAAAGCCCAATTCGTCGTTTCACCTTTCGATGTTCTTGATTCATCCTTGGGGGCCTTCCTTTTCTTTGGCCTCTTCCTCCATTCAAGTTCATTGTTTATTTTAGATTTTTGTTTAATGAACTTATTAAGTATTGTTCGAAGTTCAAGTTCATCATTGTCCTCATCACTTGAGTCATCGCTCAAGTGGTATTCATTTGTCCGGAGTTCCAAATCATTCCTATTCTTTGGAAGGTGGTTCAAGTGTTCATTGTGTTCATCATCTGCATTGCGCACCATTTCATATGTCATCAATGAGCCGATATGTTCTTCAAGTGGAAAAATATTTAAATCTTTGGTTTCTTGTATTGCCGTTACTTTTGATTCCCAAACTTTAGAAAGTGATCGTAAAACTTTACTAACAACTTCAAAATTCAAGAAACATTTGCCAAGAGTTTGTAAACCATTGACGACATCCGTAAAACGGGTGTACATGTCAATAATGGTTTCGCTCGGCTTCATTTGAAAAAGCTCGAAATCATGCATTAAAATGTTAACTTTCGAGTCTTTGACTCTACTAGTTCCCTCGTGCGTGATTTCAAGTATTCGCCAAATATCAAAAGCCGTTTCGCATGTAGAAATCCGATTGAACTCATTTTTGTCCAAAGCGCAAAATAAGGCATTCATAGCCTTTGCGTTTATAGAAAAATACTTCTTCTCCAAATCCGACCATTCGATCATCGGTTTAGAGGGAAGTTGAAAATCGTTTTCAATAATATTCCATAAATCCAAATTCATAGAAATCAAGAAAACTCTTATTCGAGTTTTCCAATAAGTGTAGTCCAATCCGTTAAACAACGGTGGACGAACAACCGAAAAGCCCTCTTAAAAGCCATGAAGATCTATTTCTCTCGGGTGTAAATCTGAAATGAGAAATACTGGGCTCTGATACCAATTGTTAGGACTGGAACGGTAGTAAGAGGGGGGGGTGAATTAGTGCAATGGTAAAGTATGATAAACTTTCGACGATTTAAACACTTACGGAAACTTCATACGATAAAAGCAACTTTTTGTTTGAAACCGTTTCGATTGTGTTTTAACTTGAAGGCATATATAAGAAGGAGACAAAGAAGTAGAGCATCAAAATGAAGATGGTTTGCAGAAATATAAATGATAATAAGATAAATGCAAACCAGAGAAGACGGTAGTTTATAGTGGTTCGGTAAATCGTGACCTACATCCACTACTCTGATTCCTCTACCGTCGAGGCCACCGGCATCCACTAATGATCTTCCTTTACTAGGCAAAGATCAAACTCCTTCTTACACCCCTCTTACAACCTCTTACAAGTGATTCACCCTTTTACAAAGATTTCAATGAAAAGAAAGAAGGTGAACACTCAAGCTATTGAAAACAAGACTTTTCCTAAAGCTTTTCTCAACTTCTAGCTTCTCAAAAGGTTCTATTCTCTTCTGAGAAATGAGGGGTATTTATAGGCCTCAAGAGGATTCAAATTTGGGCTCCAAAATTTGAATTCTCTTTGGTTTCCGAGCCCGGCGGTGCCACCGCCTGTCAGTGGCGGTGCCACCGCATGTCAGTGTCAGACACTGATAGTGGACGGGCGGTGCCACCGCCCAGCCAAGCGGTGCCACCGCCCAGTCTAGGTGGTGCCACCGCCTAGGCCAATTCAGCTCACTGGTTGGGCTCCAAACTTGGCCCAATTGGCCCCTACTTGGGTTATAGGATTAACACCTAATCCTAACCCTAATTAATGTGCTAACTATGAATTTAAAGACATTTTCTAAGCTATTACAAAGTCTGTAAGTCAAGACTTCTTCCGTCGAGCTTCCGGCGAACTTCCGGCGGTCTTCCGATAAACTCTCGGAAACCATTCTACGGACTCCCGGCAAGCTCCTAGACTTCACGATTTGATCTTGGCGAGTTCCGATGAGCTTCTTCAGTAAGCTCCGATCTTTCTCGGCGAGCTCCGCGAACTTCCAACGAACCTTCCGGCGAGCTTCCGAAAAACCCTTCGGCAAGCTCCCTACTCATTCTCGGCTAGTTCCGGCAGCATTCCCGACGAACCTTCGGACTTCCGTCGAACTCTTGAACTCGCAACAAATCCTTTACGCTTGACTCCGACACTTTGTTTCGCTTTATGTCTTCATCATTATCATAGTTAATCCTGCACACATAAGTAAAAACTCTACTCTGATCTAGACGATTATTACAACACGAATTGACATTCTGTTGCCCGGCATGTCATTGGTTGGCACTTCGTCCGATTCTTCAGCGCATCGTCCTCTCTTACGGTTTGTTGCCCAATCGACGGTTGACCTCCGTAACCCCGATATCCTTGGCGTAATTCCACTCTCCTTTGTCACGCCCCTTAAAATATCCATGATTTTTAAAATTTTCGTCACAGACCAATCCAGGATCCAAACTAACGTTTGAGGACACTGAAAACATTCTATTCATATTCACATCCATAAAACCTGTGCAGTTTATAATCATATATCACATCACTCGATAATTCACATTTATGGCAACCCAAGCCAACTTGACAAACATGAACAACATTTATAAATCCACAAGCTAAATAAATTATACAATCAGAACTCCAACTATTCACCACAAGTTCATATCACCATAAATTAGACTTAACATTCTGAAATTCCAAATAAGAGAGATCTCCTAACACTTTGACACAGTATATCCATTTCGGTTCATCGACAACATTTCATTACATACAAGACATACTTATACAACAATATCGTAATAACCAACCAGACTTGCCCATTATTCTGAATAGCTATCCACTGCCTCGGCCCAAATCAAACATCTCGAAGAGTGACAAGCTGACCTGAAAGATTTATATAACAACGGAGTGAGCCAAAAACGACTCAGCAAGTGACAAAGCATATTCAGAACAAAAGGAACGGTTTCAAACGAGTAAGGTATCATAATGCAAGGCAGAATACAAGAATTCTCAAGGATACCATCTCAATAGATACCAAATCATACGTATCATGTCATTCAAAAACATATTTGATCCATAACGAATGGGGCATAGAGTAATTGGAACATATCAATGGCAGATAGGACATTTCAGAACATATCTGTTCATAACAAATGGAGCACAGAGTAATTGGAACATATCAATGGCAGATAGGACATTTCAGAACATATCAGTTCATAGCAAATGGAGCACAGAGTAATTGGAGCATATCAATGGCATATGAAATGTTCCGGAGCATATCAACGGCATATGGAACATTTCGAAGCATATCATCAGTGAATGAAGCATTTCAGAGCATATCGAAAACAAATATCGTACAGAAGCTCAAACGTCGTCTTTGACGTTGCAAACATATCAATCTTATCCAAAGCATGTACAGAAACACATAACCAAAGCTCTGGATATCATATCAAACATACAGAAGGTGTAGTGGGATCTCAGTCAGAATGTGATTCATCCATTTCTGAATGACCACCTGACAAAAGTCTCCCACGTCTGGGAGCTCCATCCACCCACGTCTAGGTGAAGTCAAAGGGGGCCGGCAGAGCATCGCAGGCTCTAAGCAATATCCCACATAGCGGGACCCCACATAGCGGGCAAATAAGCGCATACCAGAATATCCCACATAGCGGGCAAATCAGCGCATACCCTTTACCATTTCTGGCAAAGGTCCAGACAATCCCACACACCAGAGTACAAAAGGGCAGTTTCAACAATAAGTAGCATATATCGGAAGCACACGCGGAACAACAAACGTACATGTGCCTTTACGAGTCAATCCGAAGTAAGCAATAATCTTTCACAAGTATATTCAGATTTGAAGGGAATTGAAAGCAAGGGCACATATGGAATCCAAGCAATCACAAATAACTCAATTCAATAAGAAGATTTGATGAATTCAATGTCCAAAGGAATGAAACTGGAATAGGCACATATCGAAAGCAAATGCGGAACAATAGGATATACATGTGCCTATATGAGTCAATACGATATAGCATAAACGTTACACAACAGTTTTCAAGAATGCAATAATTTTAAGGACAAGAGTATACAAGAACTCAAAGCAGTAATATAAAGCTCAATTGAATAAGAAAGCTAAAGGATATCAACTTCCAAAGGAATGAAACCAGAATATGAGAAATCGACCAAAGCTCGATTTCTGGCAGAATATAAGAGGCACATTGAACAAATGATTCAAACTATCAATCGTGCTCCAATTTACTCAGAAATAATCATTGGATAATACTTTCAGATAAGACAGGCTTCATAGGAATTGAACTGTCCAACAGAGAGAGTTACAAATAATTTGGTAAGCAAGTGTCGTAGAACAAAATCTCTGTTGGCAGAATTCATAATGTCAGATTCAACAGATAACTGGGCAGGTGTTTGGATTCCAAATCTTTCAATCCATATATCAAAGAAAGGTCTACGAGTCTAGTTTCCAATGAAATCAGTTTTGAACAAATCAGAGTTTCCAACAAAGACTTATAGGCAGCTCGGTATCAAAAGGTCAGAATCTCAAAAGTTGCACAGATTCGAATCGTTACGTTTAAACAGGAGATATAACAAATGCAAGGCTAGAACAATTCAAAGTTCCTCATATTCAAAGCAAATGTAGAGATAAAAATGGCAGTGAGGAAGATCAGGATACTTGCAATAGAAAGGATCGAAACAAGTGGGAAACTTGCCTTTCAAAGATTTCGATCCGAAGATCCAAAGAAGGTGCCAGCCCAAATCCTTCTACTTTTCCTCCGTGTCCTCTCTCTGTTTCGTTTTGTGCTCCCGTTTTCTTCCTTTCTTCGCAACTACACCACGTGTCGAACATCGAGGCACAGTCACCTGCTCTCTCTTACTCTCATTCCTTCTTTTTCTTTCCCAAACGCAGCTGCCACAGTCGCCGCCGTTGCCGCTGCTACAATCGCAGCCCCTTACACCGCACTACCTTCCTTCCTCCCTTCTCTCACAGACATAACTGCTGCATACGCAGTCGCTGCCGCTGCGGCCGCAATCCCGTCCGCAGCCCCTTTTTTTCCCCCTTTTCCTTTCCTTTCTTTCCCGGCTGCAACTGCCGCAGTCGCAGTCGCAGCCATGGCCGCAGCCACCACAACCGCAGCCTCTTCTTCCTCTGCTACTCTATTTCCTCTCCTACTTCTCTTCCAACTGCAGCTGCCACCCCTTCTCCTCTTCCTCTCTTCTTCCTCTCCTTCCCTTTCTCTTCTTCTTCCTTTCCTTCTCTTCTTTCCCAGCCACAGCTGCAGCTGCCATCACCGCAGCCGCAGCCCCTTCTCCTCTTCCTCTCTTCTTCCTCTCCTTCCCTTTCTCTCTTCTTCCTTTCCTTTTTCTCTTCCTCTTTCCCTGCCATAGCTGCAGCTGCCACAACCGCAGCCGCAGCTACTTCTTTCCCTTCTCCTCTTCCTTCTCCTTCCTTTCTTCTTCTTCTCTCCCCGCTGCAACTGCTGCAGTCGCGGCCGCAGCCACGGCCGCAACCTCTCCCTCCTCCCCTGCTCATCTTCCTCTTCTTCTTCTCTTCCAGCTGCAGCTGCCATCGCCGCAGCTGCAGCCCCTTCTTCCCCTGCGTCACACACACCCTCTCCTCTGTTTCCTCTGCAGGAAACAGAGGTATCACACCTCTTTCTCTTCCTCTTCTTCTTCTTCTCCTCTTCCCCTCTTCCCTTTTCCTCCCCAAGGCCACACATCTCCTCGCTGCAGCCTTGCTGCAGCTATCTTCTTCTTCTTCTTCTTCTTCTTCTTCTTCTTCTTCTTCTTTCCTTTTCATCCTCAACGCCCCACACATCCTCTCCTCTGTTTCCACCTGCGGGAAACAGAGGTGCTGCAGCCCTGGCTGCTGCAGCTGCCTCTCTTTTCCCTCTTCTTCTCCTTCTCTTCTTCTCCTCTACCCTTTTCCTCCCCAAAGCCACACACCTCCTCGCTGCAGCCTTGCCACAGCTATCCTCCTCTCTTCTTCTTCTTCTTCTTCTTCTTCTTCTTCTCTTCTCCCTCTTCTTCCTCTCTTCTTCTCCCCACGCCCCACAGCTCCTCGCTGCAGCCCTCGCTGCAGCCACCTCCTCTTCTTCTTCTTCTTCTCTTCTCCCTCTTCTTCCTCTCTTCTTCCTCCTCTCTTCTTTTCCCTCTTCTTCTTCTTTTCTTCACTCCTCATGCCCCGCCGCTCCTCTCTGTTTCTCGAAGAAACAGAGAGTGCGTGGGAGGCGGTGGGATAATACCGAATTTTCGGTTTTCCCTTTTTTTTTCTTTTTTTTTTGCAACTTAGCAGTTTAGTCCTTGTAATTTCTATATTTACATATAGGTCCTCCAATTTACATATAAATCTTTATTAATAATTTTTAAAAGCGAGGGATATTACATCCTTGGCCTGATGCCCGACGTCCGAAGCCTTCTACCGTCCAATATCCTGACGTGATCTCCTTGTTAGGACTCTAGCTAGGAGAGTCCTAATTGAGAGGGACATTCTATTAGGACTCTAGCTAGGAGAGTCCTAATTGAGAGGGACACTCTGTTAGGACTCTAACTAGGAGAGTCCTAATTGAAAGGGACATTCTGTTAGGAGGTTTTTTCTTAGAGAAGAATTAGGAGTTGTAAGGGAATATGAGTCTTGAGTATGAGTCATATTAGGAGTTAGTTAGAAGTAAGAGTCTTAAGTAGGAGTCCTATTAGGAGTTAGGGTTTAGAAGCCCTATAAATAGCCATGTATTCCTTCTCTTTTCTTAAGCAATAGATGAAACTTTTCTGCACCCTTTGAGCAGCACTTGGAGGGAGGAACCCCTATAGAGTTCCAAGGAGGCTGATCCCCTAAAGAGATCAACCCCAAGTTTAGAATATGCAAGGGTTCTAACACCTGGTATCAGAGCAGCGTTCTTGGCGCCTCGCTGCCCTTCCACAGCCATCCATCAACCCTCCACAACCATCCAAAGTAATTCCCACAATTGCTTAAAAGATCGTCACCGAATTCCACCATCATCTCCACCACTGCAGATCAACCTTTGATCTCCCCGTGAATTGCAACAGGTTCTGGTTGCCTACCTTACTGCTGCTACAATTTATTTATCCCTATCCGAAAATACAAAAAAAAAAAAAATTTCGTTCCTATATTGCTGCAAATTTTCATCGTAAGTTGCTGAAATTTTTCGACGAGAATTCTGCTATCGCAACTTACACCAATTTTCTTGCTGTTACTGTTGAAATTTTTTTGATGGACATCCTTGCTATCATATAAATTGAGATATTGCTGTCAACTCTCTCCTCAAATCTCTCAAATTTTTGTGGAGATTTCATCGAGAAACCGCTGTTTCTTCAACGATAATTCTACTCTTACAAGACAACACAATTCTGCAGCAAACTTTCACTGATTTCTATCAAACCTATACATGCCTTTAACTCGTCAACAAAAGAGAGATCTTAACATCACAGATTTGGAGTCATATACTATGGCATCTGAGGAGGCAATCAATGCTAAATTTGAAGCCTTTGAGGCACGAATGGTGGATAAGATTCGGACTCTCCTTACCGAATTCAGTTTGGGCCGACCACCAAGCCTGAAGAAATAACATCAAGGAGAGAGCTCTAACCAATCACATCATGCCCAAAGAGATGACTTCCAAGAGAAGGGAGGCTCTATGACCGACCCCAACTATTCGCGCATGAGAGTGGACTTCCCTAGATGGGAAGAAGGAGACCCAATTGGTTGGATCTCGTGCGCTGAGCGATATTTTCGGTACCATAAAACTGCGGATGCATCCATGGTAGAGATTGCAGCTATACATCTTGAAGGGGATGCCATATAATGGTTTGACTAGTTTGAACACACTTATGGAGCCCTTTTATGGCGACAATTCAAAGGACTACTGATCCGCTTCAGACCAACTTATTACGAGAACATTGACGGACAACTAGCAAAGATCCGACAAACCTCCACCATTTAGGAGTACCAAACCAGGTTTGAAAGGTTATCTAATCAAACTCGTGATTGGTCTCAAAAACCGCTATTGGGGACTTTTATTGAGGGCTTAAAGCCGGAGATCCGAAGAGAAGTTAAGGCGCGACAACCATATACGCTTATGGCAGCCATCTCTTTCGCACGACTTCAAGAGGAGCGATTGAACCATGAAGCCCGGAGGACAAGGATCACTCCACGACCTACAATACTAAAGCCCTCAGCCCCCCCTACTATCAACTGAGTCCTTGCACCGAAAAGGTAAACAAGATAAGAACTTCGGGAGCGATCTGCGAAGGGGTTATGTTGGCATTGCGACGAGCCGTGGAGCCGCGAGCATCGCTGTAAAAAAGATAGACTTCTTATGATTGAACTAGTAGAAGAAGAGGTCATTGAATATCTAGAAGAGAGCCTTGAACATGAAAAAGAAGATATGGAAGAAGAGCCACAGCCGATCGACATTATGGTACACGCACTAGCCAGCTATTCAAATCCGCAAACGATGAAAGTTGGAGGCCTTCTCAAACAACAGCCGATCACTGTTCTCATCGATACGGGTCGCACTAATAACTTCCTGAATAGTTTGGTTGTTGCTCGGATGGCACTGCATATTGAAAGTTGCAGCAAGTTTGATGTAAAGGTTGCTGACGGTAGAATCCTAAAGTGCGACCAAAGATGCTCGCAGGTGAAACTATTACTGCAAGACCAAGAAATTATCACCGATTTCTTCCTCCTACCAATCGATGACTATGAGGCAGTGCTTGGTATAAAATGGCTGACTACACTAGGTGATGACTCTTGGAACTTTTCTAAATTAATTATGAAATTCTACTGTAAGGGCAAACAGATCATCCTACGCGCGAAGCGCGGAAGCAACGTTACCACTGTTTCAACCCAACGAATGGAGAAAGTTTTACACAAGGTAAATGGTGCCTTTTTGATGCACCTCCAGCAGCAACCAGAGGGGAAGAAAATAGAATTTGAAGATCAAAATCTTGCCCAATTTCTTACTGAATTTGCTGACATATTTGTTAAACCGCGCGGTCTTCCTCCTTCTCGGCAACATGACCATCGAATTCCAATCCTTCCGGGCAAGCCACCAGCGAACACTCGACCATACCGATATCCTCACCTCCAAAAAGATGAAAGTGAAAAGATCGTAAAGGAGATGCTTGAAACAGGGGTGATTCGACCAAGTTGCAGCCCCTATTCCTCACCGGTGCTACTTGTACGCAAGAAGGACGGAACTTGGCGGATGTGCATCGACTACCGAGCTTTAAATGGCATCACTGTCAAGGACAAATACCCAATACCAGTGGTGGATGAACTTCTTGATGAATTGAAAGGAGCTCGAGTCTTCACGAAGTTGGACCTCCGATCTGGTTACCACTAAATTCGGGTATGTAACGATGACATTCCAAAAACTGCATTTCGCACACATGATGGCCATTATGAATTCTTGGTAATGCCTTTTGGACTCACTAATGCTCCTTCAACCTTTCAAAGTCTCATGAATGATATATTTTGGAGCTTTCTTCGTAAATTTGTGCTGGTATTTTTTGATGATATTCTCGTTTACAACCCTTCTCTTGAGACTCACTTTCAGCATTTACGGATTGTTTTGACGATCCTTCGGGAGAATAGTCTTTTTGTTAACCAACCAAAGTGCAGCTTTCTCCAGCAAAAAGTATAGTACCTTGGGCATATAATATCAGAAGAAGGAGTGGCGGTAGACCCAACAAAAATTGAGGCAATGCAAGGCTGGCCGAAACCTACAAACGTGAAATTACTGCGGGGGTTCCTTGGACTAACGGGCTACTACCGAAAATTTGTTAAGGACTATGGGAAGATCAGTGCACCACTCACTTCTTTACTGAAAAAAGATGCTTTCCAATGGTCGGATAAAGCCTCTGCTGCCTTCGACAAACCCAAGCATCATCATTTAAAGTTGATGGTGCAGACATTATTTTATTTTAATGCAATCATAGTTATGTTATAGTTTGGTTTTTCAATAATACACACATTTGATTCAAATCTAACGATATAACCTTTATCACATAATTGACTAACACTTAAGAGATTATGTTTCAATCCATCAACTAGTAAGACATCATCAATAGAAAATTTTAATTTGTTACCTATGGTTCCCTTGCCAATGATTTTGCCTTGGTTGTTGTCTCCGAAGGTGACGTACCCTTCTTCTTTGCTAGTGAGCATAGAGAAATGAGATGGATCTCTAGTCATATGTCTTGAGCATCCACTATCGAGATACCATCTCTTGCTCATACCTTGTGATGGTGTATGTTTCTACAAGAAGGGATTATATTTTTAGGTACTCATTTTCTTTTGGGTGCCTTAAAAACTGATCTGACTTGTTCATCATATTCCATAGAATTAATCATAGTTCCTTTAGGAACCCAAATTAGTTTGTTCGGACTAATTTTCTTGAAAGGACATTTATAAGTTTTATGTCCATATTTGCAACAAAAGTTGCAATTGCTTTGGTGCCGAACATGTAAGACAGGGCCTTTAATGAAGGTGGTTCGATTTTGGTGAGGACTTCTCACAAATCCGATTCCACTTCTTTTAGGAATGTGACCCTTATTTGTAAGGATCAGGTTTAAAGACTTACTACCAACCTCAAATTTCTTCAAGGTGTCCTTAAGTAGCAAGTTCTCCTTTTGGAGAGTTTTTATATCATGGCATTTTATACATGGAGCTAAACTATCATGATATTCAGTCTTTAATTTATCGAAATTACAAGTGAGACTATCATGCTCCTTTTTTAGCAATTTGAATTTTCTACTAATTGTCTTACATTCATCAAATAACTCACGGAAGGCAATCAATAATTTATGATATGGTAAATATGCATCAATTAAATCCGTTACCTCTTCCCCGATGGCTATTAGGGCGTAATGAGCAACTTGCTCGGTGTTGGACTCCTCTTCTTCGGACGCGCTTGAATCATCCCACGTTGTCTTGAGCGCCTTCGTCTTTGATGTTCTCTTTTTGGCTTGAGGACAATTGTTCTTGTAGTGTCCCGGTTTTTTTCACTCATAGCAAATCACTTGGTCCTTCTTTTATTCAAATTTATTTTTTATATTATTTTTAAATTTGTTCGTTCTTAAATATTTTTTAAATTTTTGAGTCAAAAGTGCAATGTCATTGTCACTGTCCTCATCACTTGATGTTCCTTTCAAGTGATCTTCTTCTGATTTGAGTGTCATATCCTTCCTGTTCTTTGAAAGGGGGTTCTCGAGCTCGTCATGAGCTTGACATGTCATTTCGTAGGTCTTAGAGACCCAATAAGTTATTCAAGAGGGAATGTTTTAAAGTCTTTGGCCTCTTGAATGGCCGTAACTTTCGGATCCCAACTTTTAGGGAGGGATCTTAAGATTTTAGTTACTAGTTCAAAGTTAGTAAAATCTTTACCAAGAGCTTTGAGTCCATTGATGACATCCGTGAACCGGGTGTACATGTCTCCGATGGACTCACTTGGTTTCATTCGGAAAAGTTCGTAAGAGTGCACAAGGATGTTGATTTTGGACTCTTTCACTCTGCTAGTGCCTTCATGAGTGACCTCAAGAGTTCTCCAAATATCAAAAGCTGAATCATAAATTGAAACACGATTAAATTCATTTTTGTCTAGTGCACAAAACATGGCATTCATAACCTTTGCATTTAAAGCAAAAACCTTCTTCTCCGATTCATTCCATTCGCTCATCGGAAGAGAAGATTTTTGAAATCCGTTTTCGACAATAGTCCAAAGCTCGAAATCAATGGAAATGAGGAAGATCCTCATACGAGTCTTCCAATAAGTATAATCCGACCGATTAAATATGGGTGGACGTGTGATAGAATGACCCTCATATATGCCGGAGTAAGCCATTTCTCTTGTATATCAAACCAAATATGAGAGTGAGCCTAGCTCTGATACCAATTGTTAGGATCGGAGCGGCACTAAGAGGGGGTGGCATGAATTAGTGTAGCAGATTAAAATTTTGGTTTTGACAAATCTTTTGATATGATAAAACCCGAACTTGAAAAGCTTAACTTGAACGCGTGTTCGTAAAGGTATGCAGCAAAGGTGATGAGGAAATAATGCACATAAGAAGGTTTGCAGTAATGTAAATAGCAATAATAAAATCCAAACCAGAGATCACGCCGATTTTAAAGTGGTTCGGTCAAATGACCTACATCCACTTGCGAGGCCCTCTTCGATGAGGCTCCCACCTTCCACTAGCAAATCTCTTGAAGGGGAAGGGCAAATACCCCTCTTACAACTTTTTACAAGCAGTTCAC
Organism: Musa acuminata AAA Group; assembly: GCF_036884655.1. NCBI lineage: Eukaryota > Viridiplantae > Streptophyta > Magnoliopsida > Zingiberales > Musaceae > Musa > Musa acuminata. The sequence goes on along the minus strand of NC_088331.1, from coordinate 27,442,137 downwards.
ACTCTTACAAATTTTTAACAAGAAAGAAGGAGGTGAACACTCTAGCAAATTGAAAACAAGACTTGCTAAGACTTTTCTAAGACCTTTCTCTCAATCAATTGCTTCTCAAAAAGTTGTAATCTCAGCTGAGATTTGAGGGGTATTTATAGGCCTCAAGAGGATTCAAATTTGGGCTCCAAAATTTGAATTCTCTTTGGTTCCCGATGCTGGCGGCGCCACCGCTTGTCAGTGTCTAACACTGACAGTGTACTGGCGGTGCTACCGCTTGGCTCTCGGGTGCTGGACGGTGCCACCGCCTAGCCAGGCAGTGCCACCGCTTGGCTCTCAGGTGCTGGGCAGTGCCACCACCCAGTCTGGCGGTGCCACCGCCAGACCCTTCGGTTCATAGGTTGGGCTTTAAGTTCAGCCCATAAAATATCTAATTTTGGGCCCAATTGGCCCCTAACTAGGATATAGGATTATCTTTTAATCCTAATCCTAATTACATGTGAACTACATAACTAAAAACATCCCAAGCAAGTTTTCAACCACGAACGTCGAGTCTTGTTCCTGCGAGCTTTCCGACGAACTTCCGATATGCTCTCGGTTTTCTTCCGACGGACTCCCAGTAGGCTCCCGATCTTGTGACGACTTCAACGAGTAGCCGACCCTTCTCGGTGATCTCCGCGAACCTCCGACAATCTCTTCAGTGAACTTTCAAAAATTTCGACAAGTTCCTGATTTCTTCTCGGTTGGTTCCAGCAGCATCTCCGACGATTCTTCGGACTCTTAAATGTCCATCGAACTTAACTCCGGTATTCTTGCTTTATGTTTTCTGGTTATCGTAGTTAATCCTGCACACTTAACTCAATAATATGGATTAGATCAATTAACCCATCAATTGATTTTATCATCAAAATTCGAGATTCAACAGAAGTGACCTAAAAGAGGAGAACCAATTGGTTTTATATTGCTCATACTAAATCTTTCCAATACCTTCTCGATGTATTTCTCCTATGACAACCAAATCTTCTTATTTTTCCTGTCACGGAAAATCTGCATACCCAGTATTTGCTTTGCTAGCCCCATGTCCTTTATTGCAAAAGACTCACTCAGCGCCTTCTTTAATCTGTCAATTTTAGACATATCTTTCCCAAGGATAAGCATGTCATCAACATAAAGTAAGAGAATAATAAAATCCTTACCAAACCATTTGATGTACACACAATGATCTGAAGTCGTTCTTTTGTATCCATTTTTTGTCATAAATGAATTAAACTTTCTGTACCACTATCTTGGAGCTTCCTTTAGCCCATACAAGTTGTTCTTTAATTTGCAGGCAAAGTTCTCTTTACCTTTGACTTTGAAGCCTTCTAGTTGCTCCATATAAATTTTCTCCTCTAAATCCCCATAAAGGAAAGCTGTCTTCACATCTAACTGCTTAACCTCCAAGTCCTAGCTAGCAGCAATACCAAGAGCAACACGAATAGAAGATATTTTAACAATATTAGAAAAAATCTCTTCAAAGTCAATACCTTTCTTTTGACTAAAGCCTTTCACAACCAATCTAGCTTTGTACTTTGGTTGAGAACAATATTCTTGAGTCTTCAACCTGAAAACCCACTTGTTCTTCAAGGCCTTCATTCCATTTGGTAGTAGCACCAAATCATAAGTGTGGTTCTTCTGAATAGCATCCATCTCTTCCTACATAGCAACTAACCACTTCTCTTTCTGCTCACTTTCAATTGCTTCCTGGTAATTCTCTGGTTCACCTGCATCAGTAAGCATCACATACTCATCTGTAGAGTACCTTTTGGAAGGTTGTTGTTGTCTAGAGGATCTTCCCAACTGAGGTTCTGCAGGAAGTTGCTCTTCAACTTCTTCTTGCTCAACATGTCCTGTAGGTAGATCAACATCAGGCTCTACACTATCTTCCTGCACATCTCCCCCATCACCCTGATATACTGGCGGAGTAATTGGATCACAATATGCTAGTGCTTCTGCAGAAGTATTGGCTGGTGCTTTCTTCTTCAAATCTTTAAAAGTTTAATCCTCAAAGAAGACTACGTCTTTGCTTCTAAACACCTTCTGTTTTTCTGGATCCCAAAGCCTATAACCAAAATAATCATGTGAGTAGCCAAGACAAATACATTCTTTAGACTTACCATCCATCTTGGACCTCTCATTGTTTGGAATATGTGCAAATGCATGACAACGAAAGTGGGCATTGTGTATGATTTGCTTATATGGGTCCGATGAGTGTACTACGTAAACTCCCGCTTAAGCATTTTGGTCCGTGGTTGAAGGACCAAAATGGAGTTATTGGCCAGTTACCTCATCAGACTCGGGTCATGACATTTGGTATCAAAGCCGACCTAGCACATTTGAGCAGGATGAGAGGGCTCGAGTAGGAAAGGGCTATCCGTGAATGGAGTCGAGAACTCATCATGGCGTGGAGCCACCACTAAGTTAAACCTCACATGCACTATGCTAAGGTTCAATCTGGGTTATGTTGGGCCTTGACGAGGACGTCAAGCTAATTGAGTTGGGGATATTGTAACATCCCATTAGTCCTGTTGAATCTCGTATTTTGATGATGAAACTACTTGATATATGTTTATGATTTAATCTGCGTTTTGAGTGACGCAGGATGCTTCGATCAGGATGAGACAATTAAAGCAGGAAAATCATGTTGTGCCGAAAGATCATGTCAGAAGATTGGACGTCGGGCCGGTGGATCGGTCGACGTATCGACAGAAGGCTTCGGGCCGTGGACTCGGGCATCGGGCCAAGAAGAGCGGGTATTGTGCCAAGGATATCGGAGTTGCGGAGTCAACTGACCGATTGGGCAATAGGCTGCAGGAGAGGACGATGCGCCGAAGAATCGGACGAAGCGTCGAGGGACCAATGACATGTCGGACAACTTGGTTAATTGCTTAGGATTAATTGTCTCGATCGAAGTTTTGTTTTAATTGTGCAGGATTAACTACGATGAGAGTAAGACAAGCAGCAGGAGTTGCGCCGGAGTCAAGATCATGATCACGTTGGGAGTTCGAGAGTTCGACGGAAGTTCGGACGGTCGTCGGAGGTTCAGAGAGAACAGATCCGAAAAGTCCAGAAGCTTGCCAAGCGAAGCTCGTCGGAACTCACCAAGTGGATCGTCGCAAAGTCCAGGAGTATGCCGGATGTCCGCAGAAGGATCACCGAGGGTTATCGGTTGATCGACGGAAGTTGGCCGGAAACTCGCCGGAAGAAGCGATTGACGCATCGGAGCAAGCTGCAGAAGTTGTCTTAGAGATAATCGTAGTTAGCACGATGATTAAGCATGAAAATGGGAGGTGATCCCATTAGCTTAATCTTGGGGCAATTGGGCCCCTGAAAAGATTCAAAGTGGGTCGAATGGAGTGAACCATTCGGACCCTGATTGCACCAGGAGGTGCAACCGCCCCAGCCAGGAGGTGCAACCGCCTGGGCTGTGGGGTTGAGAGGTGCAACCGCCCCAGCCAGGAGGTGCAACCGCCTGGGCTGTGGGGCTGGGAGGTGCAACCGCCCCAGCCAGGAGGTGCAACCGCCAGGGCTGCACGGCTGGGAGGTGCAACCGCCCCAGCCAAGAGGTTGCACCGCCAGAGCTCAAGTTCCGAGCTCTGCCAGGCGATGCAACCACCAAGCTCAGTCTTCGAGCTTTGGCAGAGAGGTGCATCAGCCTGAGCTCAGTCTCGAGCTCTGCCAGGTGATGCATTCACCAAGCTCAGTCTTCGAGCTCTGGCAGAGAGGTGGATCAGCCTGAGCTCAGCTTGGAGCTCTGCCAGGTGATGCAACCACCGAGCTCTGTTTCGAGCTCTGCCAGGTGATGCAATCACCAAGCTCAGTCTTCGAGCTCTGCCAGGTGATGCAACCATCGAGCTCAGTCTTCGAGCTCTGGCAGAGAGAAGCAATCGGCAGAGCTCAGTCTTCGAGCTCTGCCAGGCGGTGCCACCTCTCCAGTCGAGAGGTGCAACCGCCTGATCCCAGAATTCTGGGATTTGATCGATTTGATTGTTTTGAGCTCGAATTTTGAATTGGGTTGGGGCCTATAAATACCCCACCCATTCAGCACTGAATTGAGCAAGAACTGACCCGAAATCTTGATCTTTTCAGTGGTTCTTAGAGCTTAAAACTGCTAGTTTTCCTCCTCCTTCTGTTCTTCAAGTTTGAGTTGAAAAGAGAGGAGAGAAAACATCTGTAAAGGTTGTCTCCTAAGCCTGTCAAAAGGAGAGAAATTGTAAGAGGGAAGTTTGGCCTTCGCCCATTGAAGGAAGGCACCTAGTTGACGTCGGCAACCTCATCGGTGGAGGAAGCCAAAAGTGGAGTAGGTCAAGGCTGACCGAACCACTCTAAATCTCTGGTTTGCGTTTATTTTCGAGCACTTTATCATTACTGCAAACCTCCCTCATCACTACTGCTCTCTGCGCTTTCACGAACAAGTTCTAAGTGCTGTTCTTCCAAATCTGCATTCAGACGTAAACTCGTATTTTCATACATTACAGTTTACGTTTACGTTTGATTCTGCAGAACTGTTTTCCGCGCTTTTACGAACGAGCTTCCTTGCAGTTTACGCTTACATTTTAATCCTATTAATAACTGCAATCTGTCCTCTACGATTTTACGAACGAGTTTCAACATTTAGACGTAAAACTGCATTCAGACGTAAATCGACTTTCTTCGCTCAATCATCAGATTTCAGTTCACGTTTACGTCTTGGTTTCAACTGCATACTGCCTTCTGCGAGTATACAAACGAGTTTCAAAGTTTAGACGTAAATCTGCGTCTAACTGCGTTTAGACGTAAATCTGCGTTTAGACGTAAAACTGCGTTTAGACGTAAAACTGCGTTTAGACGTAAAACTGCATTTAGACGTAAAACTGCGTTTAGACGTAAATCTGCGTTTAGTCGTAAAACTACGTTTAGACGTAAAACTGCGTTTAGACGTAAATCTGCGTTTAGACGTAAATCTGCATTTAGACGTAAATCTGAGTTTAGACGCAAAACTGCGCTTAGACGCAAAACTGCGCTTAGACGCAATCTGCGCTTAGACGCAAAACTGCGCTTAGACGCAATCTGCGCTTAGACGCAAACTGCACTTAGATACAAACTGAGAATTTGCTTTTGCATCATAATAGTTTTTGAACGAACGCAGCTTTTGGTTTTTAAATCGCTATAAGATTTCCGCTGCACTAATTCACCCCCCCCCTCTTAGTGCTCTTGATCCTAACAAGTCCCACATCGAAAGTGGGCAATGTGTATGATTGACTTATATGGGTCTGTTGTGTGTACTACGTTAACTCCCGCTTAAGCATTTTGGTTCGTGGTTGACAGACCAAAATGGAGTTATTGGCCAGTTAGCTTATCAGACTCGAGTCGTGATAGGGTGAGGCACTATGCTAGGGTTCGATTTGGGTTATTTTGGGCCTTGACGAGGACGTCAAGCTAATTGAGTTGAGGATATTGTAACATCCCATTAGTCACACATCGAAAGTTGGCAATGTGTATAATTGGCTTATATGGGTCCGATGAGTGTATTACATTCTTAAGCATTTTGGTCCGTGGTTGATGGACCAAAATGGAGTTATTGGCTAGTTAGCTTATCAGACTCGAGTCGTGACAGGGTGAGAGGGCTATCCGTGAATGGAGTCGAGAACTCATCATGGCGTGGAGCCACCACTTAATTAAACCTCACATGCACTATGCTAGGGTTCAATCTGGGCTATGTTGGGTCTTGACAAGGACATCAAGCTAATTGAGTTGGGGATATTGTAACATCCCATTAGTCCCACATCAAAAGTGGGCAATGTGTATGATTGGCTTATATGGGTCTGATGAGTGTACTACGTTAACTCTCGCTTAAGCATTTTGGTCTATGGTTGAAGGATCAATTCCGGCAGAACTTTCGACGAACTCTCAAACTCCTAATGAAATCGCATCCTTGACTCCGGGACTTTATATACTTTGATCTAGACAATTAATAATAAGCATAAATCATGTTGTCTGGCATGTCATTGCTCCATCGGTGCTTCGTTCGATTCTTTGGCACATTGTTCTCTCTTGCGCCCTATTGCCCAACCGGCTAGTTGATTCCGTAACTCTGATATCCTTGACTCAATATCCACTCTTTTTGGCCCGATGCCCAAAGCCTTTTGTCGATACGTCGACCGATCCTCCGGCCCAACGTCCAATCTTCTTATATATTTTCCTCCGGCCTGATCGAAGCATCCTACAACACTAAAAATGCAAATCAAATCATAAACACTTATCAATTGATTTTATCATCAAAATCCGAGATTCAACAAAACTAATCTCTCAAATCTCATCGAAAGGACTTGTAAGAGGTATTCCTAACATTAAGTTTGTTAAAGATAATGTGCGTGATACATGTCAACTAAGAAAACAAATAAAAGGTAGTTTCAAACTAAAGAATCAAATAAGCACCTTTAGACCATTACAATTGATCGATATGGATTTGTTTGGACCAATTGATACATCAAGCCTAGGAGGTTGCAAATACACCTTTATAATTATGGACAATTATAGTAGATACACTTAGACATACTTATTGGCACGCAAAAGTGATTACTTTAGGTATTTTTCTAAGTTCTATAAAATTGTTCAAAATGAAAAAGGCTTTATGATTTCATCAATTCAGAGTGATCACGATGGCGAATTTTAAAACCATAATTTCTAAAATTTTTATGAATCTAATGGATATAACCATAATTTCTCTACTTCAAGAAACCCTCAACAAAATAGAGTAGTAGAAAGAAAAAATAAAAATTTACAAGAAATGGCAAGAACCATGTTAAAGAACATAGCCTACCCAAATATTTTTGGGTCGAAGCTGTGAATATGGCATGCTATGTCATGAATAGGATTCTGGTAAGACCATTACTTTCTAAAACTCCTTATAAATTATGAAAAGACAAAAAATCCAATGTTTCATACTTTCTAATGCTTCTAAAACTCCTTATGAATTATGGTAAGACCATTACTTATCTTGAATGAAAAAGATGCCTTAGGAAGGTTTAATACAAAATCAAATGAGGGCATTTTTCTTAGTTATTCTTCTATTTCAAAAGCTTTTCATGTCTTTAATAAATGAACCTTGGTCATGGAAGAGTCTATTCATTTTATGTTTAATGAAGTCTCCGAATTTAAGAAAAATGAGTTTGATGATGATCTTAATTTTTATGCTTTGAATTTAAATGAACCCTCTCCTCCAACTAGCAACTTGGATACACCTTCTTCCGAAACAACCTTATCTAAGGAATGGAAGTATATAGATGCTCATTCTAAGAAGCTAATCATAAGAGACACATCGAAAGGGGTTCAAACTCGTTCTTCTCTTAAGAATTTATGTGTCAATGTCGCTTTTCTTTCTCAAATTGAACCAAAATGCATTGACAAAGCCTTTAAAGATAATTCATGGGTTATCACAATGCAAGAAGAGTTGAACCAATTTGAGAGAAATGAGGAGTGGAAGCTTGTTCTAAGGCCAAATGACCATTTAATTATTGGTACTAAATAAGTCTTTAGAAAGAATTTGGTATCATGGATAGAAACAAGACTAGATTAGTGGCCAAGGGTTTCTGTTAGGAACGCGTTGGCACTATAAGAGGGGGGTGAATTAGTGCAACGATAAAAATTACATCGGTTTCAGAAAATTCTTTCGTACGATTAAAACCGAATTCGGAAATATAGTTTGAAATTGAAAGTGTACGGAAACATGTAGCGGATGTAATGCAAGTAAGAGTAAGGAAGGGCAATTTGCAGTAAATGTAAATTGCTCAAAGTAAATGCAAACCAAGTTTATAGTGGTTCGGTCATCGTGACCTACATCCGCTCCCGATTCCTCCTCCGTCGAGGCCACCGTCATCCACTATCGATCTTCCTTCAATATGCAAAGACCAACCACCTTTTACTACTCAATTCTCCTTTTATTGGGTTTAGGAGATAACCCTTACACACCCACTTACTCCTCTCTCAACCTATTCTAACACTTAGAACTTTAAGAGGAGTTTCACACACAATTACAATAGAGTTTACTTTCCTTTTTTGTCTAGGTTGTGTGTGCTTTAACCAGGGATCAGAGGGGTATTTATAGGCATCAAGTTGATTCAAACTTGTAGCCTAAAAACATCTCATCCTAGGTTTCCTAGGTATGAGTGGTACCACTACCAGTGTCAGTCTAACACTGACAATGCACTAGGCGGTACCACCACCTACCACAAGGCCATTGGGCGGTACCACCGCCTAGCACCCTGCCAGGGATGGTGCCACCACCTGACATAATCTCGGAGATTGTGCCACAATGGTGCCACCTCTTGGGTCACTGTTTAGATCTTTCATTGGGACCAACACAGTCCTTACATGGGCCCAACTTGCCCTAATTGGGTTGGCCTAAATCCAATCTCAGTTACGTGCTAACTACGAAATCTAAGGCATACTTAAGCTAAACAAGTCGCTAGGTCTTGGTTTCTTCCGGCGATCTTCCAACAAACTTCCGACAATCTCCCGGCAATGTTCCAATGGACTTTTGGCAAGCTCCTAGACTTCACGACAATCTTCTTGGCGAGTTACGATGAGCTTCTTCCAGCAATCTCTTGGACTTCTCGGCTGGTTCTTGCAAAACTTTCGACGAACATCTAGACTTCCAATGAACTCTCGAACTCCCAATGAAATCGCGTCCTTGACTCTAGGACTTCATTTTGCTTCATGCCTTGCTATCATAGTTAATCCGACACCTATAAAACACACTTCGATCTAGACAATTATTACTAAGCATGAATCATGTTGTCCGGCATGTCATTGGTCCATCGACACTGTTAGGATCAAGAGCACTAAGAGGGGGGGTGAATTAGTGCAGCGGAAAACTTTCTGCGATTAAAACGAAACTGCGTTCGAACAATAAAAACGATTTCTGTGTGAAAGCCGATTCTAAGCAAGATGATGTTAAAGTCAATCTATGAAGGCAGTTTGCAGCTATGATGAAAACCAGAATATAGGCGCAAACTGAAATACAACGTTTGTACGAAGAAACTGATTTACGTCTAAATGTTGATTCGTAAATCACTTGATTAGGCAAGATACAGTTTAAGCAAGAGTATAAAGGCAGTTTGCAGTTATGGTAGAACTCAAAACGTAAACGCAATCTGAAATATGATGATCGTACGAAAAAGCAAATTTACGTCTAAATGCTTATTCGGAAAGTGAAAGGCTTGAAACCCGATCGTATATGCGCTGAAAGCAGTAAGCTTCAGAGGAGGTTTGCAGTAAAGATAATATGCTCAAAGTAAATGCAAACCGAGATTTAGAGTGGTTCGGTCAATCTTGACCTACTCCACTTTTGGCTTCCTCCACCGACGAGGTCACCGATGTCAACTATAGGCCTTCCTTCAATAGGCGAAGGCCAACCACCCTTTTACAGTTTCACTCCTTTTGACGGGCTTAGGTGACAACCGTTACAGAAATTTTCTCTCCTCTCTTTACAACTCAGAACTTGGAAGAACAGAGGGAGAAGAACTTTTGGCCTTTACAATAATTTTGAGCTCTAAGAATCACATAAAGGATCAAGATTTTGATGTTAAATTGCTGCCTTTCAGTGCTGAATGGGTGGGGTATTTATAGGCCCCAACCCAGTTCAAATTTGGAGCTCAAAACTATCAATTCCCGGAATTCCGGGATCAGGCGGTTGCACCTCCTGACTAGAGCGATTGCACCGCTTGGCAGAGCTCGAAGACTGAGCCTCTGGGCGGTGCTACCTCCTGTCAGGGGTGGTTGCACCTCCTGACAGAGCTCGAAGACCGAGCTCAGGCGGTTGCACCTCCTAACTGAGGCGGTTCACTGCTCGATAGAGCTCGAAGACTGAGCTTAGGTGTTGCCACCTCCTGTCAGGGGAGGGTGCACCGCCCAGTCTCGCTCAGAGATTGAGCCCCAAGCAGTGCCACCGCCTGGCTAGGGCGGTTGCACCTCCCAGTCTCGCTCAGAGACTCAGCCCAGGCGGTGCAACCTCCTGCCTTGGGCAGTTCATTCGCCTGGCAGAAATCAGGGTCCGAATGGGTTGATCCATTCGGCCCGATTTTGGTTTTTCAGGGGCCCAATTGCCCCAAGATTAAGTTAATGGGATCACCTCCCATTTCCAACTTAATCGCTGTGCTAACTATTATTTTTCCTAAGATATTTACTGTAGCTTGCTCCGGTGCGTCAATCGCTTCTTCCGGCGAGCTTCCGGCGAACTTCCTTCGATCATCCAATGAACCCTCGGTGATGCTCCTGCGGACTTCCGGCAAATTCCTGGACTTGCGACTATTCACTTGGCGAGTTCCGACGAGCTTCTTTGGCAAGCTAATGGACTTCTCGGATTTGTTCCCGCAGAACCTCCGACGACTGTCCAAACTTCCGTCGAACTCTCGAACTCCTAACGTGATCAATGTCTTGACTCCGACGCAACTCCTACTGCCTGTCTCACTTTCATCGTATTAATCCTGCACACTTATCTCAACATATAGATTAGATAACAAATGACAATTGACTTCATCATCAAAATCTGAGATTCGACAATCTCTCCCTTTTTGATGAAGACAATAAACTGATAATGGAGTTAACCTTAACTCCCCCTGTCTATATGCCATAGTTGAGATAAGTCATTCTTGAATTCAAGAGACATATTGATAAGTTAAATCATTTGAACTTATCAATACTCCCATCATGATTCCCATCATGATGTATCTCTTTGAAGATGATGTCAAGGCTTGACATTCATTTTCAAATTTTACATAACAATTTTGAATGATGGTAATAGTAGCAATTCATCATATTGTAAGATATCAACATGTAAAGCTGTGAAGTAAGATTTTGATATCATTACATGATGTACGCTTTTCAAATATTTTAGCAAGTGTTGCATTTCTTCACATGGCATAATGCAAATTAATGCATGGCATCTGTTTATATATCTCTTGGTGATGCAAGCATGGCATAATCATAGCATCAGTGTTTATAGCATCAATTCATATATTTGTCCCCCTTTGTCATCAACAAAAAGCATGGTAGTTGTGATACTAGGAGAACAAATAAGCAAATTATCAAGCATATAAAGAAGGGCATGATACGTAGATTGCTTTGAATACTTCTTCCCTTTTTTTTTGTTATAATCCTTTGTGCATGAAGGAGGAAAGCCATTTGTGATTCCAGCTATTTGTGAGTTTGCTTTGAGTCAAGATATGTGTTTGTAACAACTTTTTGCAAGTAAAAATACTATCATCCATATTTCAAGATGGAATTCATAAGCAGGAATCATTTCATCAAATCTATTTAAAAAAAATATTTTTCGTAAGAGTGTATGAAAAAAATTTGATTTTTAGCATTCCAACTATTAAGCGAATCCGAAAATGATGTGAACTCTTTCATGCATTCGGACAAGACTATGCTATAGATTTTCAAATACAATCATGAAGATAAAACATTTCAACACATGTTATGTAATGGCAATCAAGTGATTTGATCATTCAATAAAGTCCGAAAAATAATTTTAACTAGTTAATCTATTCGGACACATCAACATTCCTAATTCTCTTCTTATGAAATCAAATTGTTCTTCACTTAGAGGTTTTGTAAAAATGTCAGCTAGTTGATGTTTAGTGTTAATGGCAATGACTTGTCAACTGCATTGGTATATCACTTTTTCATACTATATTTATCATGGAAATCAAGGCACAAGGTTTTCAAAACATTTAGTTTCAATGTAAAATCCGAGATAAACAACGATAGATGTTTACAACTCTGCATATACTCAAAATATATCAGGTAACCATATCAACGATCAAGGCAAAGCTCATCATGGCGAGTAACATAAGGAGTTTACAATAACAACAGATGATTGTGTTCATACAAGCTCATTCATGAGGTGGAAAATTAAAGTGCCTAAACAAAGAGTTAAATTGTCGATGAATTTGCTGCAGCTCAGATAGGATTTGATCTTGTCGATGTTCAAGCCATTCTTGTCTTTGTTCGAATCGGTCCATCCGAATCCCAATATCTTCGATAGATGATGTATGAGTTTCCTCAAATGGATGTGTTTCCTCAAAGGGAGAGATCAGAGGAGATTGGGTATCCCTAAAGACTGGTGTTTCTGGTTCTGGTTCAGGTTGAGGGGGATCAGTTCTTCTTAGCATTCTAACCTAGTTACCGTTTCTATAAAAACATCTTAATCGGTGAAGTAGATTTTTATTTATTATGCTAAATCTATCTACTTTTATTACTTCTTCGTCCGATGGTATTAGAATATCGTAGGCTTTCATTATTCTAGTGATCATACCACCATATGGGAGCATCATGTCTTTCTTAGATAGTTCTAACATGTTTTGTTGGATAAGATAACCAAGACAGATGTCATGTCCTTTCATGATCAAATACATAGTTCCTAATTCTAATTGGCTTACATCATCATGATGGTATTGTTTAGGGAGAATGATGCTAGTTAGGATATAATGAAGTACCTTAGTGTTTAGAGGCAGTCGATGTTCACAACTTTTAGGAACAAATGCTAAGTTGGAATTGGCAAAAATTGTTCCTAAGGCTTCAATATATGTTGTTCCAACAGTTTCGTCATCCCATGATCCTCTAAAGTAAAGTCCTCTACTTTTCATGGGAATGCTTATCATGTTGCAAATGAATTTATCCGTAATTGAGATGTGTTGTCCTAAAAGATAGGTAGACATTCTTTCTTCTTCATCTATTTGTATGTTGTTGTAAAATAATCTAACAAGTCTTGGATAGATGGGTTCATTAATTTGTAAAACAGGAAGTAGATCTAAGTTTGCAAATCATTGGATTGTCTTTAAGTCTCTTAGTTCATTTAAATCTACATATTTTCCCTTATTAACACTCCTAAGTTCGAAAGAGGAAAATTTTTCAGCATGGTATTTTGAATCGAAAAGGGTGAGATCAAAATCTTCTACTAATCTCCTCTTTCCTTTGTCCCTTGAGGATCTTCTAGATCCCATAACTATTGCTGTTTAGAAGAATAGTGATGAGCAAAAGTAAATGAATAAAAAAATATAGTTTAAGGGCTTCTTAGAGAATACCTTAGTGAGATCTTCAAGAGAGGGAAGGGTTGTTGATGTTTTGCTCCGAAATGAGGGGTATTTGGGATGCTATGAGGGGAGAAATGGGGATAGAGGAGGCTTGGAAGTAGAGAGGGGAAGGGAGTGAGTTGGGGTCGGTTTCACCGCCGGCCCTAGCTTGGGTTAAAAAGGGCAGAGTTGCGGGCGGTTGCACCTCTGGTTGGAGCGGTGCAACCGCTTGCAACACGTGACAGCTGGACGTGCTACCTCCAGCTGGGGCGGTGCCACCGCCTGCAGGTGGTGAGCACTTGTTCTGATCGCAGTGTAATCTGATTTGAGAGTTTTTGTCTTGAGAAGAATTTTCATTCAGAGCAATCAACTTTACGTACGTAATTACGTAACTGTTTTCATTTTTAGACAAGAACTTTTGCACGATCAAGATAGATCTTTTAATGTGCATACTCTCAATGTCGTACACATGTTTGTGATAGTTTGTTCAAGTTGGTAAGTCTTGCAAGTTCATGACAGACTTAGTCAGTTCATGATACAGAGTTGGATTCGAAAGTTATGAATGGATGAAGTTGATGGGTTCGAAAATCCAAAGGATATGTGAATTGAGAATCATACGTTTCTAATTCTGAAAAGTCAAATAGGATTGTATCTAAATCGCATTTGTGATTTTAAATTTATAATCTCCATCTGTTATTTAGGCTAGAGAGCATTGCGAGTTTCTTTTTGGATCTTGGGTCATGAATATCGAGAATCCAAGGAGCATAATATTATTTCTTGCTCCAGCTTTTTTTTTTTTTATGTTTTTATAGGAAAGGATGATTTTTAGGTACCCATTTGCTTTTGGGTGCCTCACAAATAGATCTACATTATCTATCATGTTGCATAGAATTTATCATGGTTCCTTTAGGAACCCAAATCAATTTGTTTGGACTAATTTTCTTGAATGGACAATAATGCGTCTTGTGTCCAAATTTGTAACAAAAGTTGCATTTGTTTTAGTGTTGAACATGTAAGATGAGGCCTTTTATGAAGGTGGTTGGATTTTGGTGGGGACTTCTCATAAATCCAATTCCACTTCTTTTGGGAACGTGACCCTTGTTTGCAAGGATCAAGTTCAATGACTTGCTACCAACCTCGAATTTCTTCAAGGTGTCATTAAGTAGCAAGTTTTCCTTTTGGAGAGTTTCTAGATCATGGCATTTGATGCATGAACTTAAACTATCATGATATTCAGTTTTTAACTTATCAAAATTACAAGTAAGACTATCATGCTCCTTTTTTAGCAATTTGTATTTTCTATTAATAATCTTGCATTCATCAAATAAGTCATGGAAGGCATTTAATAATTCATCAAATGATAAATCTGCATCTATTAAATTTGTTACCTCATCTCCGATGGCCATTACAGCGTAATGAGCAACTTGCTCGGTGTTGGACTCCTCTTCTTCGGATGCGCTCGAGTCATCCCACGTTGCTTTGAGTGCCTTCTTCTTTGATGTTCTCTTTTTGGCTTGGAGACAATCACTCTTGTAGTGTCCTGGCTTTTTGCATTCATAGCAAATAACTTGGTCCTTCTTGGGTTCAAGTTTATTTTTTGCGTCATTCTTAAACTTGTTTCTTTTAATGAATTTTTTAAATTTTCTTGTTAGAAGTGCCAAGTCATCATCACAGTCCTCATCACTTGAGTTTTCTCTCAAGTGGCCTTCTGAAGTTTTAAGTACCTTATCCTTCCTGTTCTTTAGAAGGATGTCTTCTTGCTCTTCATGAGCTTTACAAGTCATCTCGTAGGTCATTAATGACCCGATTAGTTCTTCGAGAGGGAAGTCGCTTAGATCTTTCGCCTCTTGAATAGTAGTGACTTTAGGATCCCAATTCTTAGGAAGGGATCTTAGAATCTTATTTACGAGCTCAAAATCCGAAAGACTCTTTCCGAGTCCTTTTAGACCGTTGACGACATCCGTGAAACGGGTAAACATGTCGCCAATGGTTTCACTCGGTTTCATCCGGAAAAGTTCGAAACAATGTAACAGAAGATTGATTTTTGACTCTTTCACTCTAATTGTGCCTTCGTGAGTCACTTCGAGTGTGTACCAAATATCAAATGTGGTTTCACAAGTCGAAACACGGTTAAACTCGTTTTTATCAAGTGCACAAAATAAGGCATTCATAGCCTTTGCATTAAGAGCGAAAGCCTTCTTTTCCAATTCATTCCAATCGATCATTGGAAGAGAAGACTTCGAAAATCCGTTTTCGACAAGATTCCAAAGTTCAAAATCCATAGAAATAAGAAAGATCCTCATTCGGGTCTTCCAATAGGTGTAGTCCGTCCCATTGAACATAGGTGGACGTGTAATAGAATGGCCCTCTTGGTTTCTGGCGTATGCCATCTCTTTTGGGTTTTAATCCGTTAGAGAGTTAACCCCGCTCTGATACCAATTGTTAGGATCAAGAGCACTAAGAGGCAGCTACTTTATCACCTACTTTGATTTCACGTTTCTGTGAAATATATACACGAATCATTTCTGAATTATAACAGGAACCCCCCTTTTTCCGGATCCATCTCACATCAATAACGTGACCTCTTCCGCCTATAGGTAGTTTTAGAGAAGTTTCTTTTGCAGTGGATATCTGAATTCCAAGTATGGCTCGTAATAATCTATCCTCTAGTGCATACGATGATTCATTTGCTGTCTGAGGTGTTAATTTACCTACTAAAATATCACCTATTTCTACCCAAGATCCCAGCATCACAACTCCATTTCTGTCTAAATTGCGGAGTAAATGAGCCTTTAGGGGGGGTGAATTAGTGCAGCGGAAAACTTTCTGCGATTAAAACGAAACTGCATTCGAACGATAAAAATGATTTCTATGTGAAAGCCGATTCTAAGAAAAATGATGTTAAATTCAAACTATGAAGGCAGTTTGCAACTATGATGAAAACCAGAATATAGGTGCAAACTGAAATACGACGTTCGTACGAAGAAACTAATTTACGTCTAAATGCTGATTCGTAAATTACTTGATTAGGCAAGATGTAGTTTAAGCAAGAGTATAAAGGCAATTTGCAGTTATGGTAGAGCTCAAAACTTAAACGCAATCTGAAATATGATGATCGTACGAAAAATCAGATTTACGTCTAAATGCTTATTCGGAAAGTGAAAGGCTTGAAACCCGATCGTATATGCACAGAAAGCAGTAAGCTTCAGAGGAGGTTTGCAAAAAAGATAATATGCTCAAAGTAAATGCAAACCGAGATTTAGAGTGGTTCGGTCAATCTTGACCTACTCCACTTTTGGCTTCCTCCACCGACGAGGTCACTGACATCAACTAGAGGCCTTCCTTCAATAGGCGAAGGCAAACCACCCTTTTACAGTTTCACTCCTTTTGATGGGCTTAGGAGACAACCGTTACAGAAATTTTCTCTCCTCTCTTTACAACTCAGAACTTGGAAGAACAGAGGGAGAAGAACTTTTTTGGCCTTTACAACAATTTTGACCTCTAAGAATCACAGAAAGGATCAGGATTTCGGTGTTAAATTATTGCCTTTCAGTGCTGAATGGGTGGGGTATTTATAGGCCCCAACCCAGTTCAAATTTGGAGCTCAAAACTATCAATTCCCGGAATTCCGGGATCAGGCGGTTGCACCTCCTGACTGGAGCGGTTGCACCGCCTAGTAGAGCTCGAAGACTGAGCCTCTGGGCGGTGCTACACCCTGTCAGGGGCGGTTGTACCTCCTAACAGAGCTCGAAGACCGAGCTCAGGTGGTTGCACCTCCTAACTGAGGCGGTTGCATCGCCTGGCAAAGCTCAAAGACTGAGCTCAGGTGGTGCCACCTCCTGTTAGGGGAGGTTGCACCGCCCAGTCTCGCTCGGAGACTGAGCACCAGGCGGTGCCACTGCCTGGCTGGGGCGGTTGCACCTCCTAGTCTCGCTCGGAGACTGAGCCCAGGCGGTGCATCCTCCTACCATGGGCGGTTCAACCGCCTGTCAGGGGAGGTTGCACCGCCCAGTCTCGCTCGGAGACTGAGCCCCAAGCGGTGCCACTGCTTGGCTGGGGCGGTTGCACCTCCTAGTCTCGCTCGGAGACTGAGCCCAGGCGGTGCAACCTCCTACCTTGGGCGGTTCAACCGCCTGGCAGAAATCAGGGTCCGAATGGGTTGATCCATTCGGCCCGATTTGGGTTTTTCATGGGCCCAATTGCCCCAAGATTAAGTTAATGGGATCACCTCCCATTTCCAACTTAATCAATGTGCTAACTACGATTTTTCCTAAGACATTTACTACAGCTTGCTCCAGTGCGTCAATCGCTTCTTCCGACGAGCTTCCGGCGAGCTTCCAGCAAATTTCCGTCGATCATCCGATGAACCCTCGGTGATGCTCCTGCGGACTTCCGGCAAACTCCTGGACTTGCGATGATTCACTTGGCGAGTTCCGACGAGCTTCTTTGGCAAGCTTATGGACTTCTCAGATTTGTTCCCGCAGAACCTCCGATGACTGTCCGAACTTCCTTCGAACTCTCGAACTCCCAACTTGATCAATGTCTTGACTCCAGCCCAACTCCTGCTGCATGTCTCACTTTTATCGTAGTTAATCCTGCACACTTATCTCAACATATAGATTACATAACAAATGACAATTGATTTCATCATCAAAATCCAAGATTCAACAGACACTTCATCCGATTCTTCGGCGCATCGTCTTCTTTTGTGGCTTATTGCCCAATCGGTCAGTTGACCTCCACAACTCCGATATCCTTGGCACAATATCCATTTTTCTTGGCCCAATGCCTAAATCCATAGACGAAAGCCTTTTGTCGATACGTTGACCGATCCTCTGGCCCGATGTCCAATCTTCTGACATATTCCACCATTCCAACATGATTCTTCCTGCTTTAATTGTCTCATCCTGATCAAAGCATCCTGCGTCACTAAAAACACAGATCAAATTATAAACACTTATCAATTGGTTTCATCATCAAAATATGAGATTTAATAATCTCCCCCTTTTTTATGATGACAACCAATTGATGACGGAGTTAACCTTAACTCCCCCTATCAATATGCCGTATTGATAGAACCTTAAATTCAAGCTGAATTCAAGTCATTGCAAATTTCATCATAAATATTTGCAACACGTCATAATGCATCACATGATCATACTTCTCCCCCTTTGTCATCAACAAAAAGGAGAAGTGTAACTTTTATTTGTTTGAGATACAAGTTCAATACATTGCATCATAAATCTCTAGTTTTATCATCATGCAAGCTAGCAAAAATTTTACAAAATTTTAGAACATGCAAGCTAGCTATTTTTGCTTCCTTTTGCAATGTGCAAGTTGCAAGTTTTACTTCTTGAGATAGGCAAGATAGCCTTATGCTTGATATTGCAAGATAGCATTTCTTGCTTTTGAGATGAGCAAACTAATAATTGTTGCCTCTCTTTGCGATGTGTATGTTTTCAATTTTTACTTCTCTTTAGATTTATAAGCAAATTAGCAAGTTTTTTTCTCCTTACAATGTGTGAGCTAGCAAATTTTACATACATGAAAGTTGGCAAGATTTTTTCATCTTTTGAGATGAGAAATCTTCTTGCTTCTTCTTGAAGTATACAAGATAGCTAGCAAGTTATCAACATTTGCTCCCCCTATGTCATTGTTAAGTAGAAGGGAAGAATACAATGTTTGTAATACTTTTTTCCTTTACATAAATTTTCAAATCATGACAAAGTTGAATTATCAATCTTTTTTCAATATGTTTGTGCATCATAATAGTTTCAAATTAAAATATGCACAATTTCAAAATCTTACATTTCATCCTTACTTTATGCATGATACTAACAATATATCAATCATCATATCATGCAAGATACTCAAGCATTCATAATACATCATTTTAGCAACAAATCATAGCATTTTAAATCATGATGGTATCTAAATATCAAATTACATTACATCCCATATTTCAAGCATATTTTTATTTCATCACATTCATTTCATCTCATAAAAAAAAAATTAATTGGGTGATGAATACAAGGAATTATACAAAAATAAATCATATCATGAGAGATAAGATCATGTAAATAACAAAAGACATGATTCATATATTAAATCTCCTCTTAAATAAAATACCAAAAAAAATTGTAGGAGTACAAAGAAGAGATCTTGATTAAAAAAAATCTCAAGTAATAAATCCAAGAACTCACAAGAAAAATCATGATTCATTTAGAAAATCCCCTCTCAAGAAAATACCAACTAGAATCATAGAAGAAAACGATCTCAATTCATAGAAGGATCTAAAAAAAAATCAAGATAAAGCTCATTGAAATTCCAATCATCACATCAAAATCATTTTCAATAGTTTAAAAAAAAAAGGACATAGATAGATTCATTAATCTCTCCTATTCAGATAAATAGTAAGAAGAAACATAGGAGTTCAAAATCAAGATGATGATTAAAAAAATATCACAAGTTATAATCAAGAGAAAAATAATCATTTATATTTAAATCTTCAACTTGTCAAATCAACAAAGTCACTTTTAAGATATTCATAAAAATGATACACATAGATTCATCAAAATCAATAAATAGAGATGTTTCATATTAAGTTGTTGGTTTCATACAAGTATGTCTTTATCTTTTTATGCCAAGTAAAAACATGCATCAATCGTTTAGGATCGAAAAATAAATTTCGTCATAAAAACCATCAAGATCAATTAACCATAAATTACCCAAAAATCATCATTTCTTCGAATCATCATGCATAGATTCATATTAAGCATGATATCAAATCTCTTAACATTTTCATTAAGACATTAAGTATAGCTTCATTGAACATAATATTGAATGATTCTTAAAGATATCTTTTTTTTTTTTGGTAAGTAAAAGTAAATTGATTATGTGCAAAGTTTCTACAAATAGCTTTATATATACAAGTCATAGACAAAGCCAAGTAACTCATAGAGTGCAAATGCGATAGTTATGACTACACATGCTGTAGACTATAACTACCTGTGGGTACATTATTTGGCATCATTCCCAAGATCTTTAGCTAATAGCAAAATTAAATTTGATAAAAATATCTTTTTCTCTTCGAGTGAAGTGCTCGGTTTTGAGATCATGCTCCATACAGGATCTTGAGTCTCTAATAATCTCTTTCAAGAGCTGAGCATTGTTTGTGTGTTGACATTCAAAGATTCTATTACATCTCTCCTTCCACATCCACCAAATAGCGCATCGGAAAGTAACCTTTGCCAGTGTCTTTGTGATCCCGGTCGATCCCATATCCAACTGCTTGGGACCCACTTGTTATTTCTTTGTCTAATTTGATTCCATGCGGATGTGGCACTAAATTTGCCATTGTCATGAGGCCAAATAAGTATAACTGAAGAGTTGTTCCTGATTCGAATAGCTATGATAGTCGGCCAAAGTGATAACATTTCGGGAGAAATAGGATTAGGGAGACACCAGGTACCGTTAGCAATGAACTCGGAAACCTTCCAATCTTTGGGAGCCCCAAGATCTTTTCGTATTCTGTCGTCATATAATTGAAATATACTCTTCCCATTCACCCAAGGATCGTACGACATATTAGTACTAGTTCCAGAAGAGATTGTATACGAAATTTGTTTGATTAGCCAATTCTTTGCCTTTAAAATTCCTTTCCAAGCTGCAGAGTGGTATATTCTTGTTGAAATTTCCCAGATTGATTCCTTTGAAAGATACCTAGCAGAAACCCATTGTGACCATAAGGAACATTTATTTTGCAAAAGATCCCACAATTGTTGTACCAGGCATGCTTGATTCCAATCTCTAGTATTTCTCAAGTTTAGCCCCCCTTCATCTTTCGGTTTGCAAATGCTATCCCAATTTACCATATGCATTGCCTTATCATTTGTGTCATTCCAGAAGAAGTTCATTAATAACCGTTCAATATCTTGGAGAAGTCCAGCAGGCAGAAGAAATGTATTACACCAATATATAGAGTAGGAGTTCAATACAGAATGGATGAGTTCGAGTCGTCCTGCTTTTGATAGAAGCCTATTTTTCCAAGAAGAAATTCTACTCTTTATTTTTTGCAGGATAGGCTGACAGTGGGTTTTGTGAATGCCTGTGGATATGAGCGGGAGACCCAAATAAGGAATTGGCAGGCTTCCCTCACTAACCCCCAAAGTTTGTGCAATAAAGACCTTATCCTCGACGTAAGGGCTCATATATACTTTACTTTTCGCATGATTTAACTGAAGTCCAGAAACCATACCAAAGTCACTCATAATAGTAGCCAGGTTCTTTACTGAAGTTGGATCATTTTGGAGAAAGATAAGTAAATCATCTGCAAATGTTATATGTGATATATGAATAGAGCCAGCATTGGGTACCTTAATGCTGCCATTTAAGACTGCATGTTCCAACATACAGCTAAGTCCTTCCATCGCAATAGTAAAGAGATACGGAGAGAGTGGATCACCTTGTCGGATGCCATTCGTGCTCCCAAAAAAACCAATAGGTGAGCCATTAAAGAGTATCGAAAACTTTGGAGTTTCCAAGCAAGATTGAATCCAATTAACCCATTGCTGTGGAAAGTTCATATCGAGGAGCATCTTATAGATAAATTTCCTATTAACTGAATCAAAGGCTTTCCGTAAATCAGCTTTAAAACATATTTTTGTCCCTCTTGCTTTTGAATGCAAATCTTTGACCAAGTCATTAGCAAGCAAAATGTTATGATGTATACTTCTCCCATTGATGAAAGCACCTTGATTTGGGCTAATGATCTTGTGTATTACCTTTTGCATTCTATTTGCCAATACTTTGGAGATGAACTTGTAAATAAAGTTGCATAATGATATGGGTCAATAGTTCTCTAGTGAATCAGCCCCTGCATTCATCGGAATTAAAGAAATAAAAGTACAATTCATCTCTCTAAGAATATGACCTGAAGAGAAAAAATGTTGGCAAGCCTTGATCACATCATTTCCAATAATAGACCAAGCAGTTTGGTAAAATTCAGCTGGAAATCCATCTAGACCTGGGCTTTTGTGCTTTGGTGACTTAAAGACAACACATACAATTTCGTCGTTTGTAATTGGGGCATTGAGGATTAAAATAGCTTCCGAATCAAGTTTTCTAGTCGGCTCCACATGAATGTTATTAGTTTTCCCAGATTGATCGAGTAAGTGATACCGGGGAGGGTAAAAATGCAGAATGGATTTCCAAATAACACCGATGGAATATTTGTTCAGATAGAAAAATGTCACAGTAGATAAGGAAGAACTGATACCAGAAGCACTAACAAAGCAACTTAGATAAAAACGAAAAGTAGCTCACCACCAAGTTTAAAATCGCAATGGGATACAGAAAGTTCACCACCCAACGGAGATTAAACGAGGATACAGAACTAGAAAATAAAAGTCTCACCACTCGAGGACGCATCCAAGAGATACAGAGTTTAAGAGGGTTCTCTAAGAGAGCTGCCCAGACATCATCAGTTTCTAAAGTCCTTTCTAAGCCCTAAACCCCAAAATAAATACTAGTGCATGAAACAACCCTTCATGTATAGGAAATTTCAAAATTAAGTGCTTTACAGCTGCCAACCAACTCCATTAATGAATTCCTTAGCCATGAAGAAAAGCATCATGATACAACTTTACAACTGCCAACCAACTCCATTAATGTATTCCTTTATGCTGGGAATATGCTGATGAGTTGTCTTATCTGAGTAGGCTGAGTTGAAGATTATGTAGCAATATTGTTGGTTGAAAAAAATATCATATTATCAGTATTATCCATATGAGCAGATTGTAGCAAATTAGACACTCCCGTGTCAATCTCCCCTGGTTAAAAAAGACTTGTCCTCAAGTTCTTGTTTGTTTCGTCATCATGATTATAAATAGGACTTAAGTCAGCCACATTAAATGTTGGGGATACTCCGTAATCTTTAGGTAGCTCAATCTTATAAGCATTTTTGCCAATTCTCTTAAGCACCTTGAATGGACCATCAGCCTTAGGTTTCAGTTTTCCAAATATTCCCGGCGGAAACCTCTCCTTCCTTAGATGAATCTAGACCAAATCACCTGCATTAAACTCCACAAGTTTTCTGTGTTTGTTAGCAGCTTGCATGTACCTCTCATTTTGTTTCTCAATGGTTGCTTTCACACCCTCATGTAGCTTCTTTATCTGCTTAGCTCTTTCATCAGCATCTCCACTAAATTGCCTTGTTGTAGAGTGAGGGATTAAGTCTAAAGGACCAGCAGGATTAGCACCATAAACTACCTCAAAAGGACTCTTACCAATACTATGATGCTTAGAACGATTGTAGGCAAACTCAATTTGTGGAAGAATGACATCCCATTGCTTAATATTCTTACCAACATTGCTTCTAAGCAAATTTCCCAACCTTCGGTTTGTTACCTCAGTTTGCCCATCAGTTTGTGGATGATGCGAGCTGCTGAAATTCAAAGAAGTACCCAGCTTCCTCCAAAGAGTTCTACAAAAATGACTAACAAATTTTGAATCTCGATCAGACACCATAGTTCTTGGAATACCATGCAATTTAACAATCTCCTTAAAATATAAATCAGTAATATGAGATGCATCATTTGATTTATTGCATGGAACAAAGTGAGACATTTTTTAAAATCTGTCAACAACAACCATGATAGAATCCTTTTCCTTTGAGTTCTTGGTAGTCCCAAATTGAAATCAAGACTCACATCCTCCCAGGGAGCATTTGGCACGGGCAATGGAGTGTACAAACCAAAATTTTGAGTTCTTGTTTTTGCCAAATGACACACTCGACATTGCTTTACATGTCTTTCCACATCTCTAAACATCTTAGGCCAATAGAAGTTTGATTGAATAAGAGCTAAAGTTTTATCTCTACCGAAATGTCCACCCAAAACACCACCATGAGCTTCAGCTAGAATTACTTGTCTAAAAGAACAAGATAGAACACATAAAGCATTAGCTCGAAAAAGAAAACCATCAAAGATCGAAAATTGTTGAAAGGAACCTGATTTGCAATTCTGCCATATTGAGCCGAAATCCACATCATTTTCATATAGATCTTTGAACGTCTCAAATCCAACAACTTTGACTTCCATTGCTGATAATAAAGAATGCTTTCTGCTCAATGCATCAGCAACCACATTTTGAACACCAGATTTGTGCTTAATTGTAAAGTTATAAGATTGTAAAAACTCCACCCAAGCTGCATGCCTCTTGTTTAGCTTGTGTTGGTGATTTATGAACTTTAATGCTTCATGATCTGAATATAGCACAAATGGCTTGGCAAGAAGGTATTGACTCCAATGAGATAAAGCTCGATATATGGCATAGAACTCCTTATCATAGGTAGAGTATTTTCTTTTTGTATCATTTAGCTTTTCACTAAAAAATGCAATCGGCTTTTTGTCTTGACTCAAAACAGCACCAATTCCCACATTAGATGCATCACATTCAATCTCAAACACATTGTCAAAATTTGGTAGAACTAAGATAGGAGCTTCAGTAACCTTTCTTTTCAAAAGCTCAAAAGCATCATTAGCCTCATTAGTCCATTTGAATTTATCACATTTTAGACATTGGGTGATTGGAGCGACAATAGAGCTGAAACTCTTGATGAATCTTCTATAAAAAGATGTTAAGCCATGGAAACTCCTCACATCATGTAATGAAGCAGGTGTTGGCCAATTGAGAATAGCTTCAACCTTACTTTGATCCATCATGATTCCATCTTTTGAAACAACATACCCCAAAAACACCACACTAGAAGTAAAGAAATCACATTTCTTTAGATTACCATAAAGTTTTTGCTGCCTCAAAATAAGAAAGATCTCTTTCAGATGACTCATATGCTCCTCTTCACTCTTACTGTACACCAATATATCGTCAAAATAAACTACAACAAATATTCCAATGCATGGCTTAAGTATGTGATTCATAAATCTCATGAATGTGCTAGGAGCATTAGATAGTCCAAATGGCATAACCAACCATTCATATAAGCCTTCTCTAGTTTTAAACGCTGTTTTCCACTCATATCCGGTCCTCATTCTTATTTGGTGATAGCCACTCCTCAAATCAATTTTAGAGAAAATATAAGCACCACACAATTGATCAAGTAAATCATCTAACCTTGGAATAGGAAAGCGATAGTCTATTGTGATTTTGTTGATGGTTCGACTGTCCACGCACATTCTCCAAGAACCATCTTTCTTAGGCACCAACAAGGCTGGAACTGTTAGGATCGAGAGCACTAAGAGGGGGGGGGTGAATTAGTGCAGCGGAAATCTTATAATAATTTAAAAACCAAAAGCTGCGTTCGTTCAAAAACTATTATGATGCAAAAGCAAATTCTCAGTTTGTATCTAAGTGCAGTTTGCGTCTAAGCGCAGATTGCGTTTAAGCGCAGTTTTGCGTCTAAGCGCAGTTTTGCGTCTAAACTCAGATTTACGTCTAAATGCAGATTTACGTCTAAACGCAGATTTACGTCTAAACACAGATTTACGTCTAAACGCAGTTTTACGTCTAAACGCAGATTTACGTCTAAACGCAGTTTTACGTCTAAACGCAGTTTTACGTCTAAACGCAGATTTACGTCTAAACGCAGTTTTACGTCTAGACGCAGATTTACGTCTAAACTTTGAAACTCGTTTGTATACTCGCAGAAGGCAGTATGCAGTTGAAATCAAGACGTAAACGTGAACTGAAATCTGATGATTGAGCGAGGAAAGCCGATTTACGTCTGAATGCAGTTTTACGTCTAAATGTTGAAACTCGTTCGTAAAATCGTAGAGGACAGATTGCAGTTATTAATAGGATTAAAATGTAAGCGTAAACTGCAAAGAAGCTCGTTCGTAAAAGCACGGAAAACAGTTCTGCAGAATCAAACGTAAACGTAAACTGTAATGTATGAAAATACGAATTTACGTCTGAATGCAGATTTGGAAGAACAGCACTTAGAACTTGTTCGTGAAAGCGCAGAGAGCAGTAGTGATGAGGGAGGTTTGTAGTAATGATAAAGTGCTCGAAAATAAACGCAAACCAGAGATTTAGAGTGGTTCGGTCAGCCTTGACCTACTCCACTTTTGGCTTCCTCCACCGATGAGGTTGCCGACGTCAACTAGGTGCCTTCCTTCAATGGGCGAAGGCCAAACTTCCCTCTTACAATTTCTCTCCTTTTGACAGGCTCAGGAGACAACCTTTACAGACCTTTCTCTCCTCACTTTACAATTGAAAACTTGAAGAACAGAAGGAGGAGACTTAAAGGCTTTACAACACTTTTGAGCTCTTAGAATCACAGAAAAGATCAAGATTTTGGTATAGGTCTGTATCTTTTCAGTGCTGAATGGGTGGGGTATTTATAGGCCCCAACCCAATTCAAAATTCGAGCTCAAAACGATCAAATCGATCAAATCCCAGAATTCTGGGATCAGGCGGTTGCACCTCTTGACTGGAGAGGTGGCACCGCCTGGCAGAGCTCGAAGACTGAGCTCAGGCGATTGCTCTTCTCTGCCAGAGCTCGAAGACTGAGCTCGATGGTTGCATCACCTGGCAGAGCTCGAAGACTGAGCTTGGTGGTTGCATCACCTGGCAGAGCTCGAAATCTGAGCTCGGTGGTTGCATCACCTGGCAGAGCTCGAAACTGAGCTCAGGCTGATGCACCTCTCTGCTAGAGCTCGAAGACTGAGCTTGGTGAATGCATCACCTGGCAGAGCTCGAGACTGAGCTCAGGCTGATGCACCTCTCTGCCAGAGCTCGAAGACTGAGCTCGGTGGTTGCATCGCCTGGCAGAGCTCGGAACTTGAGCTCTGGCGGTGCAACCTCTTGGCTGGGGCGGTTGCACCTCCCAGCCTCGCACCCCTGGCGGTTCCACCTCCTGGCTGGGGCGGTTGCACCGCCCAACCTCACAGCCCTGGCGGTTGCACCTCCAGGCTGGGGCGGTTGCACCGCCCAACCTCACAGCCCAGGCGGTTGCACCTCCTGGCTGGGGCGGTTGCACCGCCTAGTGCAATCAGGGTCCGAATGGTTCACTCCATTCGGCCCAATTTGAATCTTTTCAGGGGCCCAATTGCCCCAAGATTAAGCTAATGGGTTCACCTCCCATTTTCATGCTTAATCATCATGCTAACTACGATTAACTCTAAGACAACTTCTGTAGCTTTGCTCCGATGCGTCAATCGCTTCTTCCGGCGAGTTTCCGGCCAACTTTCGTCGATCATCCGATAAACCCTCGGTGATCCTTCTGCGGACATCCGGCATACTCCTGGACTTTGCGACGATCCACTTGGCAAGTTCCGACGAGCTTCGCTTGGCAAGCTTCTGGACTTCTCGGATCTGTTCTCTCTGAACCTCCGACGACCGTCCGAACTTCCGTCGAACTCTCGAACTCCCAACATGATCATGATCTTGACTCCGGCGCAACACCTGCTGCTTGTCTTACTCTCATCGTAGTTAATCCTGCACACTTATCTCAACACATAGATTAGATAACAAATGACAATTGACTTCATCATCAAAATCCGAGATTCAACAATCTCCCCCTTTTTGATGATGACAATCAATTGATAAAGGAGTTGTCCTTAACTCCCCCTATCTATATGCCATAGTTGAGATAAGTCAACCTTGAATTCAAGACCTAAGAATTCAAGTGACGTATTGATAAGTTAGATCAGTTAAACTTATCAATGCTCCCATCATGATGCCCATCATGATGTATCTCTTCAAGAATGATGTCAAGGCATGACATACATCATCAAGTTTGTATGATAGTGTTTGTAACCATTCATCATGTAATCATATAAAGCTACGAAGGACTTTTTACATGATGCTCACATTTGAGATTTTCTAGTAAGTTTGCATTTTCTTCACAATATCAAAGATATGATGCAAACTATAGTACATGTTCACATATCTCTTGGTGATGCAAGGATGGCATAACATTGTTTATAGCATCACTCAAGTATTTGCAACTATGACATAGATATGATTATGGCAGTTCAGCTATGACATAGTGTTTATCAATTCATATGTTTCTCCCCCTTTGTCATCAACAAAAAGCATGATAGCATTATCAAGCATATAAAGGAAGTCATGACACATATATCTCTTTATTGTTTTTGCTTGACGAAGGAAAGTCATTTTCCAAAGAGTTTTCATAAGAGTGTACGGGAACATCCCATTTTTAGCATACAACCCGAAAAATGAACTTCTTACATGCATTTGGTTAAAAATATTTGTCACATAATTTGCAACATGTTATTTGATCAAGCGTTGTCAAGGCATGTAATAGTAATAACATTCGAAAAATAATTTTAAGTATTCGGACACATCAACATTCCTAATTCTCTTCTTATGTAATCAAATTGTTCTTCACATAGGGGTTTTGTGAAGATATCAGCTAGTTGATGTTTGGTATCAATAAACTCTATGGTTACATCATGATTAGAGACATGATCTCGTATAAAGTGATGTCTAATATCAATGTGTTTGATTCTTGAGTGTTAAGCTTTTGATGTAGTAACACAATTATTTCAAGTGCAGCATTATATCATATTGTATAGCAAGATTTTTATTTCAGCAAATGTAGCATTGTATCATATTGCATAGCAGGATTTTTATTTCAGCAAATTTTTTGTTTGATATCTTGATACATGGCATGATAGCAATCATATTAGCAATAGCAACCATATCAATGTCATACTGCTGACTTATCAACTTTCATTGGTATGTTGCTTCATATTTTCAAGGCATAGGCTTTTAAACCTTTTTAGTGTCAGTGCAAAAACCGAGATAAACAACAAGAGATGTTTGCAAATATGCTTACACAGACAAAGATAACCATATCAGGGTAACATATGTACAGCATATCAGGTAACCATAAAGACAAAGTCCTTCATGAATAACATAGGGAGTTTACAACATGTCATATCAAAAACATCAGATGTTTATACAAGCTTATTCATGAGGTGGAAGATTAAAGTGCCTAATTAAAGAGTCAAATTGTCGATGGATTTGCTGCAGCTCGGTTAGGATTTGATCTTGTCGAAGTTCAAGCCGTTCTTGTCGTTGTTCAAATCGGTCCATCCGAATCCCGATATCTTCGATGGATGATGTGTGAGTTTGCTCAACCGGATGTGTTTCCTCAAAGGGACAGATCGGAGGAGAGTGGGTACTCCTAAAGACTGGGGTTTCCGGCTCTGGTTCAGGTTCAGGTTCAGGCTGAGGGGGATCAGTTCTTCTAGGCATTCTAACCCAGTTACCGTTTCTATAGTGACATCTTAGTCGGTGAAGTAGATTTTTGTTTATTATGCTGAATCTATCTGATTTCATTACTTCTTCTTCTAGTGGTATTTGAATGTCGTAAGCTTTCATTATTCTAGTAATAATTCCACCATATGGGAGCATCATATCTTTCGTAGATAATTCCAACATGTTTTGTTGGATCAGATAGCCAAGACAAATGTCACGTTCTTTCATGATTAGGTACATAATTCCTAATTCCAATTGACTCACTTCATCATGATGGTATTGCTTAGGAAGAATTATACTAGTCATGATATGATGAAGTATCTTAGTGTTAAAGGGCATTAGATGTTCACCACTTTTAGGAATAGATTCTATGTTAGGATTGGCAAGGATTGTTCCTAAGGCTTCAACGTAGGATGTTTCAATAGTTTTTTCATCCCATGATCCTTTAAAGTAAAGTCCTATGCTTTTCATGGGAATACCTATCATATCACAAATGAATCTATCAGTGATTGAGATGTGTTGTCCTAAGAGATAGGTTGATATCCTTTCTTCATCATCTATTTGCATGTTGTTGTAAAACAATCTAACTAGTCTAGGATAAATGGGTTCGTTGATCTGCAAAATGGGAAGTAGATTTAGGTTTGCAAACCAATGGATAGTCTCTA
Organism: Musa acuminata AAA Group; assembly: GCF_036884655.1. Taxonomy (NCBI): domain Eukaryota; kingdom Viridiplantae; phylum Streptophyta; class Magnoliopsida; order Zingiberales; family Musaceae; genus Musa; species Musa acuminata. The sequence goes on along the minus strand of NC_088331.1, from coordinate 27,412,142 downwards.
CATCTCTTAGTTCATTCAGATCTACGTATTTTCCCTTATTGATGCTTCTTAGTTCGAAGGAGAGAAATTTTTCAGCATGGTTTTTGGAATCAAAAAGAGTGAGATCAAACTCTTCTACTACTCTCCTCTTTCCCTTGTCCCTTGAGGATCTTCTAGATCCCATTACTACTGCTGTTTAGAGGGATGATGATGAGCTAAAGTAAATGAAGAACAAAACAGAATTTAAGAGCTTCTTAGAGAGTACCTTTGTGAAATCTTCAAGAGAAGGAAGGTTTCTTGATGTTTTGCTCCGAAATGGGAGGTATTTGGAAGGCTTAGAGGAGTGAAATGGGAATGAAGGAGACTTGGAAGAGTAGAGGAGGAAATGGGGGTGAGTTGGGGTCGGTTCCTTAGCCGGCCCTAGTGTGGTTTTAAAGGGCAGAGCTTGCTGGCGGTTGCACCTCTGGCTGGAGCGGTGCAACCTCTGGCAACCCGTGATGGCTGGAGGTGCCACCGCCAGCTGGAGAGGTGCCACCGCCTGCAGCAGGTGAGCACCTAAGATGATTTGATTAGGGAGTCTTTGCCTTGAGGAGAGTTTCAGAGCAATTAATGTTTGTTACATGATTTCGTATGAGTTTTTATTTAAGGAAGAAGCTCTTTGTACGATCAAGATAGATCTTTTAACGTGCATACGTATGTTTGTTTGGTATCCCTTTTAAGATCATGACATATTTAGTTTCTACAAGAATTAATTCGTAGATGAACGGGTTTTGAAGATCAGGGGGGTATGTGAATTTGGATATCATATGTTTCTAATAAGGTTGTATCGTTTTTGTGATTTCACAACTTCCACTTGTTACTTAAGCGTTGTGAGTTCCTTTTTGATTCTTGGTTTATGACCATTGAGAGTCAAGGAGCAGAAAATTATTTCTTGCTCCGGCCTAGACTTTTAATGTTTTTATAGGAAGGGATGATCTTTAGGAACCCATTTGCTTTTGGGTGCCTCATAAATAGATCTACATTTTCTATCATGTTGCATAGAGTTTATCATGGTTCCTTTAGGAACCCAAATTAATTTGTTTGGACTTATTTTCTTAAATGGACAACAATGTGTCTTGTGTCCAGATTTGCAACAAAAGTTGCACTTGGTTTGGTTTTGAACATGTAAGATGGGGCCTTTTACAAAGGTAGTTGGATTTCGGTGAGGACTCCTCACAAATCCAATCCCACTTCTTTTGGGAGCATGACCCTTGTTTGTAAGGATCATGTTTAATGACTTGCTACCAACCTCGAATTTCTTCAAGGTGTCCTTAAGTAGCAAGTTTTCTTTTTGTATAGTTTCTAAATCATGACATTTGATACATGAATTTAAACTATCATGATGTTCGACTTTTAACTTATCAAACTCACAAGTAAGATTATCATGTACCTTTTTTAGCAACTTGTATTTTCTATTTATAACTTTGCATTCATCAAATAAATCATGGAAGGCATTTAATAATTCATCGAAAGATAAATCAGCATCTAATAAATCCGTTACCTCCTCTTCGATGGCCATAAAGGCGTAATGAGCAACTTGCTCGGTGTTGGACTCCTCTTCCTCAGATGCGCTCGAATCATCCCATGTTGCTTGGAGCGCCTTCTTCTTTGTTGTTCTTTTCTTGACTTGGGGACAATCACTTTTGTAGTGTCCCAGCTTTTTACATTCGTAGCAGATTACTTGGTCCTTCTTGGGTTCAAGTTTATTTTTCACATCGTTTTTAAACTTGTTTCTTTTGAAGAATTTCTTAAACTTTCTTGTCAAAAGTGCCAAGTCATCATCACAATCCTCATCACTTGAGTTTTCTCTCAAGTGGCATTCAGAAGTTTTAAGTGCCATATCCTTCCTGTTCTTTGGAAGGATGTCTTCTTGCTCTTCATGAGCTTTGCAGGTCATTTCGTAGGTCATTAATGATCCGATTAGTTCTTCAAGAGGGAAATTTCGTAGATCTTTTGCCTCTTGAATAGCGGTGACTTTAGGATCCCAACTCTTAGGAAGGGATCTTAGTATCTTATTAACAAGCTCAAAATCCGAAAAGCTCTTTCCGAGTCCTTTTAGACCGTTGACGACATCCGTGAAACGGGTAAACATGTCGCCAATGGTTTCACTCGGTTTCATTCGGAAAAGTTCAAAAGAATGCAGCAACAGATTGATTTTTGACTCTTTCACTCTACTTGTGCCCTCGTGGGTCACTTCAAGTGTGTGCCAAATATCAAAAGCAGTTTCGCAAGTTGAAACACGATTAAACTCGTTTTTATCAAGTGCGCAAAATAAGGCATTCATAGCCTTTGCATTAAGAGCGAAAGCCTTCTTTTCCAACTCATTCCAATCGATCATTGGAAGAGAAGACTTTGAAAATCCGTTTTCAACAAGGTTCCACAGTTTAAAATCCATAGAAATAAGAAAGATCCTCATTCGGGTCTTCCAGTAAGTGTAGTCCGTTCCACTGAACATGGGTGGACGTGTAATCGAATGCCCCTCTTGGTTTCCGGCGTATGCCATCTCTCTTGGGTTTTAATCCTTTAGAGAGTTAACCTTGCTCTGATACCAATTGTTAGGATCGAGAGCACTAAGAGGGGGGGGGTGAATTAGTGCAGCGGAAATCTTATAATAATTTAAAAACCAAAAGCTGCGTTCGTTCAAAAACTATTATGATGCAAAAGTAAATTCTCAGTTTGTATCTAAGTGCAGTTTGCGTCTAAGCGCAGATTGCGTTTAAGCGCAGTTTTGCGTCTAAGCGCAGTTTTGCGTCTAAGCGCAGTTTTGCGTCTAAACTCAGATTTACGTCTAAATGCAGATTTACGTCTAAACGCAGATTTACGTCTAAACGTAGATTTACGTCTAAACGCAGTTTTACGTCTAAACGCAGATTTACGTCTAAACGCAGTTTTACGTCTAAACGCAGTTTTACGTCTAAACGCAGATTTACGTCTAAACGCAGTTTTACGTCTAGACACAGATTTACGTCTAAACTTTGAAACTCGTTTGTATACTCGCAGAAGGCAGTATGCAGTTGAAATCAAGACGTAAACGTGAACTGAAATCTGATGATTGAGCGAGGAAAGCCGATTTACGTCTGAATGCAGTTTTACGTCTAAATGTTGAAACTCGTTCGTAAAATCGTAGAGGACAGATTGCAGTTATTAATAGGATTAAAATGTAAGCGTAAACTGCAAAGAAGCTCGTTCGTAAAAGCACGGAAAACAGTTCTGCAGAATCAAACGTAAACGTAAACTGTAATGTATGAAAATACGAATTTACGTCTGAATGCAGATTTGGAAGAACAGCACTTAGAACTTGTTCGTGAAAGCGCAGAGAGCAGTAGTGATGAGGGAGGTTTGCAGTAATGATAAAGTGCTCGAAAATAAACGTAAACCAGAGATTTAGAGTGGTTCGGTCAGCCTTGACCTACTCCACTTTTGGCTTCCTCCACCGATGAGGTTGCCGACGTCAACTAGGTGCCTTCCTTCAATGGGCGAAGGCCAAACTTCCCTCTTACAATTTCTCTCCTTTTGACAGGCTCAGGAGACAACCTTTACAGACCTTTCTCTCCTCACTTTACAATTGAAAACTTGAAGAACAGAAGGAGGAGACTTAAAGGCTTTACAACACTTTTGAGCTCTTAGAATCACAGAAAAGATCAAGATTTCGGTATAGGTCTGTATCTTTTCAGTGCTGAATGGGTGGGGTATTTATAGGCCCCAACCCAATTCAAAATTCGAGCTCAAAACGATCAAATCGATCAAATCCCAGAATTCTGGGATCAGGCGGTTGCACCTCTTGACTGGAGAGGTGGCACCGCCTGGCAGAGCTCGAAGACTGAGCTCAGGCGATTGCTCTTCTCTGCCAGAGCTCGAAGACTGAGCTCGATGGTTGCATCACCTGGCAGAGCTCGAAGACTGAGCTTGGTGGTTGCATCACCTGGCAGAGCTCGAAATCTGAGCTCAGTGGTTGCATCACCTGGCAGAGCTCGAAACTGAGCTCAGGCTGATGCACCTCTCTGCTAGAGCTCGAAGACTGAGCTTGGTGAATGCATCACCTGGCAGAGCTCGAGACTGAGCTCAGGCTGATGCACCTCTCTGCCAGAGCTCGAAGACTGAGCTCGGTGGTTGCATCGCCTGGCAGAGCTCGGAACTTGAGCTCTGGCGGTGCAACCTCTTGGCTGGGGCGGTTGCACCTCCCAGCCTCGCACCCCTGGCGGTTCCACCTCCTGGCTGGGGCGGTTGCACCGCCCAACCTCACAGCCCTAGCGGTTGCACCTCCAGGCTGGGGCGGTTGCACCGCCCAACCTCACAGCCCAGGCGGTTGCACCTCCTGGCTGGGGCGGTTGCACCGCCTGGTGCAATCAGGGTCCGAATGGTTCACTCCATTCGGCCCAATTTGAATCTTTTCAGGGGCCCAATTGCCCCAAGATTAAGCTAATGGGTTCACCTCCCATTTTCATGCTTAATCATCATGCTAACTACGATTAACTCTAAGACAACTTCTGCAGCTTTGCTCCGATGCGTCAATCGCTTCTTCCGGCGAGTTTCCGGCCAACTTCCGTCGATCATCCGATAAACCCTCGGTGATCCTTCTGCGGACATCCGGCATACTCCTGGACTTTGCGACGATCCACTTGGCAAGTTCCGACGAGCTTCGCTTGGCAAGCTTCTGGACTTCTCGGATCTGTTCTCTCTGAACCTCCGACGACCGTCCGAACTTCCGTCGAACTCTCGAACTCCCAACGTGATCATGATCTTGACTCCGGCGCAACACCTGCTGCTTGTCTTACTCTCATCGTAGTTAATCCTGCACACTTATCTGAACACATAGATTAGATAACAAATGACAATTGACTTCATCATCAAAATCCGAGATTCAACAGGAACTGCACAAGGACTCATTCTGTACGCAACCTTATTAGGTAGAACAACCCCCAAAATAAGATCAATGTGATGTTGAATGTCTCTAAAAGGTGTAAGGCCACGTGGAATCTCTTCCGGTATAACATCTTGAAATTCTTCTAGGATTGGTTGGATGATTTTCGGTGTCTCCTTATGTTGTTCGTTCTCCTCTACTACCATTAGGGCCAAAACATGACCGCCCTTGTCCAATTCATATCTGCATTCTCTATAAGAAATAAAAGCAATAACTTCCTTCTTTGGCGCACTGATTTCGGAAGGTTGTAATGGAGCTAAGATAATCTTTTTTTCATTCACTTTAAAAAAATAAGTATGTTTATAACCATCATACAACACTCTTCTATCATAATGCCAAGGTCTTCCTAATAGTAAATGACAAGCATCCATAGGGGCAACATCACACCACACTTTATCTTTATAATACTTGCCAATAGAAAATGAAACTAAACATCTTTTAGTTACCTTGATGTCATTTCCTTTTTGCAACCAACATAATTGGTATGGATGTGGATGAGGGATCATATCCAACTTCAGCTTCTACACCATCTCCAAAGAAATCACGTTCTCAAAACTGCCAATGTCGATGATCACCAAGCACACCTTGCCAAGAGAAGTGCATTTAGTATGAAACAAATTTTTTCTCACCCAACTTTCATCGTTGGCCACATATTACACTTGTAAACTATGTTGCAATACAATAGACAAACCATGATCAGCATAAGTAATCTCTTCCTCATCATCATCGTATTTTGGTTCGTCGTCAGCTTCATCTTCGCCTCCATCACTATGATCTTCAACCAAAGTTACAATCCTCCTATTTGGACAATCCGAAGCAATATGCCCAAAACCATGACATTTGAAGCATTTTCGGCCACTTGGGGTAGAAGAATTAGGTGTTTTTTTGTTGCCAGCAGACTCTTCACCCTTTTCTTGCACCTTCGATATCACCTTGCTTTGGACAGTAGGCTTGGAACTTCCTCCTTTTGTGTAGCCTTCTTTTGAGCCATACCGAAAACTCTTTTCAAACTTCTGTTGCTTTTCAACTTTTAATGCCAGCTTGCTCACATCATTTAAAGACCAATATGGTTGTAGCTGAACAACTTTAGCATCTCATACTTCAGACCTCCTAAGTATCTTGCAATTGTTTGCTCTTCCGGTTCCACAAGCTCTCCTTTTAACATCAAATTATCAAATTCTGCAGTGTACTCCTCCACACTAAGATCTTTTTGCTTTAAATCATGTATTTTGAGAAAGATCTCTTGTCTATAATTATCAGGTAAATATTTTCTCTTTAGCTCCCTTTTCATTTTCTCCCATGTAACGATCTTACTCTTCCCCTCACGTTCTCTTTGTTTCTTCATATTTTCCCACCAAAAAGATGCATTCCGCCTGAGTTTGAGTGCCACAAGTTTAACCTTCTTTTGTTCTGGTGGTTCATGAAAATCGAAGATTCTTTCTACTGTATTAAGCCAATCGATAAAGTCATCAACATTTATTTTACCTTCAAATTCTGGAATATCAAATCTGGGATTATATTTATTCTGCCACTCGTCTTGGACTTCATTTCTTCTCCGACATCTTCTCGACTCCCTTGGAAGAGGTGTATCATCAATAGAAGTAAACTCTCGAGCTTCATTTTCATGTTGGTTATGTCTACTTTGAAGTTCATCGATTATCTCATTTTTTTCTTGTAGGCTACGTAGTAATTTTCGTAGCTGCAGCCTCAACGACTCAACGTCATCTTCGTGGTCGCTACCTTCACCAACTACATCTTTTCCATTCCACCTTGTCATGATCTCTAGCCTTTAGCTCTGATACCAAACTGATACCGGGGAGGGTAAAAATGCAGAATGGATTTCCAAATAACACCGATGGAATATTTGTTCAGATAGAAAAATGTCATAGTAGATAAGGAAGAACTGATACCAGAAGCACTAACGAAGCAACTTAGATAAAAATGAAAAGTAGCTCACCACCAAGTTTATAATCGTAATGGGATACAGAAAGTTCACCACCCAACGGAGATTAAACGAGGATACATAACTAGAAAATAAAAGACTCACCACTCAAGGACGCATCCAAGAGATACAGAGTTTAAGAGGGTTCTTTAAGAGAGCTGCCCAGACATCATTAGTTTCTAAAGTCCTTTCTATGCCCTAAACCCCAAAATAAATACTAGTGCATGAAACGACCCTTCATGCATAGGAAATTTTGAAATTAAGTGCTTTACAGCTGCCAACCAACTCCATTAATGAATTCCTTAGCCATGAAGAAAAGCATCATGATACAGCTTTGCAGCTGCCAACCAACTCCATTAATGTATTCCTTTATGCTGGGAATATGCTGATGAGCTGTCTTATCTGAGTAGGCTGAGTTGAAGATTATGTAGCAATATTGTTGGCTGAAAAAAATATCAGTATGATCCATATGAGCATATTATAGCAAATTAGACACTCCCGTGTCAGTAAGGAATAAAAAAATTGCTCTGTGTGTGCTTTAACCTCATCTAAATTCTCAATAAGATTATCATCTTTGTCTCTGCATTTGCTGATACGGTTAACAGCCCTTCGAGTAGCAATTGAAGCATAGAAAAATTTAGTATTGGAATCTCCTAGTGTAAGCCAATGCTATCGAGACTTCTGCTTTGCAAAACTTTCTTCCTGTTTTAAGGCTTGCATGAAGTTATTTCTAGCTTCTGTCTCTTTGTAGATAATATTCTCATCATTTGGCTGAAGTTGCAGCTCATGTTGCATTGACATTAGTTCCTTCCTGCAAAATTGAACTATGGTGGTAATATTGCCAAAGGTATTTGTATTCCACTCCTTTAGTGCTGCTTTACAGGCTTTGAGATTTTGACATAAGATGTAAGGGGGGGATCCATGCACATTAACATTCCAAGCAGATCTGATAACATCATGAAATTGAGGATGAGTACTCCACATGTTAAAGAATCTAAACGGTTTCTTGCCTCTTGGTGTCGCTTTATCTGCGTGTATATACATTAAAGAATGGTCTGAAAACAAAGGAGCACCATACTCAAGAAGTGAATCTGGGTAAACTGTTAACCATTCATGATTAATCAAACACCTATCAAGTCGAGCCATTATTTTTCTGTTAGCTGCACCTTGATTACTCCAGGAGAGCCAATTACCCACAGATTTCATATCAAACAAAGCTGCAGTGTCAATGTAATCATTAAAACTTTGAAGCTAGCTTTCTAAAAGTTGTCTATCCCCCTCTTTTTCATTTGTGTACCGAACAGTATTAAAGTCTCCAAGAACAATCCAAGGTATATTGAGACAGCCATTTGCAATATTAGTCAGGTCAAACCAAAGAGTATTTCTTTCTTGCATACTATTTGAAGCATATATACCAGTGAAATTGAATTGACATCCATTCTTTTTGTCCTCTACCTTAAGATGAATGAATTGATCAGTAGCAGAAATAAACCAAGTATTAATAGAGTTATGATGCCATAAGACCCATATTTTACCAAAAGTTTCATTTGAGTCATTGGTAAACAATTCTACGTCCGGCCATATTAAATTCTTTTGAGCTTGAACGCACGATTGTTTAATTTTCGTTTCTACTAGAATAACAATATCACATGCGGCAGACTTGATTATTCTATTGAGCTCCCGACATTTCTCCGGCTTATTAAGTTCGCGAACATTCCAACATGTTATCTTCATCAGTAATAAAGAAATGAAAAGGTGGTAAGGTATTCATCGTACGACTTTGGATGGACTGTACCATCCTTTTTCTTATCCTTCAGTTTTGTATTTTCCTCCCGCACAATATCCTTACCTTTTATGGCTTTATTCCTATATTTATCCACTTCATCTACAGCTTGCAGATTTTTAAACTTTAAAATACCTTGAATCATGTGGTCTTGATTGGTAGGGTTTGTTGAAGTATGATAAGATTGTTGCAGCACAATATCCTAGATAGTACTTGTTGGAGTAGCCTAGCTAGAGAGGTTTGTTGGGGCATGAGTTTGTTGAGACAAAATATCCTTGTTGGCGATGTTTGTTGTGGCCTGAGTTTGTTGAGGAAGAATATCCTTGCTGGCGAGATTTGTTTAGGCCTGAGTTTGTTGAGTTATTATGGACGAATCTAATGATATTGGAAGAGATGAAGTTCCTGACTTATGTTTCTCCTGTCCACTAGTACCAAGGGAAACCTCTGTTGTGGAAGGCTCCGACATTATAGGAAGAGATATAGTTTTGGATTTGTCCTTCTATCCGCGGTGCTATCCTTGCGAGTCGGAATGCTCAATAGTCTTCGCCACCATCGGTGCTACTACCATTAGAGAAGACTCGCTTTGTTGCTGAGGTGCTTGACGTGGTCGATAGACCTTTGTGATTTGTTTTGGAGTTTGTTGACAAGCTCCATTTGCATGACCAAAAGATAAGCAATGGTGACATCGTTGTGGCTTCCAGGAATATGAGACATGTACCTTCCGAGTGTTCCCGTCAAGATTACGATAGAATACCTCATTTGGAAGATCTTCGTCGGAAGAAACCAGTACACATGCTCGTGCAAATGCTAATCTCGTCTGAGCAGCTGTTGCTTTGTCGATGTAGAGTGGCTGTCCCAGAGTGCTGCATAACTTTGCAATAAAACGTTGACTCCAAAGATGTAGAGGAATACCTTGAAAGGATACCCATAATAGAATAGACTGTAGGCTATCTAACTCCAAATGGACATCAGGAGACCAGCGTCGTAGAATCATTGGATGGCCGCGAATAGTCCAGAATCCTTCGAGGACCCATTGTAAATCTTCTTCAGAGTATAGCTTGCAAACAAAGAATCCATTCTCCAGCATATGAAGATCAAATGACGATATTCCCCATCGAGTTTTGATAAATGAGGATAGTGGGAAATAAGATGTTTTGAGACCTACCACATAGCCAACAATCGCCATAGACCATGTCTCAATAAGCTCTGCTGAATCAGCAGTCTCGTATACATCAATCTTGTTATCAGCCTGAACTTCTGGAGTAAAGAATTCCAAGCTTAGATCAGGACTTCCAACCGGAGCCTTGAAGAGGCTAGTCCAAGGCCTAGTGTCACTGGAAATGAGGGCAGGCTGCCGCGATCTAGAGCGCGACCTACTTCGATGCATCGTATCAACCCTCCCGCCACCGTCGCTAGCCCTAGGGGCCGTTGCTGCCATGTTTGATCCCTCTTCTGGTCGCGGCTATAGAATCGTCTCAATAGGGAAAAGCCACCATCGTAGTATATCAGATCGCCGATACAGTACCGTCACCCTAGGGAGATCTGGTCGCCGCTATAGTATCGTCGGCCTTGGGGAGAAGCCGACGCTGCAGGAGATCCGATCACCACTACAGTAAGGGAGATCATATCGTTGCTATAGTATCGTCGCCCGTGGGAGAAAGCCAACGCTGCAGGAGTCAGATCGCCCTAGGGAGATATCGTCGCCGCTACAGTGTCATCGTCGATACAGTACCGTCGCTACTACAGTGTCGTCGTCGCCGCTACAGTACCGTCGCCCTTGGGAAACAACCGACGCTGCAGGAAATCATATCGCCTCTACAATGTCGTCGCCCGTGGGAGAAAGCTGACGCTGCAGGAGTCAGTTCGCCCTAGGGAGATCTGGCCGCCGCTACAGTGGTCGCCCTAGATCTGGTCGCCGCTGTAGGAGTCAGATCGCCCTAGATCTAATCTTCTTTAGTTTCAATTTGTATGATTGACTTTATATTAGCATGGCCAAATATTTGTTCTTATTTTTTCTTATATCAAAACCATGCATCATGTTTAAAATCGAAAACCAAGGACAAGATTCATCACAAAAATCATCAAGCCTTCCATACAAAAGCTATCATGTATAACTTCAAAATCTCATGCATAGAATAAAGTTATCAAGCATTGTACCAAAACTTTTATTAAAAACAACAAGCATGATTTCATTGAGCGTTTTCAATCAAAGTCGGAAATCAAAACGGAAATCAATATGATACACATTATTGTTTCTTTAGACAAAAGATTTGATTTATCATTTGATTATTCTTTTTATGTGTTTCATTTTATGTGATTGATTTTATCTAAGTATGCTCAATTTTTTTCTTATGCAATTGGATAATCAAACACATTTCTTATGCAATCTCTACTGGAACTAATACTAATATGTGGTACGATCCTTGGGTGAATGGGAAAAGTATATTTCAATTAAATGGTGACAGAATACGAAAAGATCTTGGGGCTCCCAAAGATTGGAAGGTTTCCGAGTTCATTGATAATGGTACCTGGTGTCTCCCTACTCCTATTTCTCCTGAAATGTTATCACTTTGGCCGACTATCACAGCTATTCCAATCAGGAACAACCCTTCAGATGTACTTATTTGGCTTCATGACAATGGTAAATTTAGTGCCACATCCGCATGGAATCAAATTAGGCAAAGAAATAACAAGTGGCTCCCAAGCAGTTGTACATGGGATCAACCGGGATCACAGAGACATTCCTTATGTACATGGCAGGCCCTTCTGCATAAACTACCTACAATAGATAATATTAAGAGAAGAGGTATCTATCATGTTAACCGATGCTCCCTTTGTTTGCAACAAGAAGAAACTATTGACCACCTCTATTTTGCTTGTGAATATACTAAATGGATATGGAAGGAGATTCTCCAGTGATTTGAACTCAATAGGCTGCCGCAACCAAACTTGCATCAAGAATTAGGCGACCTCATACAAAGTTTCTCAAGAAAAGGACCTCTTACACAATTGGCAAAGGTTACTTTCAGATGTGCTATTTGGTGGATGTGGAAGGAGAGATGTAGCAGAATCTTTAAATGTCAACACACAAACAATGCTCAGCTCTTGACAGAGATTATTAGAGACTCAAGATCATGCATGGAGCATAATCTCAAAATGGAGCACTTTACACGAAGAGAAAGAGATATTTTTGTCAAATTCAATTTTACTATTAGCTAAAGATCTTGGCAACGATGTTAAATGCTATAACCACTGGTAGTCTTGGCACATCTTAACATACTCATTACAGTTAGGAGTTAAAGTCTACAACATGTGTAGTCATAACTACCACATGTATACTCAATGAGTTACTTGACTTTGTCTATGACTTGTATAGACAAAGCTATTTGTAGAAACGTTACACATAATCAATTTACTTTTACTTACAAAAAAAAAAAAAAATTTCATATGAAAACCATCCAACAAAACTCGAAAAGCAATACAAAATCATCACAATACATATAATTATTTACACCATACAAGAAATTAATCACTAGATTTAATTCTAAAATTTTGTTATATTTTCATAAAACACGTAATTGTTATTATCATTTTCAAAATTACTAGAAAGATAAGCATGATCCTAAAACTTTGAACATTTTCATACAAATATATATATATATATATATATATATATATATAATTTTTCTAAACTAAATTAAAAATAACTTATGAAAAGTATCATGTAATTTCGAAATAAATTAAAGGACTTTTATTTGAGTTGTTTACCTCATTATCGAATGCTATTAAGGTGTAGTTTGCCACCTTGCCTTTGTTGATTTTTTTCTTGTCTTCGGATGAGCTCATTTCGTCTAAAATCACCTTCTCCTTCTTTTTAAGTTTATTTTTAATTTTTGATTCTTGTTTTAAAAATTTCATGACGAGTTCAAGTTCACCATCACTTGAGCTTATGCTCGAGTGGTCTTCAATTGTTCTAAGTCCGAAATCTTTCTTATTCCTTAGAAGGTGGTTCTCAAGTTCTTTACGTACATTGCATGTTATTTCATTGGTCATCAAAGACCCTATAAGTTCTTCAATTGGAAAATGGTTCAAGTTCATTAATTCTTGTATTGCCACTATTTTTGAATCCTAATTTTTAGAAAGCGATTGTAAAATCTTGTTAACGAGTTCAAAATCCGAAAAACTTCTACCAAGTGCTTTTAAACTATTGACGATATTCGTAAAATGGGTGTACATGTCTCCAATGGTTTCACTTAATTTCATATGAAATAGTTTAAAATCATGCATTAAAAGATTGACTTTAGAATCTTTAACTCTAATCATGCCTTCGTGTGTGATTTCGAGAGTGTGCCATATTTTGAAAGTCGTTTCACAAGTAGAAACCCGATTAAACTCAGTTTTATCCAAAGCGCAAAATAGAGCATTCAAAGCTCTAGCATTTAAGGAAAAAGTCTTCTTCTCCAAATCATTCAAATGGTTCATTGAAAGAGAAGACCTTTGAAAACCGCTTTTGATAATATTCCATAAATTCAAATCCAATGAAAGTACGAAACCTCTCATTCGAGTTTTCCAATATGTGTAGTCCATCCTATTGAACAAGGGAGGACGAATGAGAGAGTGACCCTCTTGAAAGCCGAAAAGTGCCACTTCTCTTAGGTGTTAAATTAAATGAGAAATACGAGGCTTTGATACCAACTATTAGGAATGAGTCGGCACTAAGAGGGTAGGGGGTGAATTAGTGCAGCGGTAAAAATTACGTTGGTTCTGGAAAATTCTTTCGTATGATTAAAACCGAGTTCAGAAAGATAGCTTGAAATTGAAAGCATACGGAAACGTGTAGTGGATGTAATGCAAGTAAGAGTAAGGAAGGGCAGTTTGCAGTAAATGTAAATTGCTCAAATTAAATGCAAACCGAGTTTATAGTGGTTCGGTCGTCGTGACCTATATCCACTCCTGATTCCTCCTCCGTCGAGGCCATCGGCAACCACTATCGGTCTTCCTTCAATAGGCGAAGACCTACCACCTTTTACAACTTGATTATCCTTTTACCAGGTTTAGGAGATAACCCTTACATCCCCCACTTACTCCTCGCTCAACCTATTCTAACACTTAGAACTTTAAGAGGAGTTTCACACACAATTATAATAGAGTTTTCTTTCCTTTTTGCTCTAGGTTATGTGTGCTTTAACCAGGGATGAGAGGGGTATTTATAGGCCTCAAGTTGATTCAAACTTGGAGCCTAAAAATATCTCATCCCGAGTTTCCTAGGTACGAGTGGTACCGCCGCCTGTGTTGGGCGGTACCATTGCAAGTGTTAGTCTGACATTGACACTGCACTAGGTCGTACCACCACCCAATCTAGCAGTACCACCACCTGGCACTAGGCCACTAGGCAGTATCAACACCCAAACTTGAGGTACTCCTGCTTGGCACCCTGCTAGGGGCGATACCACCGCCCAAACTGATGGTACCACCGCTTGACACAGTCTTAGAGAATGTGCCATGACGGTGCCACCTCTTGGGTCACTATTTGGGCCTTTCATTGGGCCCAACACAGTCCTTATATCGGTCCAATTGGCCCCTAATTGGGTTGGCCCAAATTCAAACCCAATTATGTGCTAACTACAAAATCTAAGGCATACTTAAGCTAAACAAGTCCCTAGATCTTGGTTTCTTCCAGCGAGCTTCCGACGATCTTCCAACGAACTTCCGACGATCTCCTGGCAATGTTCCAACGGACTTCCGGTAAGCTCCTAGACTTCATGATGATCTTCTTAGCGATTTTCGATGAGCTTCTTCTAGCAAGCTCCCAGACTTCTCGACTGGTTCCTACAGAATTTCCGATGAACGTCTGGACTTTCGACGAACTCTCAAACTCCCAACAAAATCATGTCATTGACTCCGAGACTTCATTTTGCTTCATGCATTGCTATCATAGTTAATCCTTCACATGTAAAATACACTTCGATCTAGACAATTATTACTAAGCATGAATCATGTTGTCTGGCATGTCATTGGTCCATCGACGCTTCGTTTGATTCTTCGACGTATCATCTTCTCTTGCGGCCTATTGCTCAATCGCCCAATTGACCTCCATAACTCTGATATCCTTGGCACACTATCCACTCTTCTTGGTATGATGCCCGAATCCATGGCTTGAAGCCTTCTGTTGATATGTTGACCGATCCTTCGACTCGACATCTAATCTTCTGACATGTTCCACCAACCCAACATGATTCTTCCTGCTTTAATTGTCTCATCCTAATCGAAGCATCCTGTGTCACTAAAAACACAGATCAAATCATAAAAACTTATCAATTGGTTTCATCATCACTATACGAGATTCAACAATTTCAACCAAGAAGAAGGCATTGATTATGAAGAAACCTTCACTCTTGTGACAAGATTAGAAGTCATAAAGATGCTCCTTGTCTATGCTAGTTGTAATAATTTTAAGTTATTTCAAATGGATGTTTAAAGTGCTTTTCTTAATGGCTTTATTTTCGAAGAAGTTTATGTTGAACAACCTCCCGGATTTGAGAATGATAATTTTTCGAATAATGTGTTTAAATTGACTAAAGCTCTCTATGGATTAAAACAAGCCCCAAGGGCTTGGTATGATAAACTTAACTCCTTTCTTATCCAAAATAATTTTCTAAAGGCAAGGTCGATACTACTTTGTTCTACAAATGAATCCTTATGCAAATCGTTTACTAAGAGTATGAGCCAAGAGTTTGAAATGACTTTAATGGGTGAACTTTCTTTTTAGGCTTACAAATCAAACAACTTAGTGATGATATTTTTCTTAGTCAAACAAAATATGCATTAAACTTGAAAAATGGTTTACTATGGATAGTTCAAATGCTATCAATACTCCTATGAGTACCTCCACTAAGTTAGACATTGACAAGAGTGGAGAAAACTTTGATAAAAAACCTTATAGGAGCATGATAGGTAGTTTACTATACCTCACCACAACTAGGCCGGACATCATGTTTAGCATAGTACTTTGTGCTATATTTCAATCTAATTCTAAGCTATATCATCTTCAAGTGGTTAAAAAGATTCTTAGATATCTTAAAAGAACTACTAATCTAGGATTATGGTATCCAAAATTTGAAAACTTTGAATTAATTACTTATGCTGATACAGATTTTGCTGGATGTAGAATAGATAAAAAAAGTATATCCATAATATGTCAATTCTTAGGTCATACACTTGTCTCTTGGTCTTCCAAGAAACAAAACTAGGTTGTACTATCTATGACCAAGGCCAAATATATAGCGACTAGTGCATGTTGTGCACATGTTGTATGGATGAAAAATATATTAGAATATTATAGAATTTATCTTAAGAATATTCTAATAAAATGTGATAACACAAGTATAATATATTTAACAAAAAATCATATTCGACACTCTAGAACTAAACATATTGACATTAGACATCACTTTATACGAGATCATGTTAATAATCATGATGTAATCTTAGAGTTTCTTGATATAAAACATTAATTAGTTGATATCTTTACAAAAATTTTAAATGAAGAATAATTTGATTTCATTAAAAGAGAGGTAGGAATATTAAACTGGTTGACTACATGAAGTTGTTGTATTTCTTTTCTAGACTATCTTCCTCGTAATTTATTCCATGAATGGAGATTTTATGAATTTATTTTGTTTTGATCTTCCTCTTAACTTGGTATCAAAATTACTTCAGACCCTTGCTCCATCACTTAATGATTTTTGATACACTTAATCACTTCATTCATGGATTTTATTGACAAATACATTTCTCACGAATTTCACTCATGTAAATTTTTAATGAGAAATAGATTTTCTTGACTTGTAAACTTTTGCAAAGACCATGAATTCATTTGATAGAAATAGCTTTCATGAATTTTATTCATGAATTTTTCATTCAGAAAAGAACATTCACGAATTCTACATCTTTAGCTCTTATTGTGAATCTCTCTTGATGAAATGAATTTTCAATCACTCATTGTTTCTCCTTGTATTATTCATGAACTTTCAATATCTTAATTCTTCTCTTTCAATTTTCAATCACTCACTATTCATGGACTTTTTCCTTCTCTTTTTCCTTTCAAAAAGAATCCTATCACAATAAGTAAAATTTTTGCTTAAAAAGACTGCCTATTTCTTTTTTGTTGATGACAAAAGGGGAGAAATAAGGCAAATTATTGACAACTTAGCATTATAAATGTTTGAAATATAACATGAATCATTATGAATGTTTGAAATATATCATGAATCATTATGAATGTATCATGAATGCTTGAAACATGAATATTTGAAATATATCATGAATTATTATGAATACTTGAATATATTCATTCTTAAAATTATACTTGATTTCGTATCAAAATGATGAATATCTATCATTATGATGAGGTATCAAATTTATCATGCTTAATTTCCTTCTTACAATCGGTATCATACCTCGGATTGATAAATTGTCATCTTTTATCAAACTTAAAATTTGAATCTTGCTAAAATTCATATTTGAAGTTTGCATCATATTTGAAAATGATAATTGTCTATCATCATTCGATATTGGACTTTATTATGGATGTCATGCCTTGATATCATTTTTATTATGATAAAATATGTGGTATCATATTTTGAGATAATAAATCATGACTAGTATCATGATGAGTATATCAATAAGCTTTAAATGCATGTATCTTATCAGTTTGATGCTCGAATTCAAAGGCCCTGAATTCAAGAGTATCTTTTCACAAGTATGGCATATAAATAGGGGGAGTTAAGGTTAACTCCATCATCAATTGATTGTCATCATAAAAAAGGGGGAGATTGTTGAATCTCAAATTTTGATGATGAAATCAATTAGTAAATTATTTGATCTAATCTAAATATTGAAATGAGGGTGCAGGATTAACTACGATAGCGATAAGGCATAAAGCATGTTGGGCCGGAGTCAAATATCGGATGATATGTCAAAGATTCGGACTCTATGCCAGTGGTTCGTCGGAAGCTCGCTGAGAGTTCGTTTGGAGCTCGCCTAAAGTTCATTGGGAGTTCACTGAGAGTTCGTCGAGAGTCCACCGAGTGTTCACCGGGAGTTCGCTAAGAAGTTCGCCAGAAGCTTATCGAGAAATTCACCGGAAGTTCGCCGAGAAGTTCGCTGAAAGAACAATTAACATACTAGACCAAGATTGCTTAGTTAATGTCTTAGGGCCTATAAATACCCGCACCATTTTTTTGTATGAAAGGGTAACAAAAGTGCAATCAAAGTGTGAAAAAATTCTAAGTGTTGGGGTGTTAAAAGTATTGTAAAATTAAGAAGAGTTTGTTAGGATCAAGAACGGCACTAAGAGGGGGGGTGAATTAGTGTAGCGGAAAACTTTCGCAATTTCAAAAGACTTGTTTCGATTAAAACTGATTACGACAAAAATGGTTTTGATTTAATCTGTTTTGGAGAGAATTTAAACTTGAAAGCTTTCGTAAAATTAAAGCCGATCTTAGAAGGTGTTTACTTGAAAGAAAATGTGGGCATAGTAAAAGCATAGTAAGGAGAAGAGGCAGTTTGCTATAAAAGTAAATTGCTCAAAATAAATGCGAACCGAGTTTTAGAGTGGTTCAGTCAATGTGACCTATATCCACTTTCGGATTCCTCCTCCGAGAAGGTCAATGGCGTTCACTAAAGGCCTTCCTTTAATAGGTGAAGACCGAACACCTCTTTAAAGCACTTTCTCCTTTTCGGTGTTGAGGAGATGAACCCTTGCAAGTCTCACTCATCTTTCTTAGGTAGTTACTGTTAGGATCAAGAGCACTAAGAGGGGGGGGGGTGAATTAGTGCAGCGGAAATCTTATAATAATTTAAAAACAAAAAGCTGCGTTCGTTCAAAAACAATTATGATGGAAAAGCAAATTCTCAGTTTGTATCTAAGTGCAGTTTGCGTCTAAGCGCAGATTGCGTTTAAGCGCAGTTTTGCGTCTAAGCGCAGTTTTGCGTCTAAACTCAGATTTACGTCTAAATGCAGATTTACGTCTAAACGCAGATTTACGTCTAAACGCAGTTTTACGTCTAAACGCAGTTTTACGTTTAAACGCAGTTTTACGTCTAAACGCAGATTTACGTCTAAACGCAGTTTTACGTCTAAACGCAGTTTTACGTCTAAACGCAGATTTACGTCTAAACGCAGTTTTACGTCTAGACGCAGATTTACGTCTAAACTTTGAAACTCGTTTGTATATTCGCAGAAGGCAGTATGCAGTTGAAATCAAGACGTAAACGTAAACTGAAATCTGATGATTGAGCGAAGAAAGCCGATTTACGTCCGAATGCAGTTTTACGTCTAAATGTTGAAACTCGTTCGTAAAATCGTAGAGGACAGATTGCAGTTATTAATAGGATTAAAATGTAAGCGTAAACTGCAAGGAAGCTCGTTCGTAAAAGCGCGGAAAACAGTTCTGCAGAATCAAACGTAAACGTAAACTATAATGTACGAAAATACGAGTTTACGTCTGAATCCAGATTTGGAAGAACAGCACTTAGAACTTGTTCGTGAAAGCGCAGAGAGCAGTAGTGATGAGGGAGGTTTGCAGTAATGATAAAGTGCTCGAAATTAAACGCAAACCAGAGATTTAGAGTGGTTCGGTCAGCCTTGACCTACTCCACTTTTGGCTTCCTCCACCGATGAGGTTGCCGACGTCAACTAGCTGCCTTCCTTCAATGGGCGAAGGCCAAACTTCCCTCTTACAGTTTCTCTCCTTTTGACAGGCTTAGGAGACAACCTTTACAGATGTTTTCTCTCCTCTCTTTTCAACTCAAACTTGAAGAACAGAAGGAGGAGGAAAACTAGCAGTTTTGAGCTCTAAGAACCACTGAAAAGATCAAGATTTCGGGTCAGTTCTTGCTCAATTCAGTGCTGAATGGGTGGGGTATTTATAGGCCCCAACCCAATTCAAAATTCGAGCTCAAAATGATCAAATCGATCAAATCCCAGAATTCTGGGATCAGGCGGTTGCACCTCTCGACTGGAGAGGTGGCACCGCCTGGCAGAGCTCGAAGACTGAGCTCTGCCGATTGCTTCTTCTCTGCCAGAGCTCGAAGACTGAGCTCGATGGTTGCATCACCTGGCAGAGCTCGAAGACTGAGCTTGGTGGTTGCATCACCTGGCAGAGCTCGAAATCTGAGCTCGGTGGTTGCATCACTTGGCAGAGCTCCAAACTGAGCTCAAGCTGATGCACCATTCTGCCAGAGCTCGAAGACTGAGCTTGGTGAATTCATCACCTGGCAAAGCTCGAGACTGAGCTCAGGCTGGTGCACCACTCTGCCAGAGCTCGAAGACTGAGCTCTGTGGTTGCATCGCCTGGCAGAGCTCGGAACTTGAGCTCTGGCGGTGCAACCTCTTGGCTGGAGCGGTTGCACCTCCCAGCCGTGCAGCCCTGGCGGTTGCACCTCCTGGCTGGGGCGGTTGCACCTCCCAACCCTGGCGGTGGCACCTCCAGGCTTGAGAGGTGGCACCTCTTCACTATTCCAGCTCACTTGGTTTGGCTCCAAACTTGGTCCAAACCAGTCCGAACTTGGGCCTAATTGGCCCCTACTTGGGTTATAGGATTAACACCTAATCCTAACCCTAATTAACGTGCTAACTATGAATTTAAAGACATTTTCTAAGCTATTACAAAGTCCGCAAGTCAAGACTTCTTCTAGCGAGCTTCCGGCAAGCTTCCGGCGGTCTTCCGATGAACTTCTCGGAAACCATTCTGCGGACTCCCGGCAAGCTCCTAGACTTCACGATTTGTTCTTAGCGAGTTCCAACGAGCTTCTTCGGCAAGCTCCGATCTTTCTCGGCGAGCTCCGCGAACTCCCAACGAATCTTCGGACTTCCGTCGAACTCTCGAACTCGCAACAAATCCTTCGCGCTTGACTCCGACACTTTGTTTCGCTTTATGTCTTCATCGTTATCATAGTTAATCCTGCACAACAAAACAAAACTTCAATCGAGACAATTAATCCTAAGAAATTAACCAAGTTGTCCGACATGTCATTGGTCCCTCGACGCTTCGTCCGATTCTTCGGCGCATCGTCCTCTCATGCAGCCTATTGCCCAATCGGCCAGTTGACTCCGCAACTCCGATATCCTTGGCACAATACCCGCTCTTCTTGGCCCGATGCCCGAGTTCACGGCCCGAAGCCTTCTGTCGATACGTCGACCGATCCACCGGCCCGACGTCCAATCTTCTGACATGTTCCTTCGGCACAACATGATTATCCTGCTTTAATTGTCTCATCCTGATCGAAGCATCCTGCGTCACTCAAAACGCAGATTAAATCATAAACATATATCAAGTAGTTTCATCATCAAAATACGAGATTCAACAATCTCCCCCTTTTTGATGATGACAACCACTTGATGACGGAGTTAAACTTAACTCCCGGAGTTTAAACAAACTCCCCCTATCAATATGCCATATTGATAGAACCTCTTAGATTCAAAAATCTAAGCAACATGTCATCATAAACGGAGTTAACCTTAACTCCCGGAGTTTAAACAAACTCCCCCTATCAATATGCCATATTGATAGAACCTTGATTTCACACTGAATTCAAGTGATTGCAATATTCATCATGAATACTTGCAACACGTCAACATGAACATATGCATAAACTTATGCATCACATATCATGTCATCAACATACTTTCATCAACATACTTCTCCCCCTTTGTCATCAACAAAAAGGAGAAGTATCACAATCAAGTGTTTGTGTGTGATATTGGTTCAACTCATTGCATGAAAATCATAATATCAAGTTTTATCATCATGCAATCTTGTAGCTAGAAGATTTAGCAAGTGTTACATCATGCTTAGAACATTCATGCTATCAAGTTTTAGATATGCAAGTTTTATAGCATATAAGATAGCACTTTTGGTAATGTTCAAGATAGCAAGTTCTATATTATGCAAGCTAGCAAATTAGAGATGTTCAAGAAGGCAACTCTTGCTTCTTGAAAATTTTGCTCATTTTGCTAGATGCGCAAGTTAGCATTTTTGCCTCTTGAGATAGGCAAGATAGCACATTTGCTTCTTTTGAGATAGCAACTTTTTGCTTCTCTTTAGACCAACAAGCTAGCAATTTTTATGATATACAAGTTTCACAATACATAAGCTAGCAAAAATTTCGAAAGCAGATGCAAGATAAATTTCTTGTGTAAGCTCATGATTCTTGCTTCCTATTGCAATGTGCAAATTGCAAGTTTTGCTTCTTGAGATATTCAAGATAGTGATGTTCAAGAAGACAATTTTTCTTCTTGAAATAAGCAAGTTAGCAATCTTTGCTTCTTAAAATAGGTAAGCTCGCAATCAAGTTTTTACATCTTCTTGACTTGTACAAGCTAGCTATCTCCCCCTTTGTCATTGTAAAAATGAAAGAGAGAATACAGTTTTGTAGTTCTCTTTTCCTTTTAGAACGATTTCAAAATCATGACAAATGATGGATAATCAAGTTATGAATGTCAAGACAATTTTTCATCATGAATATTTTATCATTGCATGCATCATTATCATAAGTTGAAGTATTACATGCATGATATCATATCACCATTCATAATTACATTAATGTTTCATATCATGATGGTATCAATTTTGTCAAATTATATCCTACCATGCATGATCAAAACTTCTCCCCATTTTATCATTGAAAACAAGAAGAAAGTAGGGGGTAGAGCATAAAAGTGTTAAATATTTCAATCATTTCAAGGCATTTATATCATAGATCAAGTCATGATTCGTAATTCATCATAAAGCAGATTAGTTTTCAATCATCACATAAGGCATTTAAGGAATTTTTGAAACATAGGAGAATGATTAAATTAAGCATACAATGTTTCAATCCAATTCAAGTCATGAATATCAATGCTTTCATATTGTGAGTATCAATTCATGAATACCATAAGATATTATTTGTGACTTTAATTTTGCAAGATCAAGATTATGATTTAGATAAAACTTATTCAAATTAAATCATTAACTTGAAGTTCATAATCAAGTCATTAAAATTAATTTCGAGATTCATAAAATATCATGAAATCATTAATCTCGATCAAATGGGAAAGGCATTTTTTAAGAGATTCCTTTTCATCTAAGCATGCCTTAGTTTTTATATGCCAAATTGAGATAAGCATAAGGCAAAGAAATCTTGTATTCAAGGCTCATGATTCATTTGAAAAGATATAGTACAAAGAGCAACTTAAAACATTCTTATCAAAGATCACATTTTAAAATATTCCAAGTTTCAAGATATCAATATGACACTTCATTGAATTGCATTTCATTTGAAGAAACCCTTTTTGATAAATGTAGGGAGCATAATGAACGATCTTGATTTATAAAGAGCTTCATGTTATAATTATCAAGATCATGATTATGATTATTCTCTTTAGCAAAGAATCACAAAAGCACTTCATTTTTGCATAAGAAATCTCATTGTATTATGATTTATAAATTCTTTTTCTGCACATGAATCATAGGAGATATGAATGTGAAACAAATCTTTGCAAGCAAAAACACTATCATTCATATTTCAAGATGGAGTTTATAAGCATGAATCATTTCATCAAATCCATTTTAGAAAAATATTTTTCATAAGTGTATGAGAAAATCTGATTGTTAGGATATAAATTGTTAAGTGAATCCGAAAATGAAATTAACATTTTCATATATTCAGACATGATTTTTGCTATAGATCTTGAAATTAAATCAAGAAGATCAAACAAGCTCATGATCATGGATAACTTAAAATCACATGCATAAAATTGTTAATAACCATTTCATATTACATCTTTATGCATTACTTTAAATCAAACGTGATTTCATTCAACAATGTTAATTAAACATGATACACATTATTACTTCTTAACCATGATCAAAATCATTTTGTTTGTTTATCATAAAATATGCAATTATTTTCGAAATTATCAGCATGATCATAATTTTTGTATTTTTATTTTTAAACATGTAATTTTCAAGAAAATTAATTCTAAGCTAAAAAAGAAAATATATCATGAAAGCATCAAGTAATTTCAAAATAAACCAAAGGCATTTTAATTTCCTCAACATCGTAGGCTGGTAAGGCGTATTTTGTCGCCTCGCTTTTGTTGACTTTCTCGTCTTCAGATGAGCTCGATTCATCCCAATTTTTGTTCTTCTTCTTGCGTTTAAAGCAAGTAGTTCCATTCTTTTTGCTTTTTAATTTTCGTTTCATTTTAAGTTCACCATCACTTGAGCTTATGCTCGAGTGGTCTTCAAATGTTCTATGTCCCAAATCCTTCCTGTTCTTTGGAAGGTTGGTTTGTTCATCATTGTCCTCATCACTTGAGTCATCGCTCAAGTGGCATTTATTTGTCCAGAGTTCCAAATCCTTCCTGTTCTTTGGAAGGTGGTTCTCAAGTTCTTCACGTGCATTGCACGTCATTTCATATGTGATCAATGAACCAATTAGTTCTTCAAGTGGAAAATGGTTCAAGTTTTTCGATTCTTGAATAGCAGTTACTTTTGAATCCCAAGTTTTAGAAAGTGAGCGCAAAACTTTGTTAACGAGTTCAAAATCCGAAAAGCTTTTACCAAGTGATTTTAAACCATTGACGACATCCGTAAAACGGGTGTACATGTCAACAACGGTTTCGCTTGGTTTCATATGAAAAAGCTCGAAATCAAGCAGTAGAATATTAACTTTCGAGTCTTTGACTCTACTAGTTCCCTCGTGCGTGATTTCAAGAGTGCGCCAAATATCGAAAGCCGTTTCACACGTAGAAATCCGATTGAACTCATTTTTGTCCAATGCGCAAAATAAGGCATTCATAGCCTTTGCGTTTAAAGAAAAATTCTTCTTCTCCAAAACCGACCATTCGTTCATCGGTTTGGAGGGAAGTTGAAAACCGTTTTCAATGATATTCCATAAATCCAGATTTAGAGAAATTAAGAAAGCTCTCATTCGAGTTTTCCAATAAGTGTAGTCCAATCCGTTAAAGAACGGTGGACGAAAGACCGAACAGCCCTCTTGAAAAGTCATTTCTCTCGGGTGTAAATCCGAAATGAGAAAAACCCCGCTCTGATACCAATTGTTAGGATCAAGAGCACTAAGAGGGGGGGGGGGTGAATTAGTGCAGCGGAAATCTTATAATAATTTAAAAACAAAAAGCTGCGTTCGTTCAAAAACAATTATGATGGAAAAGCAAATTCTCAGTTTGTATCTAAGTGCAGTTTGCGTCTAAGCGCAGATTGCGTTTAAGCGCAGTTTTGCGTCTAAGCGCAGTTTTGCGTCTAAACTCAGATTTACGTCTAAATGCAGATTTACGTCTAAACGCAGATTTACGTCTAAACGCAGTTTTACGTCTAAACGCAGTTTTACGTTTAAACGCAGTTTTACGTCTAAACGCAGATTTACGTCTAAACGCAGTTTTACGTCTAAACGCAGTTTTACGTCTAAACGCAGATTTACGTCTAAACGCAGTTTTACGTCTAGACGCAGATTTACGTCTAAACTTTGAAACTCGTTTGTATATTCGCAGAAGGCAGTATGCAGTTGAAATCAAGACGTAAACGTAAACTGAAATCTGATGATTGAGCGAAGAAAGCCGATTTACGTCCGAATGCAGTTTTACGTCTAAATGTTGAAACTCGTTCGTAAAATCGTAGAGGACAGATTGCAGTTATTAATAGGATTAAAATGTAAGCGTAAACTGCAAGGAAGCTCGTTCGTAAAAGCGCGGAAAACAGTTCTGCAGAATCAAACGTAAACGTAAACTGTAATGTACGAAAATACGAGTTTACGTCTGAATCCAGATTTGGAAGAACAGCACTTAGAACTTGTTCGTGAAAGCGCAGAGAGCAGTAGTGATGAGGGAGGTTTGCAGTAATGATAAAGTGCTCGAAATTAAACGCAAACCAGAGATTTAGAGTGGTTCGGTCAGCCTTGACCTACTCCACTTTTGGCTTCCTCCACCGATGAGGTTGCCGACGTCAACTAGCTGCCTTCCTTCAATGGGCGAAGGCCAAACTTCCCTCTTACAGTTTCTCTCCTTTTGACAGGCTTAGGAGACAACCTTTACAGATGTTTTCTCTCCTCTCTTTTCAACTCAAACTTGAAGAACAGAAGGAGGAGGAAAACTAGCAGTTTTGAGCTCTAAGAACCACTGAAAAGATCAAGATTTCGGGTCAGTTCTTGCTCAATTCAGTGCTGAATGGGTGGGGTATTTATAGGCCCCAACCCAATTCAAAATTCGAGCTCAAAACGATCAAATCGATCAAATCCCAGAATTCTGGGATCAGGCGGTTGCACCTCTCGACTGGAGAGGTGGCACCGCCTGGCAGAGCTCGAAGACTGAGCTCTGCCGATTGCTTCTTCTCTGCCAGAGCTCGAAGACTGAGCTCGATGGTTGCATCACCTGGCAGAGCTCGAAGACTGAGCTTGGTGGTTGCATCACCTGGCAGAGCTCGAAATCTGAGCTCGGTGGTTGCATCACTTGGCAGAGCTCCAAACTGAGCTCAAGCTGATGCACCATTCTGCCAGAGCTCGAAGACTGAGCTTGGTGAATTCATCACCTGGCAAAGCTCGAGACTGAGCTCAGGCTGGTGCACCACTCTGCCAGAGCTCGAAGACTGAGCTCTGTGGTTGCATCGCCTGGCAGAGCTCGGAACTTGAGCTCTGGCGGTGCAACCTCTTGGCTGGAGCGGTTGCACCTCCCAGCCGTGCAGCCCTGGCGGTTGCACCTCCTGGCTGGGGCGGTTGCACCTCCCAACCCTGGCGGTGGCACCTCCAGGCTTGAGAGGTGGCACCTCTTCACTATTCCAGCTCACTTGGTTTGGCTCCAAACTTGGTCCAAACCAGTCCGAACTTGGGCCTAATTGGCCCCTACTTGGGTTATAGGATTAACACCTAATCCTAACCCTAATTAACGTGCTAACTATGAATTTAAAGACATTTTCTAAGCTATTACAAAGTCCGCAAGTCAAGACTTCTTCTAGCGAGCTTCCGGCAAGCTTCCGGCGGTCTTCCGATGAACTTCTCGGAAACCATTCTGCGGACTCCCGGCAAGCTCCTAGACTTCACGATTTGTTCTTAGCGAGTTCCAACGAGCTTCTTCGGCAAGCTCCGATCTTTCTCGGCGAGCTCCGCGAACTCCCAACGAATCTTCGGACTTCCGTCGAACTCTCGAACTCGCAACAAATCCTTCGCGCTTGACTCCGACACTTTGTTTCGCTTTATGTCTTCATCGTTATCATAGTTAATCCTGCACAACAAAACAAAACTTCAATCGAGACAATTAATCCTAAGCAATTAACCAAGTTGTCCGACATGTCATTGGTCCCTTGACGCTTCGTCCGATTCTTCGGCGCATCGTCCTCTCATGCAGCCTATTGCCCAATCGGCCAGTTGACTCCGCAACTCCGATATCCTTGGCACAATACCCGCTCTTCTTGGCCCGATGCCCGAGTTCACGGCCCGAAGCCTTCTGTCGATACGTCGACCGATCCACCGGCCCGACGTCCAATCTTCTGACATGTTCCTTCGGCACAACATGATTATCCTGCTTTAATTGTCTCATCCTGATCGAAGCATCCTGCGTCACTCAAAACGCAGATTAAATCATAAACATATATCAAGTAGTTTCATCATCAAAATACGAGATTCAACAGTTACAAGGCTAAGAGATGAAGGAGGAGAACTCTAACTTTTACAACACTTTAAGACTCAAGAACTCAAGATTATGCCAATAGGTTTCGTACCCTTTCATGCAGAAAAGGGTAGGGTTTTTATAAGCCCCAATGGCTTCAAAAATGGAGCCAAAAAGTATCTAATCTCGGATTTTCAGGATCTTGGCAGTACCACCGCCATTACTAGGTGGTACCACCGATTGACACCTGACACTGGACGGTACTTTCGCTCAGTCTAGGCGGTATAACCACCTAACAGAGCTCGGAGATCGAGCTCTGACAATACCACCATTGGCAACATTAACCGCTGGTAGTACCACCACCCAATTTGGGCGGTACCATCGCCCAGACCACATGGGAGACTAGGTCTCTTGGGTGGTGCCATCACTAGCCCTAGCATTGCCACCGCCGAGCATGTTTTCAGGAGCTGATTGGGTTGTTCAATCTAACCCAAAGTAGCCCTATTAAGGGTCTAGTTGGCACCTAATTAAGTTAGTAAGATTACCTCCCAATCTAAACTTAATTTACACTCTAACTATGATAATTAAGACATGATTATAGCTCTTCTTGTTCCGGTGCGTCAATTGCTCTTCCGGCGAGCTTCCGACATACTTCCGATGAACATCCAACGAACTCTCGGCAATCCTCCAGTGGACTCCCGGCAAGCTCCTGGACTTTATGATAATCTTCTTGGCAAGTTCTGATGAGCTTCTTTCACAAGCTCCTGGACTTCTCGGTTGGTTCCGGCAGAACTTTCGACGAACGTCCGGACTTTCGATGAACTCTCAAACTCTCCACATGATCTCGATCTTGACTCTGGCACAACATCTACTTGATATCTTACTGCAATTGTAGTTAATCCTGTATACTTTTTTGAACATATAGATTAGATCAAACAAATTACAATTGACTTCATCATCAAAATCCGAGATTCAACAATCTTCCCCTTTTTTATGATGGCAATCAATTGATGACGGAGTTAACTTTAACTCCCCCTATCTATATGTCATACTTGAGAAAAGACACTCTTGAATTCAAAGCCTTTGAATTCAAGTATCAAACTGATAAGTTAGATTCATTTAAACTTATCAACATGCACATCATGATTACTATCATGATCTAATATTCTCAAAATGATGTCAAGCCATGACATCCATTTTCAAGTATTATATTTGAAATATGAAAATGATAAAGATAGCAATTCATCATTCTATGGTAAGATATCAATTGTAAAATAGCAAGTTAAGCTCTAGATATCTTATGAAAGAAATTTATCAAGCAAATATTTCAAGTATCTATGATGAAATACGTTGCATACATTTGTCATCAATTTACCACATTTTGGTATTATTTCTCCCCCTTTGTCATCAACAAAAAGGAGAACGATTCAACAATGCAAGTATGGTAAAAATTCATGCCACATTTCAATTTGTATATCAATCATATTTCAAGCATTCATGACATGGTATCATTCAAAAGTTCTCACATTAAAAATTATAAATATTAAAGAGATAGCTTCTATCAACTTATTCCTTTTTTATTTTTCATCAAAACTTTGCATGAAGAAGGAGAGTAAGGAGGAAAATCCATTGAGAACCAACTTTGTGAAATGATTTGAATCAAGTCAAAAATGATAAAATAGTTGTATTAAATTATGCTTCATTTTTCACAAGGATCAAGATATTCAAGTGAAATCAACTCTTCATTCTTGCAAGTGTTCATCTCATAAAAAAAATAAAGATTCTTCTTTCATTAAGAAAGAATTCATGTGAAAGAATTATCATATGATGGATAATAGAAATTATAATAAAATAAATTTCAAGAATGAATACATCAAATCCATTTCTCATTAAAAATTCACAAGAGATAAACCCGTGAGAGATGCAATTGTCAACTAATTCCATGTATCAAAAATCATTAAGTGATGGAGGCAGGGTATGAAGTAAACTTGATATGGCATAGACTCATGAAAGCTCCATTCAAGGAATACATTAAATGAAAGATAGTCCGGAAAAGATATACATTAAATTCATGCATTCAGACAAATTAACATTCCTAATTCTCTTCTAAAAAAATCAAATTATTCTTTACTTAAAAGCTTTATAAAAATATCGGTTAATTGATGTTTTGTATCAATAAACTCTATAATTACATCATGATTAGTGACATGATCTCGTATAAAGTGATGCCTAATATCAATATATTTTGTTCTAGAGTGTTGAATGAGATACTTTGTTAAACATATTACACTTGTGTTATCACATTTTATGGGGATAATTTTCAAATGAATCTTATAATCTTCTAAAGTATTTTTCATCCACACAACTTATGCATAACATGCACTAGTTGTAATATACTCAGCTTCGGTTATAGATAGTGCAACCGAGTTTTGTTTCTTGGATGACCAAGAAACAAGTGCATATCCTAAAAAGTGATATGTTCCGGATGTGCTTCTTCTATCTAATCTACATCCTGCAAAATCTACAACAGCATATGCAATTACTTTAAAGTTCTCGGATTTTGGATACCATAATCCTAGATTAGTGGTACCTTTAAGTTATCTAAGAATTCTCTTAACTGCTTTAAGATGAGATATCTTATGATTAGATTCAAATCTAGCACAAAGACCTACACTAAACATGATATCCGGTCTAGTGAGGTATAGTAGACTTCCTATCATACCCCTATAAGCTTTTTGATCAAAGTTTTCTCTACTTTCATCAATGTCTAACTTAGTGGAGGTACTCATGGGAGTATTGATAGCTTTTGAGCTATCCATATTAAACCTTTTTAGTAAATCTAAAGCATATTTTTTTTACTAAGAAAGATGTCATTATATGCCATTACTTAGTTGTTTGATTTGTAAGCCTAAAAGGAATGTTAATTCTTCCATCAAACTCATTTCAAATTCAAGACTCATACTTTTAGCAAATGATTCACAAAGAGATTCATTCGTGGAACCGAAAATAATATCATCAACATAAATTCGAATAATAAAAAAATTATTTTTAAATTTTTTGATAAATAATGTAGTATCGACCTTGCCTTTAGAGAAAATATTTTCAATAAGAAATGAACTAAGTCTCTCATACCAAGCCCTTGGGGCTTGTTTTAAATCACAAAGAGCTTTAGTCAATTTAAACACATGATTAGGGAGATTATCATTCTCAAATCCAAGAGGTTGTTCAACATAAACTTCTTCGGAAATAAAACTATTAAGGAAAGCACTTTTAACATCCATTTGAAACAACTTAAAATTATTACTACTAGCATAAGCAAGGAGCATCCTTATGGCTTCTAATCGAGCTACAAGAGCGAAGGTCTCTTCATAATCGATATCTTCTTCTTGGTTGAAACCTTTGGCCACTAATCTAGCCTTGTTTCGAACTACGATACCAAATTCATCTTGCTTGTTTCTAAAGACCCATTTAGTACCAATAACTAAATAGTCATTTGGTTTAGGAACAAGCTTCCACACCTCAATTCTCAAATTTATTTAACTCTTCTTGTATTGCAATGACCCATGATTCATCTTTCATGGCCTCATCAATGTATTTAAGTTCAATTTGAGAGAGAAAAGCGGCATTGGCACAAAAATTTTAAAGAGAAGAATAAGTTTGAAACCCTTTCGATGTTTCTCCTATAATTAGCTCCTTAAGACGAGCATCTACATACTTCCATTCCTTCGGTAAAGAGAGTTCGGAAGAAGATGCATCCAAATTGCTATTTGGAGAAGGGGTTTCATTTAAATTCAAAGCGTCAAAATAAATATCATCATCAAGATTTTTCTTAACTTCAGAAATTTTATTAAAAACAACATGAATGGATTCCTCTATAATCAAAGTTCTTTTGTTAAAGATACGAAATGCTTAAGAAATAAAGGAATAGCCAAGAAAATTTTCTTCATCAGATTTTGCATCAAATTTACCTAAGGCATCTTTTTCATTCAAAATGAAACATTTAATCCAAAAACTTTAAAGTATGAAACGTTGGGTTTTTTGTTGTTCCACAACTCATAAGGAGTATTAGAAAGTAGTGGTCTTATTAGAACCCTATTCATAACATAGCATACCGTATTTACAGCTTCGGCTCAAAATTATTTAGGTAGGCTATGTTCGTTTAACATGGTTCTTGACATTTCTTGTAAGTTTCTATTCTTTCTTTCTACTACTCAATTTTGTTGAGGATTTCTTAAAGTAGAGAAGTTGTGGTTGTATCTATTAGATTCACAAAATTCTTGGAAATCACAATTTTGAAATTCACTACCGTGATCACTTCGAATTGATGAAATCATAAAACCCTTTCATTTTGAACGAGTTTAAAGAACTTAGAGAAATACATAAAATATTTACTTTTGTGTGCCAAAAAATAAGTCCATATGTATCTACTATAATCATCCACGATAACAAATGCGTATTTGCTACCTCCTAGGCTTGTTGTAGCAATTGATCCGAACAAGTCCATATGGATCAATTGCAAAGGTCGAGAGGTGCTTATTTGGTTCTTAGGTTTAAAGCTACTTTTTATTTGTTTTCCTAGTTGATATGCATCACACACATTATCTTTGACGAAATTGATATGAGAAATTCCTCTTACAAGTTCTTTAGATGAAATTTGAGAGATTTGTTTCATGCTAGCATGACCTAATCTTCTATGCCAAAGCCAAGCATCATCATTTAAAATCGAAAAGCACATTTTATTACAAAGATCATTAATCTCGATAGTGTATACATTATTTTATTTTAGGGCAAACATAGATGTGTTTTTGTGTGGTTTTTCAATAATACAAACATTAGATTCAAATCTAATGATATATCCTTTATCACATAATTGACTAATACTCAAAAGGTTATGCTTTAAACCATCAACTAATAATACATCTTCAATAAGAAGGTTGGATTTGTTACCTATGGTTCCTTTGCCAATGATTTTACCCTTGTTGTTGTCTCCGAAGGTGACATATCTTTCGTCTAAGCTAGTGAGCTTAGAGAAATGAGATGGATATCCAGTCATATGTCTTGAGCATCTACTATCAAGTTACCATCTCTTGCTCCTAGCTTGTGATGGTATATTTTTCTACAAAAAGAGATGATTTTTAGGTACCCATTTGACCTTGGGTGCCTCAAAAATCGATCTACATAGTTTATCATGTTGCATTAAGTCATTTGAGGTTCTTTTAGGAACCTAAATTAATTTACCTAGACTACATTTCTTGAATGGACAATGATAAACTGCATACCCAAATTTACAACAAAAGTTGTATTTGTTTTCGGGTGAGACATGCAAAGTAGGGCCTTTAACAAAGGTGGTTAGATTTTGGTGAGAGCTACTCACAAATCTGATTCTGCCTTTTTTATGAACATGGCCCTTGTTGGCAAGGATCATGTTCAAGGAATTGCTACCAACCTCAAATTTTTTTAAAGTTTCCTTGAGTAGCAAGTTGTCCTTTCTAAGTGTTTTTAGTTCATCACATTTTGTACATGGAGCTAAACTATCATTGTGCTCAACTTTTAAACTATCAAAATCATTAAAAAGAGAAGCATGCTCCTTTTTTAACAATTTATATTTTCTACTAATTAATTTATATTCATCAAATAAATCATGAAAATCATTTAATAATTCATCAAAGGATAAATTTGCATCAAATGAACTTGTTACCTCATCTCCAATGGCCATTAGTACATAGTGAGTAACTTGCTCGGTCATGGTAGAAGCCCTTAAGTCATCCCATGTAGTTTTGAGAGCTTTCTTCTTTGGTTGCCTCCTCTTTGCTTGGGGACATTCACTCTTGAAGTGTTTCAGCTTCTTGTATTCATAACATATCACTTGTTCTTTCTGAGGTTCAAATTTATTTTTAGTATCATTTTTAAATTTATTTCTTTTTATGAATCTTTTGAACTTCTTTGTTAATAGTGCTACGTCATCATTAAAGTCCTCATCACTTGAGATTTCTTTCAAGTTGTCTTCTTGTGATCTCAGTGCTATGTCCTTCCTGTTCTTTGGAAGGGTGTCCTCAAGCTCTTCATGAGCTTTACATATCATTTCATAGGTCATTAGTGACCCAATTAGCTCTTTAAGTGAAAAATTATTTAGATCTTTGCTCAATCGCTTCTTCCGGCGAGCTTTTGGCGAATTTCCGTCGATCATCCGATGAACCCTCGGTGATGCTCCTGCGGACTTTCGGCAAACTCTTGGACTTGCGACGATCCACTTGGCGAGTTCCAAAGAGTTTCTTTGGCAAACTTATGGACTTCTCGGATTTGTTCCCCTAGAACCTCCGACGACTGTCCGAACTTCCGTCGAACTCTCGAACTCCCAATGTGATCATTGTCTTGACTCCGGCGCAACTCCTATTGCATGTCTTACATTCATCGTAGTTAATCCTGCACACTTATCTCAACATATAAATTAGATAACAAATGACAATTGACTTCATCATCAAAATCCGAGATTCAACACCCAATTGTCCTAAGATTAAGTTAATGGGATCACCTCCCATTTCCAACTTAATCATTGTGCTAACTACGATATTTCCTAAGACATTTACTGCAACTTGCTCCGGTGCGTCAATCGCTTCTTCCGGCGAGCTTCCGGCGAACTTTCGTCGATCATCCGATGAACCCTCGGTGATGCTCCTACAGACTTCCGGCAAACTCCTGGATTTGCGACGATCCACTTGGCGAGTTTCGACGAGCGTCTTTGGCAAGCTTATGGACTTCTCGGATTTGTTCCCCCAGAACCTCCGACGACTGTCCGAACTTCCGTCGAACTCTCGAACTCCCAACGTGATCATTGTCTTGACTCCGGCGCAACTCCTGCTGCATGTCTTACATTCATCGTAGTTAATCCTGCACACTTATCTCAACATATAAATTAGATAACAAATGACAATTGACTTCATCATCAAAATCCGAGATTCAACACCCAATTGCCCCAAGATTAAGTTAATGGGATCACCTCCCATTACCAACTTAATCATTGTGCTAACTACGATATTTCCTAAGACATTTACTGCAACTTGCTCCGGTGCGTCAATCGCTTCTTCCGGTGAGCTTCCGGCGAACTTCCGTCGATCATCCGATGAACCCTCCGTGATGCTCCTGCGGACTTCCGACAAACTCCTGGACTTGTGACGATCCACTTGGTGAATTCCAACGTGCTTCTTTGGCAAGCTCATGGACTTCTCGGATTTGTTCCCGCAGAACCTCCGACGACTGTCCGAACTTCCGTCGAACTCTTGAACTCCCAACATGATCATTGTCTTGACTCCGGCGCAACTCCTACTGCATATCTTAGTTTCATCGTAGTTAATCCTGCACACTTAAAACAAACTTTCATCTGGATAATTAAAACTAAGCATTAATCAAGTTGTCTGGCATGTTATTGGTCTCTCGACGCTTCGTCCGATTCTTCGGCGCATCGTCCTCTCTTGCGGCCTATTGCCCAATCGGCCAATTGACTCCGCAACTCCGATGTCCTTGGCGCAATATCCGCTCTTCTTGGCCCGATGCCCGAATCCATGGCCCGAAGCCTTCTATCGATACGTCGACCGTTCCACCGGCCCGACGTCCAATCTTCTGACATGTTCCTCCGGCCCAACATGATTTTCCTCCTTTAATTGTCTCATCCTGATCAAAGTATCCTGCGTCACTCAAAATGCATATTAAATCATAAACACATATATCAAGTGGTTTCATCATCAAAATATGAGAGTCAACCATGGTGCATCTAACTTCAAAGCCCAGGCCCTTATTTATAATTTAAACAGGAGATACCAAACTTGATTTTCCTAATGTGGGACTATGTGGGACTTGCCAAACTAACAGCATGGAATCAAATCAGGCCAAGAAACAACAAGTGGATCCTAAGCAGGCATGCGATCGATAGGGATCATAGAGACATTCCTTATGCACATGGCAGACTCTTCTTGATAAACTACCTGCAAAAGATAATATGAAGAGAAGAGGTATTTATCATGTTAATCGATGCTCCCTTTGTATGCAATAGGAAGAAACTGTTGACCACGTCTATTTTGCTTGTGACTATACTAAATAGATATGGAAGGAGACTCTTTGGCGATTTGAACTCAATAGGCTACCGCAGCCAAACTTATATCAAGAATTAGGCAAACTCATGCAATGTTTCTCAAGTTAAGGGCCTCTTGCATAATTAGCAAAGGTTACTTTCAGATGCGCTATTAGGTGGATGTGGAAGGAGAGATGTAGTAGAATCTTTGAGTGTCGACACATAAACCATGCTCAGCTTTTGATAGAGATTATTAGAGACTCAAGATCATATATGGAGCACGATATCAAAATGGAGCACTTTACACGAAGAGATAAAGATATTTTTATTAGATTCAATTTTGCTATTAATTAAAGATCTTTAGAATGATACTGAAGAATTGTATGTATCCTGGAGTTATCTACTTTAATAATGTGCTATACCCACAGGTAGTCTTTGTTGAGAAATCTTGGGGGCGACATTACATGCACAGCGAAAGAACAAAAAACAAAATCCTCAATTTCTCAAAAAGATGTTCGTCATCATGCGATGATTGGTGTGTAAAAAAATCCGTGAAACAAACTGCGTATAGAATAGATTGTGTTCCCTAGGGAGATCGTATATCTCTGAATCCTTGTAGATCTCTAGGAGAGGGTGAAGGAGGTCAAGCGTCCTCTCTAGTGGTGATCTACACAGTAGGGCTATGACGATGCTACTCAAACTCCAGGCCTGCTCTTAGGTGGAGAGGGGGAGGAGAATAGGAGAGATAAGCAAAGGCTCTAGCCTATGAACCACTAAATCCCTCCTATTTATAGAGGTCCCTTGTCAAACCCTAATGGATCCTCCACTATTGGGTATTAGATCCGTATTCAATTACCCAAGCCTCTTAGATTAGTGGATCTCTATCCAATAATCTCTTATGGGCTCTTATTGGATCTCATCCATAGGATCCAATAATTCAGAGGCTTATTTGATATCCAATAAGATAGGGGCTCCAACGGATTTCTCATATCCGAATCTCTACTCATCACAACGCCTACCATATGTGTGTAACCCTCTATGCCCAATATCGAGCTGGCCATAAGTCATACCTATCAGAACTCCTTCTAGTTTAGTGAATTATTATCTCCATAATAATTCACTTCATCCATCAACTACGGACGTACTAGGTCACTACGCCACAGTCCCCAGACGATACAGGGGAAACCAATCCATTGGACTTGTTTGTCCTTAGTTACCGTGTACCCATAGTCCCTCATCTATCTAATATCCCAAAGACTGTATACCGGGTATGGTGCTGTCAGACTTATATGGTTTTTACTCGAGTCTCGCTCTAATCAGATTCTCTCAGAGAACTTTTTCTTTCTCAATCCGAATGACCCTAGCTAGGGATTTGTTTGAGTAAGAACACAAGGGATATTCCTCTTATGACGTCGAGAGTGGATAATCCTCTATCGACACTCAATAGCCCTCGTAAGGTCAACTGCCACTCCCAATGACCGGTTGTACTAGATCTGGGGCATCCAAACATATAAGTCTGGTATCAATAAATGGAGCACTTATATAGGACATCCTTGGTGTCTTAAGTCTAAGGACCAGATACACCGCTAGGACTACGAAATCACTATCTGACAATAAGGCATCATCAACCATCCAGCATTACATAAGTTGATCAATCAGTAAACTCATTCTCCAATGAGCACCTGTACTGTATCCCTAGTGTCCCCCCACGAGCAGCTATGAGACCAGCTGCATCCATCATATGGACGGGTATATAGCACACCAGTTTATACGGTTATCTCGATGTCCCTCTCGAGTAACCTATGACTGGGATTATTTAGGATCTGTGTTTAAAGGTGAATCGGACTCATTATCGTGATCTCATCACGATATGATTCTTATTGCATAGATCCAAGGACATCACAATATATATATGCATATATGCATATATGCAATAATCAATATAAAGTGATAAATGTCAAAATATAATAAGAAAAAAGATTCAATGTCAAGTCACACGTGTCATCACTCACGTGATTGGCTTGCTAGGCACCTATGACTAGTAGTCTTGGCATATTTGGACCTTATATTTTATTTATTGGCTACAGTTAGGAGTCATAGTCTACCGCATATGTAGTTATGACTACACTTTATTTGTTGGCTACAGTTAGGAGTCATAGTCTACAACATATGTAGTCATGACTATCTCTTTGTTTGACTACTATAGGAGATGAGTTTGTGGAGTGAGACCATTCCACCTTTGAGGCTAGGTGCACTATCCTAGACTACTCTATGAGATATCAGGCTTTAGTCTATGGCTTGTATAGACAAAGCTATTTGTACCAACTTCACACTTAATCAATTTGCTCTTACTTACAAAAAAAAAAAACATAAAAGTGCTAACTTCCTTCTTTGGTGCACTGATTTCCGAAAGTTGTAATGGAGCTAAAATATCTTCTTTTTATTCAGCTTAAAAGAATAAGTATATTTATAGCCATCATACAACACTCTTCTATCATAATACCAAGGTCTTCCCAATAATAAATGACAAACATCCATATGAGCAACATCACACCATACTTCATATTTAAATGTTGAATCTTAGATTTTGATGATTAAATCAATTAGTAAATTATTTGACCTAATATATGTGTTGAGATAAGTGTGCAAGATTACCTACAATAGTGGTAAGTCATAAAGCGGATGATGGGCTGAAGTCAAAGATTCGAACAATGTACTAGAAGTGTGTCGAGAGCTTGCCGAGAGCTCGTTTGAAGATCGCTGAGAGTTCATCAAACGATCACCGAGAGTTCATTGGGAGTTCACCGAAAGCTTGTCGAAAAACCACCGAGAGTTCGTCGGAAGATAGCCAAGAGTTTGTCGACAGTTCACCGGAAACACGCCGGAAGACTCGCCGAGAAGTTCGTTGGAGGTTCGCCGAGAGAAAAATCGACATACCAGACTAATTGCTTACCTTCATCAAAGTTAGAACACTAGTTGAGTTAGGATCGGGAGAGAATCCTACTAACTCAGTCAGGGGCCAATTGGGCCCTTAATAGGGCTAAATTGGGCCGGTTGAACTATTAGGATCAAGAGCGGCAATGAGAGGGGAGGCTGAATTAGTGTAGCGAAAAATTCTTCGATTTCATAAAATATTTTGTACATTCGATGGAAATTGATTCAGTAAGATATCAACTTGAAACGTAAGAGAGTGTAAGTGTAGTGAAAGCAAGATAAGGAGGAAAAGCACTTTGCTATGAAATGATTTGCAGTTAAAGTAAATTGCTCAAAACGAAATGCAAACTAGAATTTAGAGTGGTTCGGTCATTGTGACCTACATCCACTTTCGGATTTCTCCTCCATCGAGGTCACCAGCATCCACTAAAGGCCTTCCTTCAATAGGTGAAGACCATTCACCTTTTACAGCTCTTTCTCCTTTTGTCGGGTTTAGGAGAGGGCCCTTACAAGCCTTACTCCTCTTTCTTGAATGGTTACAAAGCTAAGATAGGGAGGAGGAAAACTCTAGCACTTTTACACCCTAAAGATTCAAGATTATAATCACACTTTGGTACCCCTTCATACAAAAAATGGTAGGGTATTTATAGCCCCCAATGGCTTCGAAAATAGAGCCAAAAAGTATCTTATCCTAGTTTTTTGATGTACTAGCGGTACCACCGCTATTATTGGGCGGTACTACCGCCTATAGTCTGACACTAGGCGGTACTACCGCTTAGTCTAGGCAGTACTATCGCTTGACAAAGCTCGGAGAATTAGCTCTGGTGGTACCACCACTTGACAATGGTGGTACCACCGTTGTCAACAATAATTGTTGATGGTACCATCGCCCAGGCCACCTGGGAGACTGGGTCTTCCAGGCTGTGCCACCGCTGGTTAGAGTCCAGCAACTTGGTTGGGCCTTATATTCGGCCCAAACCATTCTAGCTTCGAGCCTTGTTGGCTCCAAATAGAGTTGATGGGATTACCTCCCAAATCAAACTCTAATTATCATTCTATCTACGATTAAGGCAAGCATGGTCCGGTGTGTCGATTTTTCACTCAGCGATCCTCCAGCAAACTTCTCAACGAGTCTTTCGACGAACTCTCGACCAACTCTCAGCTAATCTTCTGGCATGCTTCTGGCGATCTCCCGATGAGCTTTCGGTGAGTCTTCCAGCATGCTTCCAGTGATCTTACGATGAACTCTCGGTGACTTCCCAGTATATCGTCTGAGTTATCGACTCTAGCTCATCATCTACTTTACGCCTTCCTACTATCGTAGTCAATCCTGCAAACTTATCTCAACACAAGGATTAGATCAAATAATTTACCAATTGATTTCATCATCAAAATCCAAGATTCAACAATCTCCCCCTTTTTTATGATGATAACCAATTGGTGATGGATTAATCTTAACTCCCCCTATCTATATGCCATAATTGAGAAAAGACACTCTTGAATTTACCGCCTTTTAATTCAAGCATCAAATTGATAATTTAGACTTATTATCATCATGCACATCATTATTTACCAAATCTAAAGATGATATCACGTATTCGTCAATAGAAATGATGTCAAGGCATGACATCCATTTTTTAGTCAAAATCACATAAATTTTTAGCATCAAAGTAAGCACGATATTGCATCATCATACTTATCATTCGAAGAGAACATGGAAATCAAAGAACAGAATTGCAATAATCAAAGTAAATAACGTCTTATGTTTACAACATCAAGGTAAACAACATAGGATTACAACATCAAAGTAAGTAGAATAAAAGGGATTTTATCCATTTCTCCCCCTTTGTCATCAACAAAAAGTCATAATTAATTATTCAAGTGGTGGCCTGTCAAAATGTCTAAACAAGTTATTAAGTTGTTGATGAATCTATTGCAACTCAGTCAAAATTTGATCTTGGTGTTGTTCAAATCGATCTTCACGTTATTCAAATCGATCCATCCAAGTCTCTATATCGTCGATAGATGAGGGAGGGGCTTGCTCTACTATAGGTGATTCCTCAAAGGGACCAGTTGGAGGAGATTGATTACCCCTAAAAATTGGTGTTTCAAGTTGTGGTTTAGGTTGGAGGGGATCAGTCCTTCTAGGCAGTTTAGTCCATATACCATTTTTGAATGTACATCTCATCCGTCAAAGTAGATTTGTATTTATGATATTAAATCTATCTAGTTTTATAACTTCTTCATCGAGTGGAATGACAATATCATAGGCATGGAGTAGTCTTATGATTAAGCTACCATATGGAAGCATCATGTCCTTTTTTGATAGTTAAATTATATTTTGTTGGATTAGATAACTAAATAATTGTTATGTCCCTTCATAATCCAATACATTGTACCTAGTTCCATTTGGCTTACTTCATCATGATGATATTATTTTGGGAGAATGAGACTTATCAAGATGTGATAAAGTATTTTGGTGCTTAAAGGTAGTAAATGTTCACAGCTTTTTGGAAGGATCGTTAAGTTAGGATTACCAAAAATTGTTCCTAAGGCATTAATGTAAGTAGTCCCAACTATTTCTTCATCCCATTGTCCTCTAAAATAGCACCCTCTTTATTTGACCAGAATTCCTATAATATTACAAATTATTCTATCCGTAATGGGTATATGATATCCTAATAGATAGGTAGATACCCTTTCGTTTTCATATACATGTAAATTATTATAAAATAGCCTAACAAGTCAAGGGTAGATAGGTTTACTTATTTGAAGGATTGGGAGAATGTCTAGATTAGCAAACCATTGAATAGATTCTAAATCATTTAATTCATCTAAATCAATATATTTAAACCTTATGAACATGTCTAGACTGAATGGAAGAAAATTTTAGGGCATGTTGATTAGAATTGAAAAGTAGGGAGTCATAATTTTCATTTAATCTCCTCTTCCCTACTAGTCATAGGTGCCTAACAAGCCAATCACGTGAGTGATGGCACGTGTGACTTGATACAGAATCTTTTTGCCTATTATATTTTGGCATATATCACTTTCTAACTATTGCATAAATGCATACATATATTGTGATGTCCTTGGATTTGTGCAATGGGAATCGGATCATGATGAAATCACGATAATGAGATCGATTCATCTTTAAACACATATCCTAAATAATCCCGGTCTTAGGTTACTCGAAAGAGACATCGTGATAATCGGACATACTGGTGTGCTATATACCCATCCAAATGATGGATGCAGCTTGTAACACCCCTCATTTCCGAATGTTCGTATAAATTTTTGGGGATAATGTAAGCATCTATTTTAATTGACAAAAGAAATAGAGTATGGATTAGAGGTAATTTATTTTTAAGATTTGGGAGATCTGTTAAAAAAAAAAAAAAGAATCTGAGGACCTATATGTAAACCCTAAGGACCTAATCGTGAATATGATAAAAACAAGGACTAATCTGCAAAATGCACCAAATGACAAATCCCACCGCTTAAGCTTCTCTGCCTTCGTTCTTACGGAAGCAGAGAAGGCAGCTCGTGGGTGATCAGGGACAGAAAGAAAGAAAGAAGAAGAAGAAGAAGAAGAGAAACAAAAATGGGGCTTTTGGGGTTCTTGCTTTAATCTTTTCATTGGGGGTCAAAATTCTCAAAGGCAAGTGTTCTAACCCCATCCTATAGAAGTATTAGACTCTGTTTTTATGTTGATTCAAAATAAATTGGAAGATTTCTATTTAGAAACTGACATGTCTCTCTTTGGACTTAAAACCATGGATTCTGAAATATTTTCGGTATACTGACCCCTATACACTGTTTCGGCTATAAGATTTAGCACAACATGTGAATTCAGGCAGGAACTATTTTTTTTGTAATTAGACTCTTATGTCATTCTTTTGAC
This sequence comes from Musa acuminata AAA Group, assembly GCF_036884655.1. Taxonomy (NCBI): domain Eukaryota; kingdom Viridiplantae; phylum Streptophyta; class Magnoliopsida; order Zingiberales; family Musaceae; genus Musa; species Musa acuminata. The sequence continues at coordinate 27,369,911 of NC_088331.1, read as the reverse complement.
ACTGATTTTGTAGAATTTGGACACCGAATACTTACCCAAACATTTTTCTCAAATGAGACTATAGACGCTGTAAAACAGAGTTCAAGATTTTTGACCTATCGATACTAAAATACCTATAACTCCCTGTTGAAAATTCTGATTTGTACCAAACTGATTTTATTTGAAACTAAATTTGAAAATATTTCTTTTGACATTTAGAAATTTTGGAATTCAATTGCCTACCCTATTATCTGTTGAGTCCGACCCTATAAATTCTGCAAAACAGTGATTGTGATTTTGACCTTGTGTTACCAAATATGAGGTAACTCTGTGTTGGGAGCCCTGTTTCATATGAAATCTGTTCCATCCGAATATAGATTGATATATGGTTCGACCATAGTCTTCTTATGAGTATTGGAGCATAATTGTTATTCTGAAATATTTGTTTGATGTGCCACTGGAATTCTGTCCGAAATCGAGCTTTGGTCGATTTCGCGTATTCTGTTCCATTCCTTTGGATACTTGAATTCGTCAAACCTTCTTATTTGAATTGAGATAACTATAATTGGATTCCCTGTACACTCTTGATTCCATTTTCCTTTCTAAAATGAATACATTTATGAGAGATTTGTGTCCTTGCGTCATTTGTTTTTAAAAAGGCACATGTAAGCTTCGTTGTTCCGCATGTGCTTCCGATATATGCTACTTATTGTTGAAACTGCCCTTTTGTACTCTGGTGTGTGGGATTGTCTGGACCTTTGCCAGAAATGGTAAAGGGTATGCGCTATTTGCCCGCTTTGTGGAGGCCCGTTATGTGGGATATTCTGGACCTTTGCTAGAAATGGTAAAAGGTATGCGCTTGTTGCCCGCTTTGTGGGTATGTGATTAGAGCCTGCGATGCTCTGCCGGCCCCCGTTGACTTCACCTAGACGTGGGTGGATGGAGCTCCCAGACGTGGGAGACTTTTGTCAGGTGGTCATTCAGAAATGGATGAATCACATTCTGACTGAGATCCCACTACACCCTCTATATGTTTGATATGACCTCCAGAGTTTTGGTGAGTTATTTCTGTTCGTACTCTGGATAAGATTGATATAATTGCAACGTCATGGACGACGTTTGAGCTCTTGTACGATATGTGTACCTATATGCTCTGAAAGGCTTCATTCACTGATGATTTTGCTTCGAAATGTTCCATATGCTGATGATATGCTTCGAGACATCTTATATACCATTGATAAGCTCTGATATGTTTCCTTTGTTTCTGATATGCTCCAATTACTCTATGCTCCATCTGTCAGGAACCAAATATGCATGATTGAAAGGACAAATTGTGATTCTGCTCCTAATGATATTATGTTTACGAAATCGTATATTTTGCTTTGTGTTTTGAAACTGTATCTCTTTGGAAATTGTACTATTTTGATATGGATATGTTAGTCACTTGCTGAGCTCTTTATGCTCACCCTGTTTGTTGATAAATTTTTCAGGATAGCGTATCGCTTGCTTAAATGTTAAGAATGGGCTGGGGCAGTGGAAAGTTTAGAAGCTTTTGGGCAGATCTTTGTTAGCATATGTGTATATGTTGTATAAGATACTTTGCATCTTATGAAATGTGACGATAAATCTAAACGTGTGGATTTTGTGTAAGATAAAGGATCCCTCATGTATAGGGTTTTGGAATATTAAATTAAATTCGTGTAATGATATGAACTTATGGTAAATCGATGTTTGTGGTGATTGCATAGAATTACCCACTTGTGGATTTACACTGTGGTTTTTATTTTGTTGAGTTGAGTTCAGATTGTATGAATTATCGAGTGATGTGTGCTATGTTTATGAATTGCACAGGGTTATGAATTGGTAGATTATAGAGTTGAAAATTTTGATCTGAATGTTTTCTTAGTGACCTCAAATGTGTGTTTGGATCCTGGGTTAGTTGTGATGAAGATTTTAAATATTATCGATATATTTTGTGGGGGCGTGACAGAGGTGGTATCAGAGCATGATTTGAGAATCACTAAGAATATTATCTTTATTTGAGGTTTATTGACTGTCATTAGAGATTGATAAAAAAAAAAATGTTCTTTTGATGTTTTAGGAAGCGAGGATGACGAGATCATCTGGTTCTCCTGTTGCATCTACTGCTGATCAATTGAGTGGTATTATGCGGACTTTGGAGACTATGGCACAAGTGATGCAACAACAACAACAACCTGTCCAACAAGGAAATAATGATGGGACAGAGACATCAAACCAGACGGGGTTGGGAATTGGACAGTTTAAGAAGCTTAGTCCTCCCAGTTTTAGTGGTGAGTCTGATCCAATGGTAGCGGAACGATGGATGATGCAGATAGAGAAAATATTTGATGCCTTAAGTTACTATGATGAACGAAAGGTTTTTCTTACCACCTTTATGCTGGAAGGAGAAGCTGAACACTGGTGGAGAATGATTAAGAGGATGTCTGAAATCAAACATGAGTCAATGACTTGGAAGTTATTCCAAGAAAAGTTTAACGACAAATATTTTTCAGATTGCATGAGAGAGCAAAAAGAATTGGAGTTCTTGAATCTTATCCAGGGAAGTATGACGGTTACAAAGTATGAATCTAAATTCACTGAGATCTCCAGGTTTGCCACACATATGATTGATGATGAATCTAGAAAGGCAAGAAGGTTTGAAAGGGGATTGCGGTCGGCAATAAGAAGCCGAATGTCAGCTTTAAAATTACAAACATATGCTGATACGGTAGAAAGAGCCTTGAAAATTGAAAGAGACATGGAGGAAATTCAAGAAATCATTGGCAAGAACAAAAGGGGCAAATTTACTAGCAAAAGCAGGAGAGAAAATGAATATGAAGATAGTAACAAGAGGTTTAAGACATCTGGATTTGAGAAAAGGAAACCATTGGGGAGGACTCAGTTATGTGCAAAATGCGGATTAAATCATGAAACAAGTCGGTGTTTTCGGGTGACTGGAGCATGTTTTGGTTGTGGAAAGCTAGGTCATCAAATAAGAGATTGCCTATTGAATAGGAAGAAAGAGCCACTGTCTCCTAGACCCTCAGTCCATGCTAGAGTGTACGCTATCACTGAACAAGATTCTAAAGCTTCTAAATCAGTAGTGGAAGGTATTCTTCATGTTTCTAAAAGAAATGCAAAAGTTTTGTTTGATCCCGGCTACAACTTATCTTTTGTTTCACAATACTTTGCTTGTCACTTGGATATTCTACCTAAACCCCTGGATTATATGTTATATGTAACAACTGCTGTTGGAGATTCATTGGCAACAAACTTGGTCTACCCATCTTGTTTGATCTCTATTGGAGACCACGAACTCCTTGCTGATTTGATTCTCCTAGAGATCCAGGGTTTTGATATTATACTTGGCATGGATTGGTTATCTTCTCATCACGCTAGTATTGATTGTTACAAAAAAATAATTACTTTCTGCATACCAGATCAGCCTATATTTTTCTTTGAGGGCATTAAGCATGATTTGCCTCCTTGCTTGATATCAGCACTTCAAGTTTATCGTCTTATGCAGAAAGGTTGTTTTTGTTATATGGTGTGTGTAAAGGAGCATTCAAATCAGGAAACCCACCTAGATGAAATTTCAGTGGTCAAAGAATTCCCTGATGTATTTCCTGATGACTTGTCTGGTTTACCTCTAGATAGGGAGGGTGAATTTGCTATTGATCTAGTTCCCAGTACAACCCCAATATCTAAGCCTCCCTACATAATGGCACCACTCGAGCTAGAAGAGTTAAAGAAGCAAATACAATAATTATTAGATAAGGGTTTCATACGACCCAGTGTATCTCCATAGGGTGCTCCGGTACTATTAGTGAAGAAGAAGGATGGAACATTGAGGCTTTGTATTGATTATAGACAGTTGAATCAGGTGACCATCAAAAACAAATATCCCATACCTAGAATTGATGATTTGTTTGATCAACTGCAGGGTGCACAAGTATTCTCTGAGATTGACCTAAGGTCAGGTTACTATCAGTTGAAGATCAAGGAGGAGGATATTTCAAAAACAGCTTTCGGAACTCGATATGGTCATTATGAATTCTTAGTGATGCCTTTTGGTCTGACAAATGCCCCTGCAGCTTTTATGGAACTAATGAATAGGATATTTCAACCGCTCTTGGATATCTGTGTAATTGTATTTATTGATGACATATTGGTGTATTCAAAGAGTAATCAGGAGCATGAGGAACACTTGAGAGATGTGTTGTCCATACTAAGAGAAAAGAAGTTGTATGCGAAGTTCAGCAAATGTGAATTTTGGTTGAATGAAGTTGCTTTCTTAGGCCATGTGATTTCAGGGAAGGGTATATCTGTTGATCCAAGGAAAATAGAAGCTGTAGTTGAATGGGAAGTACCAACAAATGTAACAGAGGTTAGAAGTTTCTTGGGTATGGCAGGTTATTACAGGAGATTTGTGGAGGGATTTTCTCGAATTGCTCAACCTCTCACCAAACTCACTAAGAAGAATATGAAATTTGTATGGGGTGATGACTGTGAGCGAAGCTTTCAAGAGTTAAAAAGAAGATTGACTAGTGCCCCTATTCTCACTATTCCAAGTGGTAGTGAGGGATTTGTAGTTTATACTGATGCTTCAAGAAAGGGCCTAGGATGTATTTTGATGCAGGAAGGGAGAGTAATTAATTGCTTATGCTTCTAGGCAACTTAAAGGTTATGAATTGAATTATCCAACTCATGATTTGGAATTAGCAGCAATTATTTTTGCTCTAAAGATTTGGAGACATTATTTGTATGGTCGGCAGTTTGAAATCTTTACTGATCACAAGAGTTTAAAATATATTTTCACTCAGAAAGAGTTAAACATGAGGCAGCGAAGATGGATAGAACTTCTGAAGGATTATGATTGTGCCATCCGTTATCACCCGGGCAAAGCCAATGTTGTAGCTGATGCACTTAGTAGGAAATCTACAAGTTTTATGGCTAGTTTGGTCATGAAGCAATGGAAGTCATTAGAAGAAAATTTTGATTTGAAAGCTTTGAGTAGAGAGCAAGACTCGATGATATTGATGGCCTCCATTCAAGTGCAATCTGATCTTATTCAACAAATTAAGGAAGGACAATTACGAGATCCACATTTAATCTACTTGAGGAATGAAGTAGAAAAGGAATTGAAGCCACAATTTCAAGTTTCAAAGGATGGTCTATTGAGATTTGGGGAGAGAGTATGTGTACCAAATGAACCAGATATCAAGAATCAAATCGTAAAGGAAAGTCATACTTCAAAGTACACCCTACACCCTGGGAGCACTAAGATGTATAAAGATCTTCAAAGTCATTATTGGTGGGAAGGCATGAAGAAGGAAATTGCAATGTATGTTTCAAAATGTTTGACTTGTCAGCAAATCAAAGTAGAACACCAAAGACCTGGAGGCTTGTTGCCACCCTTAGTTATTCCTGAATGGAAATGGGAATGTATTACTATGGATTTTGTTTCAAGGCTACCCAGAACCTCGAGGAAGCATGATGCTATTTGGGTTATCATTGATAGGTTAACAAAATCTGCACATTTCCTATCGATTAATATGACTTATTCGCTTGATAGACTTGCAGATTTATATGTCAGTGAAATAGTAAGACTTCATGGTATTCCAAAGGAGATCATCTCTGATAGAGACTCTAGATTTCTCTCTAGATTCTGGAAAAGATTGCAGTAGTCGTTGGGCACTAAAGTTAAGTTTAGTACTGCATATCATCCTCAGACTGATGGTCAGTCAGAAAGAACAATTCAAACACTTGAAGATTTGCTTAGAGCCTATGTTATGGATTGGAAAGGTGAATGGGATAAGGATATTTCACTTGTTGAGTTCACGTATAATAATAGTTATCATTCAAGTATTCAGATGGCTCCTTATGAAGCTTTATATGGGTGAAAGTGCATAACACCTATATGTTGGGAGGAAGTTGGTGACAGAAAGCTGTTAGTACCGGACAAGGTACAAGAAACTACCGAGAAAATTCAAGTTATAAGAAAAAGGCTAAAATCTGCTCAGAGTCGTCAAAAGAGTTATGCCGACAATAGAAGGCGAGATATTGAGTTTGAAATCGGAGATTTTGTATTCTTAAAAGTCTCCCCTTCCAAAGGCATTATAAGGTTTGGGAAGAAAGGAAAATTAAGCCCAAGATTTATTGGACCTTTTGAGGTTCTTGAGAGGGTTGGTTCTGTCGCTTACAGGATTGCCTTACCACCAGCATTGAGCCATGTCCATGATATATTTCATGTCTCGATGATTAGAAAGTATATGTATGACCCTTCTCACATCATTAAGTATGAGCTGGTGGAGATCGATAAAGATTTATCCTATGTGGAAGAGCCAATTCAGATTATTGATAAGAAAGAAAAAGTCCTAAGGAATCGGGTCATTCCATTAGTTCAAGTAATTTGGAGACATCATTCTGGAGCGGAGACAACTTGGGAGCTAGAAGAGGAAATGAAAAAGGTGTATCCTCGTCTTTTCATCGAATAGAGGTACGATAAATTTAGAGGACTAAATTTTTCTTTTATGGGGGGGAGAGTGTAACACCCCTCATTTCCGAATGTTCGTATAAATTTTTGGGGATAATGTAAGCATCTATTTTAATTGACAAAAGAAATAGAGTATGGATTAGAGGTAACTTATTTTTAAGATTTGGGAGATCTGTTCAAAAAAAAAAAAAAAGAATCTGAGGACCTATATGTAAATCCTAAGGACCTAATCGTGAATATGATAAAAACAAGGACTAATCTGCAAAATGCACCAAATGACAAATCCCACCGCTTAAGCTTCTCTGCCTTCATTCTTAAGGAAGCAGAGAAGGCAGCTCTTGGGTGATCAGGGACAGAAAGAAAGAAAGAAGAAGAAGAAGAAGAAGAAGAAGAAGAGAAACAAAAATGGGGCTTTTGGGGTCTTGCTTTAATCTTTTCATTGGGGGTCAAAATTCTCAAAGGCAAGTGTTCTAACCCCATCTTATAGAAGTATTAGACTCTGTTTTTATGTTGATTCAAAATAAATTGGAAGATTTCTATTTAGAAACTGATATGTCTCTCTTTGGACTTAAAACCATGGATTCTGAAATATTTTCGGTATACTGACCCCTATACACTGTTTCGGCTATAAGATTTAGCACAACATGTGAATTCAGGCAGGAACTATTTTTTTTGTAATTAGACTCTCATGTCATTCTTTTGACACCGATTTTGTAGAATTTGGACACCGAATACTTACCCAAACATTTTTCTCAAATGAGACTATAGACGCTGTAAAACAGAGTTCAAGATTTTTGACCTATCGATACTAAAATACCTATAACTCCCTGTTGAAAATTCTGATTTGTACCAAACTGATTTTATTTGTAACCAGATTTGAAAATCTTTCTTTTGACATACTGGTTGGAAATTTTGGAATTCAATTGCCTACCCTATTATCTGTTGAGTCCGACCCTATAAATTCTGCAAAACAGTGATTGTGATTTTGACCTTGTGTTACCAAATATGAGGTAACTCTGTGTTGGGAGCCCTGTTTCATATGAAATCTGTTCCATCCGAATATAGATTGATATATGGTTCGACCATAGTCTTCTTATGAGTATTGGAGCATAATTGTTATTCTGAAATATTTGTTTGATGTGCCACTGGAATTCTGTCCGAAATCGAGCTTTGGTCGATTTCGCGTATTCTGTTCCATTCCTTTGGATACTTGAATTCGTCAAACCTTCTTATTTGAATTGAGATAACTATAATTGGATTCCCTGTACACTCTTGCTTCCATTTTCCTTTCTAAAATGAATACATTTGTGAGAGATTTCTGTCCTTGCGTCATTTGTTTTTAAAAAGGCACATGTAAGCTTCGTTGTTCCGCGTGTGCTTCCGATATATGCTACTTATTGTTGAACTACCATTTTGTACTCTGGTGTGTGGGATTGTCTAGACCTTTGCCAGAAATGGTAAAGGGTATGCGCTACTTGCCCGCTTTGTGGGGTCCCGTTATGTGGGATATTCTGCACCTTTGCCAGAAATGGTAAAGGGTATGCGCTTGTTGCCCGCTTTGTGGGTATGTGATTAGAGCCTGCGATGCTCTGCCGGCCCCCGTTGACTTCACCTAGACGTGGGTGGATGGAGCTCCCAGACGTGGGAGACTTTTGTCAGGTGGTCATTCAGAAATGGATGAATCACATTCTGACTGAGATCCCACTACACCCTCTATATGTTTGATATGACCTCCAGAGTTTTGGTGAGTTATTTCTGTTCGTACTCTGGATAAGATTGATATGATTGCAACGTCAAGGACGACGTTTGAGCTCTTGTACGATATGTGTACCTATATGCTCTGAAAGGCTTCATTCACTGATGATTTTGCTTCGAAATGTTCCATATGCTGATGATATGCTTCGAGACATCTTATATGCCATTGATAAGCTCTGATATGTTTCCTTTATTTCTGATATGCTCCAATTACTCTATGCTCCATCTGTCAGGAACCAAATATGCATGGTTGAAAGGACAAATTGTGATTCTGCTCCTAATGATATTATGTCTACGAAATCGTATATTTTGCTTTGTGTTTTGAAACTGTATCACTTTGGAAATTGTACTATTTTGATATGGATATGTTAGTCACTTGCTGAGCTCTTTATGCTCACCCCGTTTGTTGATAAATTTTTCAGGATAGCGTATCGCTTGCTTAAATGTTAAGAATGGGCTAGGGCAGTGGAAAGTTTAGAAGCTTTTGGGCATATCTTTGTTAACATATGTGTATATGTTGTATAAGATACTTTGCATCTTATGAAATGTGACGATAAATCTAAACGTGTGGATTTTGTGTAAGATAAAGGATCCCTCATGTATAGGGTTTTGGAATGTTAAATTAAATTCGTGTAATGATATGAACTTATGGTAAATCGATGTTTGTGGTGATTGCATAGAATTACCCACTTGTGGATTTACACTGTGGTTTTTATTTTGTTGAGTTGAGTTCAGATTGTATGAATTATCGAGTGATGTGTGCTATGTTTATGAATTGCACAGGGTTATGAATTGGTAGATTATAGAGTTGAAAATTTTGATCTGAATGTTTTCTTAGTGACCTCAAATGTGTGTTTGGATCCTGGGTTAGTTGTGATGAAGATTTTAAATATTATCGATATATTTTGTGGGGGCGTGACACAGTTGGTCTCATAGCTACTTGTGTAGGCACACTAAGGATATAGTACAGGTGCTCATTGGAGAATGAGTTCACTGATTGATCCGCTTACGGAATGTTGGATGCTTGATGATGCCTTATTGTCAAACGACGATTCCGTAGTCCTAGTAGTGTATTTGGTCCTTAGACTTGAGACTGTTGAATCTCGTATTTTGATGATGAAACTACTTGATATATGTTTATGATTTAATCTGCGTTTTGAGTGACGTAGGATGCGTCGATCAGGATGAGACAATTAAAGCAGCAACATCATGTTGTGCTGGAGGAACATGTCAGAAGATTGGACGTCGGGCCGGTGGATCGGTCGACGTATCGACAGAAGGCTTCGGGTCTTGGACTCTGGCATCGGGCCAAGAAGAGCGGGTATTGTGCCAAGGATATCGGAGTTGCAGAGTCAACTGGCCAATTGGGCAATAGGCTGCAGGAAAGGACGAAGCGTCGAGGGACCAATGACATGCCGGACAACTTGGTTAATTGCTTAGGATTAATTGTCTCGATCGAAGTTTTTGTTTTAAGTGTGCAGGATTAACTACGATGAAAGTAAGACATGCAGCAGGAGTTATGCAGGAGTCATGACAATGATCAAGTTTGGAGTTCAAGAGCTCAACGGAAGTTCGGACAATCGTCGGAGGTTCTACGGGAACAAATCCGAGAAGTCCAGAAGCTTGCCAAAGGAGCTAGTCGGAACTTGCCATGTGGATCATCGCAAGTCCAGGAGTTTGCCGGATGTCCGCAGGAGGATCACCGAGGGTTCATCGGATGATCGACGGAAGTTCGCCGGAAACTCGCCGAAAGAAGCGATTGACGCACCGGAGCAAGCTGCAGAATATGTCTTAGGAAATAATCATAGTTAGCACATTGATTAAGTTAGAAATGGGAGGTGATCCCATTAGCTTAATCTTGGGGCAATTGGGCCCCTGAAAGAATCAAATTGGGCCGAATGGATTAACCCATTCGGATCCTGATTGCTGTGGGAGGTGCAACTGCCCAAGCCAGGAGGTAGCATCGCCCAGGCTATGTCTCCCAGCGAGACTGGGCGGTGCAACTACCCCAGCCAAGAGGTGGAACCACCCCGGGCTTAGTCTCCGAGCGAGACTGGGCAGTGCAACCTCTTCTGTCAAGAGGTAGTACCGCTAGAGCTCAAGTTTCGAGCTCTACCAGGCGGTGCAACCTCCTCGATCAGGCGGTGCAACCGCCGGAGCTCGGTCTTCGAGCTCTGGCAGAGAGGTGCAACCGCCCCTAACAGAGGTGGCACCGCCCAGAGGCTCAGTCTTCGAGCTCTGCCAAGCGGTGCAACCGCCCCAGTCAGGAGGTGCAACCGCATGATCCCGGAATTCCGGGAATTGACAGATTTGAGCTCCAAATTTGAACTGGGTTGGGGCCTATAACTACCCCACCCATTCAGCACTGAAAGCATAGAACACACACTCGAAATCTTGCTATCTTTCTGTGGTTCTTAGAGCTCAAAACTACTAGTTCTCCTCTTTCTGTTCTTTAAAGTTTGAGTTGTAAAGAGAGGAGAGAAAAGTTCTGTAAGGGTTGTCTCCTAAGCCCGTCAAAAGGAGTGAATCTGTAAGAGGGTGGTTGGCCTTCGCCTATTGAAGGAAGGCCTCTAGTTGACATCGGTGACCTTGTCGGTGGAGGAAGCCAAAAGTGGAGTAGGTCAAGATTGACCGAACCACTCTAAAGCATTTCCTTTGAGCATTTTACCTTCACTGCAAACTTCTCAATAGCTTACTGCCCTCTGCGATTTTACGAACGAGTTTCAAGGTTCAGATGTAAATCTGCGTTTAGACGTAAATATGCGTTTAGACGTAAATCTGCTTTTTCGTATGATCATCATATTGCAGATTGTGTTTATGTTTTGAGCTTTACCATAACTACACACTACCTTTATACTCCTACTTAAATTGCGTCTTATCTAATCAAGTGATTTACGAATCAGCATTTAGACATAAATCAGTTTCATCGTACGAACGTCGGATTTCAGTTTGCACCGATATTCTGGTTTTCATCATAGCTGCAAACTGCCTGCATAGTTTGACTTTAACCTTGCTTAGTATCAACTTTCATACATAAGTTGTTTTTATCGTTCGAATGCAGCTTTCGATTTTAATCGCAGAAAGTTTTCCACTACACTAATTCACTCCCCCCCCCTCTTAGTGCTCTCGATCCTAACAATTGGTATCAAAGCCCGGTATTTCTCATTTCGGACTTACACCCGAGAGAAATGGCTCTTCATGGCGTTCAAGAGGGCTTTTCGGTTTTTCGTCCACCATTGTTTAACGGATTGGACTACACCTATTAGAAGACCCGAATGTGGATCTTTCTTATTTCTATGGATGTTGAACTTTGGAATCTTGTCGAAAATGGTTTTTCGAAGTCATCTCTTCCAATGATCGAATGGTCGGATTTAGAAAAGAAGCATTTTTCTTTAAACGCAAAGGCTATGAATGCCTTATTTTGCGCTTTGGACAAAAATGAGTTCAATCGGATTTCTTTGTGCGAAACGGCTTTTGATATTTGGCGCACTCTTGAAATCACGCACGAGGGAACTAGTAGAGTCAAAGACTCGAAAGTTAAAATTTTACTGCATGATTTCGAGCTTTTTCAAATGAAGCCAAGCGAAACCATTGGTGACATGTACACCCGTTTTACGGATGTCGTCAATGGTTTGAGACCTCTTGGCAAATGTTTTTCAAATTCTGAACTTATGAACAAGATTTTGCATTCTCTTTCTAAGAAGTGGGATTCAAAAGTAACGGCTTTACAAGAAACAAAAGATTTAAATATTTTTCCACTTGAAGAACTAATTGGTTCATTGATCACATATGAAATGACGTGCAATGCACGTGAAGAACTTGAGAACCACCTTCCAAAGAACAGGAAGGATTTGGGACATAGAACATTTGAAGACCACTCGAGCATAAGCTCAAGTGATGGTGAACTTAAACAACAAATGAAACAAAAATTAAAAAGTAAAAAGAACATAACTACTTGCTTTGAACGCAAGAAGAAGAACAAAAATTGGGATGAATCGAGCTCCTCCGAAAACAAGGAGAAAATCAACAAAGGCGAGGTGGTAAACTACGCCTTTAAGCATTTCGACGCTGAGGTAATCAAAATGCCTTTAATTTACTTTGAAATTACATAATGCTTTTCATAATGCATTTTTTTTTAATTTAATTTTCTTAAAAATTGCATGTTTAATAATTTTATAATAAAAATACAAAAAATTATGAAATCATGCTATATGTGGTTGAGAAGTAATAATGTGTATCATGTTGATTTCCATTGTTATTTCTCGATTTTGAGTATATGAAATCATGTTTAATTTGAAGTTATGATTAATGAGTATATATTTTTGAAATTATGTATGATGATTCTTGATATTTATGGATTATCGATTTTCATGATAATAACAGTGGCTTTAAAAAATTGATGCATGAAAAGGCATGCTAACATGAAATCGACCACTTAAAATGAAACACTTAAAAAGGGGGAAAATATATTATCAATGAAATCATGAATCTATTTATGTTATACATTTTGTGAGCCATAAAAATGATTTCGATGATTTAAATTTGAAATGAGTTTTATCAAAATCATGATCTTGATTTATCAAATTGAATGAATTGAAAATGAATGATGATTTTTCTCTTGAATGATTGTGACTTGTATTCCTTGTATTCATGATATGATTTTTATGCAATTATTTGTATTCATGAAATGTTTATCTCATCACCCAATTATTTCTTTTCAATATTCCTCAAGTGATGATATGAATGCATGAGATATTCATGAATTTATTTTGATGTATGCAAATGAGAAGTTTCGATCATGCATGGTAGGATGCAATGTGACAAATTAATACCATGATGATTTGAAATATTTATGATTTGAAATGATGCATATGCTTTTTATTATGATAATGTATGATGTGTATCATGAATGCTAAAAAAAAAAAAAAATTAAATAAATAAATGTTTATATCATGTTAGATGGTTTTACATATTATGCATGACAAGCTATAGTGATGAGTGAAACAATGATTAAAATAATATGAATGATGATTTGAAATCATGCATATAATAATGAGTTTATATGTTTTGAAAATGTGCATGTTTTAATTTGAAAATATAATGATGCACAAATGAGATTGATACTAACCTTTGTCATGATTTAAAAATTGATGTAAAGGGTTTTTCCCTTCTTTTTGACAATGACAAAAGGGGAGATAGCTAGCTTGCACAATTCAAGAAGAAAGCAAAAATTGAACTTCTCAAAAGAGAAGAAATTGCTATCTTGAACATCACTAAGAAGTGCTATCTTGCAAATCTCAAGACACACAAATGCAATCATGCAAAATTTGTAATTTTGCACATCATTAAAATTTATGATGCTTTGGTGATTATGCATGTTCTAAAATGTTATAAAATTCACTAGCTTGCATGATGTAGAACTTAGCTATATTGAACATCACCAAGGAATGCTATCTTGCCTATCTCAAGAAGTAAAAAGATAACTTGCACATCTAGCAAAACTTATATTTCAAGAAGCAAGAGTTGCTTTCTTGAACATCTCAAAATTGCTAGCATGTGGGCCTTAAAATGTAGAAATTTTTTGCTAGCTTGTTTATGGTAAACTTGCTATCATACTACCATGATGATGAGCATGCCTTATCTTCATGATTATATTTGAAAAACTATGGCAAAAATATGTCCGAATGATTAAACGTGTTAAAATTATTTTTCGGACTTTTTTGATTGAATGATCAAATGACTTGATTGCCATAATGATTTTACACAATTACTTGCCATGATTACATATTGGAAACTATGTGCTTGAATACAAAAATTTCCATGATAATAAGCATGTTTTACCTTCATGATTGTAATTGAATATCTCTAGTAAAACCCTGTCCGAATGTATGAAAGTGTCAAATTTCACTTTCGGATTTTCTTGATCCTAACAATTGGATTTTCTTGATACATTATCCTCTTCCGAACTTAAGAAGCATATGTCATATCAAGTTTAATTCACATCATTGATTTTTGACATATGGAATCATCTAGCAAATGCACTTATCATGTGAAAAATATTTTTCGAGAAACATATTTGATGATTCCCTCTTATAAAAGGAAGATATTTTTACATACAAGGATTTGACTCACTTACATATCTTAATCCTTGCAAAAATTAAGTGTGCTTTAATATCTTATCGATTTGAACTTCACATATGGCTTTCCTCCTTCATGTAAAAATATAACAAATAAAAAGGAAGAAGCAATAAAAGTTATCTCCATGTCATGTTCTCCTCGAGATGTTTGCATAATTGGTATCCTATCACTCACTGTTGGAAAATGACATGAACCAACTTATGGCAACACACTTATATTTAAAATTTGCTTATATCGTTCTCCTTGTTGTTGATGACAAAGGGGGAGAAATATATAAATTGATACTATGAGTGCCATATTTGAAGAATATGAATAGATGTCATGAATGTCATATTATGATGAGATATCAAAAGCAGCATTCATATGAATAGGTGCTATAAATGTCATATCATGTTAAGATATCAAGAACTTGAATCGCAATTTTACATATTGATATCTTACCATTTGATGATTTAAACTTACATCACAAACACTTGATTGTGGTACTCCTTTTTGTTGATGACAAAGGGGGAGAAGTATGTTGATGACATAACATGTTATGCATAAGTTTATGATGACATGTCGCTTGGATTTTTGAATCCAAGAGTTTCTATGAATATGGCATACTGATAGGGGGAGTTTGTTTAAACTCTGGGAGTTAAGGTTAACTCCGTTTATGATGACATGTTGCTTAGATTTTTGAATCTAAGAGTTTCTATCAATATGACATATTGATAGGGGGAGTTTGTTTAAACTCCGGGAGTTAAGTATAACTCCGTCATCAAGTGGTTTTCATCATCAAAAAGGGGGAGATTCTTGAATCTCGTATTTTGATGATGAAACTACTTGATATATGTTTATGATTTAATCTGCGTTTTGAGTGACGCAGGATGCTTCGATCAGGATGAGTCAATTAAAGCAGCAACATCATGTTGTGCTGGAGGAACATGTCAGAAGATTGGACGTCGGGCCGGTGGATCGGTCGACGTATCGACAGAAGGCTTCGGGTCGTGGACTCGGGCATCGGGCCAAGAAGAGCGGGTATTGTGCCAAGGATATCAGAGTTGCGGAGTCAACTGGCCGATTGGGCAATAGGCTGCAGGAAAGGACGATGCGCCGAAGAATCGGATGAAGCGTCGAGGGACCAATGACATGCCGGACAACTTGGTTAATTGCTTAGGATTAATTTTCTCGATCGAAGTTTTTGTTTTAAGTGTGCAGGATTAACTACGATGAAAGTAAGACATGCAGTAGGAGTTGCGCCGGAGTCATGGCAATGATCACGTTGGGAGTTCAAGAGCTCGACGGAAGTTCGGACAATCATCGGAGGTTCTGCGGGAACAAATCCAAGAAGTCCAGAAGCTTGCCAAAGGAGCTCGTCGGAACTTGACAAGTGGATCGTCGCAAGTCCAGGAGTTTGCCGAAAGTCCGCAGGTGGATCACCGAGGGTTCGTCGGATGATCGGCGGAAGTTCGGCGGAAACTCGTCGGAAGAAGCGATTGACGCACTGGAGCAAGCTGCAGAATATGTCTTAGGAAATAATCATAGTTAACACATTGATTAAGTTAAAAATGGGAGGTGATCCCATTAGCTTAATCTTGGGGCAATTGGGCCCTTGAAAGAATCAAATTGGGCCGAATGGATTAACCCATTCGGACCCTGATTGCTGTGGGAGGTGCAACCGCCCAAGCCAGTAGGTAGCACCGCCCAGGCTATGTGTCCCAGCGAGACTGGGCGGCGCAACCGCCCCAGCCAAGAGGTGGCACCACCCCGGGCTCAGTCTCCGAGCGAGACTGGGCGGTGCAACCTCTTCTGTCAAGAGGTAGCACCGCCAGAGCTCAAGTTTTGAGCTCTACCAAGCGGTGCAACCTTCCTAGTCAGGCGGTGCAACGGCCGGAGCTCGGTCTTCGAGCTTTGGTAGAGAGGTGCAACCACCCCTGATGTTGGGAAATCATCGGGGGGCGACATCATGTGCGCAGCGGAAGAACAAGAAAACAAAAATCCCCGATTCCCAAAAAGATGTTCGTTGTCGTGCGAAGATTGGTGCGCAAAAATCCGCAAAATAGAAAACTGCGTATAGAGATTGTGTTACCTAGGCAAATCGTATATCCCTATTTCCTTGCAAATCCTTAGGAGAGGGTGGAGGAGGTCAAGCGTCCTCCTCTCTAGCGGTGATCCACACAGCAGGGATGCGACGACGCTCCTCAAAACTCCAGGCCTACTCTGAGGTGGAGAGGGAGAGGAGAATAGGAAGGGCAAGCAAATACTCTAGCCTATGAGGCTGTGAACCCTCCTATTTATAGAGATCCCGTGTCAAACCCTAATGGGTCCTTCCCTAGTGGGTATTGGATCTGCATCCAATAAGACAAGGGCTCCGTCGGATATCTCATATCCGAACCTCTACTTATCGCAATGCCTACCATATGTGTGTGACCCTCTAGGCCCAATATCGAGCTGGCCGTGAGTCATACCTGTTAGAACTCCTTCTAACTCAGTGAATTATTATCTCTGTAATAATTCACTCGACTCATCGACTACGGACGTACTACGCCACTACGTCGTAGTCCCCAGACGATACAGGGGAATCCAATCCATTGGACCTGTCTGTCCTCAGTTACCATGTACCTATAGTCCCTCATCCATCTAATATCCCAGAGACCGTATATCAAGCATGGTGTTGTCAGACCCATACGGTTTCGACTCAAGTCTCACTCTAATTGGATTCTCCCGGAGAACTCTTTCTCTCTCAACCCGAATGACCCTGGCCAAGGATTTGTCTGAGCAAGAACACATGGGATAATCCTCTCATAACGCCGAGAGTGCATGATCCTCTGTCGACACTCAATAGCCCTCGTAAGGTCGACTACCACTCCCAATAACCAGTTGTACTAGATCTGGGACAGCCAAACTATAAGTCTGGTATCAAAGAGTGGAGCACTCATACAGGACATCCTTGGTGTCTCAAGTCTAAGGACCAGATACACCACTAGGACTACGGAATTGCTGTCTGACAATAAGGCATCATCAACAATCCAGCATTTCATAAGCGGATCAATCAGTGAACTCATTCTCCAATGAGCACCTGTACTGTATCCCTAGTGTTCCTACACGAGCAACTATGAGACCAGCTGCATCCATCATATGGACGGGTATACAGCACACCAGTCTATCTGGTTATCACGATGTCCCTCTCGAGTAACCTATGACCGGGATTATTTAGGATATGTGTTTAAATGTGAATCGATCTCATTATCGTGATCTCATCACGATCCGATTCCCATTGCACAAATCCAAGGACATCACAATATATATATGCATTTATGCAATAGTTATAAAGTGATATATGCCAAAATATAATAAGCAAAAAGATTCTGTATCAAGTCACATGTGCCATCACTCACGTGATTGGCTTGCTGGGCACCTATGACTAACAATCTCCCACTTGACCTAAAGCCAATCACCTATGTGTCTGATCCCCATCAGACCCCTATGACGCTCAAAGACAAAATGAGACAACGGCTTTGTCAGTGGATCTGCAATGTTATCTTCGGATGGAACTCTTTCCACTGCTATATATCCTCGGGTTACGATCTCTCTTATAAGCTGGAACCTCCTCAGAACACATCTGATGAGACCCGGGTTCCCTTATTTGAGTAATCAGCCCATAGTTGTCGCAATATAAGGAAGTCGACTTATCGCTATCTGTATCGACTCCCAAATCTGTGATGAACTTCTTCACACAGACTCCCTCCTTTGCTGCATCTGATGCAGCAATGTATTCCGCCTCTGTGGTCGAGTCAGCAGTGGTATCTTGCTTGGAACTCTTCCAGCACACTGCTCCTCCATTCAAGGTGTACACATACCCTGAATTTGACTTGCTATCATCGACATCAGACTGAAAACTTGAGTCAGTGAAGCCTTCAACCTTAAGGCTATTACCTCCATATACTAGTAAAAGATCCTTAGTCCTTCTCAAGTACTTAAGGATACACTTTACGGCTTTCCAGTGCTCCAAGCCTGGATCCGCCTGATACCTGCTCGTGACACTCAGAGCATGCGCTATATCAGGCCTAGTACATAACATGGCATACATGATAGACCCTATTGCCGAGGCATAAGGTATCATATCCATGTTCGCCCTTTCTTCTGGAGTCTTTGGGGACATACTCGTAGAAAGCGATATCCCATGTCTCATCGGTATGAGACCTCTCTTGGAATTTTTCATGCCAAACCTTTTGATAATGGTTTCTATGTACCTAGACTAGGACAAGCCAAGCATCCTCTTGGATCTATCTCTATAGATTCTAATCCCCAAAATATAGGATGCTTCCCCTAAGTCCTTCATGGAGAAGTGTCTAGATAACCAAGCCTTTACTATGGATAGCATTCCTACATCATTCCCAATGATGAGGATGTCATCCACATATAACACCAAAAAGGTGATAGCGCTCCCACTTACCTTTCTGTATACACAAGGCTCATCTTCGTTCTTAACGAAGTAATAAGATCTGATTGCCTCATCAAATCTTATGTTCCAACTTCGGGAAGCTTGCTTTAGTCCATAAATGGATTTAAGCAATCTACACACCTTATCTGGGCAGTTCTTGGACACGAATCCCTCAGGTTGCATCATATACACCTCCTCCTCGAGGTTCCCGTTGAGGAATGCGGTTTTCACATCCATCTGCCAGATCTCATAATCATAGTGTGCAGCAATAGCCAATAGAATTCTGATGGATTTTAGCATTGCTACAGGTGAGAAAGTTTCGTCGTAGTCAACACCTTGCCTTTAACGATACCCCTTAGCCACTTGCCTTGCTTTATAGGTCTCTACCTTTCCATCTACTCCGATCTTTTTCTTAAAGATCCACTTGCAACCGATGGGTACAATACCTTCGGGCGCATCAACTAGGTTCCAAACCTTATTGGAGTACATAGAATCCATCTCAGAATTCATGGCTTCTTTCCACTTCCCGGAGTCTATACTCATAATAGCCTCCTCGTTGGTCTGAGGATCAATATCCTCTACATCCTCTGCTCTAATATGTCCCACATATCTCTCAGAAGGATTGGATACTCTATCAGACCTACGTAAAGTTGATACTTGTGTATTAGGTACCTGAACAGACTCGGGCTATAGAGTGGTGCTTGAGCTTGGTTCTCCAACCTCGCTCAATTCTATCATTCTCCCACTGTCTCCGTCAAGAATGTGTTCCTTCTCAAGGAACACTGCTCTCTTAGCTACAAAGACCTTTTGGTCCTCGAGATGATAGAAATAATACCCACAAGTTTCCTTGGGGTATCCCACAAATTTGCATCGCTCCGTCCTTGATTCTAACTTATCGGGGTTGTGTCTTCTAACATGGGCAGGGCAGCCCAAATCTTAACAACCTTAAGATCAGGCTTCTTCCCTTTCCATATCTCATATGGTGTAGACACTACCGACTTAGTTGGAACTCTGTTCAGAAGGTAAGCTACGGTTTCTAGGGCATATCCCCAGAATGAGATGGGTAGGTCAGCGAAACTCATCATGGACCGTACCATATCTAATAATGTACAATTTCTCCTTTCAGAGACACCATTGAGCTGAGGTGTATAAGGAGGTGTCCATTGGGATAATATCCCATGGTCCTTGAGGAACTGAGTAAACTCTGTACTTAAGTATTCACCTCCTCGATCTGATCGAAGAGTTTTGATACTCTTTCCAGTCTGGTTCTCCACCTCCTTCTTATACTCTCTGAATTTCTCAAAGGCCTCGGATTTGTACTTCATTAAGTACACATATCTATACCTTGAGAAATCATCAGTAAATGTAATGAAGTAGGAGTAACCTCCAATGGCATGAGTTGACAAGGGTCCACATACATCACTATGTATGAGTTCCAACAACTCAGTGGCTCTCTCTCCAGTTCCACTAAATGAAGAGTTGGTCAATTTTCCACGAATGCAAGGCTCACAAGTTGCATAAGACATATAGTCGAATGGATCTAGATATCCATCATTTAGCAACTTTTGAATCCTTCTTTTATGGATGTGACCTAGCCTACAATGCCACAGGTATGCACTGTTCAACTCATCTCGTTTCTTTTTTGACACATTTACATTCATGATATGTGGAGTGGTGTCTAACATAAATAAACCATTATGCAATGTTCCTTTCGTGATGATCTTATCATCTAATAATATCGAACAACCATTGTTCTCAAAAACAAATTTATATCCACTAACTGTTAAACATGAAATGGAGATAATGTTTTTGATAATAGAAGGAACAAAATAACATGCATCTAACGCAAAAAAAGCTCCACTAGGCAGATGTAGGGCGACCTCACCAACAGCTAATACAGCAACTTTTGCTCCATTACCCATCTTGAGGTCCATCTCGCCTCTCTCTAGTATCCTAGGCCTTGTCAGAACCTGCAACGAATTACATATATGATAAGCACTACCGGTATCCAATACCCATGTGTTATCATAAGAGTCTGACAAATGGAGACTGATCATGAATGTACCTGAAGCTTCATCAAGCTTTTGTTTCGCCCTTTCTGCAAGGTACTCTTTGCAGTTTCTCTTCCAATGCCCATCTTTACCACAGTGGAAGCACTGGCCTTTGTCCTTTGCTGGGTCTTTCTTAGCAACCTTTGCTTTACCTGGTCTGCCCTTGCCCTTTCCCTTCTTAAGGGATCTTTCTGCTTTCCTTTTCTTTCTGGTCTCACCAGTATAGAGAACTGACTTCTCTTTCTTAATAGTACTCTCTGCCTCCCTCAACATATTAAGGAGCTCTAGGAGAGTCACCTCAAGCTTGTTCATATCAAAATCCATTATGAACTATGAAAAGGAATCTGATAGGGACTTAAGTACAATGTCCACACACAAGTTATCCTCTAGGACCATTCCTAGACCTGTGAGTTTCTCTATCCACTCAACCATCTTTAGGACATGGTTCTGAACCGGTGTCCCCATAGTCATCCTAACGCGGAAAAGGCTCTTGGATATCTCATATCGCAGAGTCCTTTCCTATTCCTCAAACAATTTGCGGACATGTAGGAGAATAGATCTGGCATCCATCTTTTCATGTTGTCTCTGTAACTCTGGAGTCATAGAGCCCAACATATAGCACTGAGCAAGAGTGGAGTCATCAATGTACTTCACGTAGCGAGCGATCTCATCCTCGCTTGCCCCATATTCGGGCGTAGGCATCACTGTATCAAGGACGTACACGATTTTCTCCGTCGTGAGAACAATTCTCAAGTTACGGAGCCAATCCGTATAATTTGGACCAGTGAGGCTGTTGACATCAAGTATGCCATGTCAGGGATTTGAAAGCGACATTTTCTGAAAATAAAGATGTAGCAGAAATGAATAACATGCAGATTTTGCAAGAAATAAACTATCAAGACATGGACTTCTATCTTAATATGCTCCCACTATTTTACTAACGAGTCACGCGACACCCTCAGCACGTGAAATGGAAGTCTCCGGCAGACTTCTAGTGGGGATCAGGATCCAATCAGCGTCTTAGTGTAACCTCGAGGGACTCGACCAATCACACTAAGCCTAAAAGGTAGGCAACTCTTGTCGATCACAACTCCTTGTGATTCCCGTCTTGTTCGGCCTCCGAATCACCATGGCCTCGAGGGACTCGACTAACTATGATGCTCGGTTAAGTCAACACCTTCGTTACAAGATGAGTCTGATTTGATGATATACCCTTGAGGGACTCGACCAAGCATATCATACTCTCATGTCACCGGTGACATCTCTATGTCGTAAGCAAGATAGCGAATCGCGATATAGGTGAGTCTCGAGGGACTCGACCAACTCAACCTACACCGGGAATCGGTTCCTACTCATAACGATGGAAGGCCACGTGGGTCAATCTAATTGCCTCATGTTTACCGACTTAATATTATCGATAGATGTTTCTATAATTTGGTCTCCTAATATGACATGTCACACATATACATATTTAATATATATCTACATCGCATGCAAATATATATACATATCTAGTATGTGTATAACCAATCACATCAGATGATCATGGACCACAACCTAATATGATTAGGCCCGAGCCAGTAGGCCTAATCAGTCACATCAAGATCTATGTGTGCAACGGTGCATCTCCATGCCCTATGATCGTCCATCTCGTCCTCGTCGGTTCCGTCGACATCTTGATGCATCTCCATGCATCACGATCATCCGTCTCGTGGGTCCCGCTATAGCATCCACGCTCCCGCTGCGCCTCCTCATGTGATTACAACTTAATCATAGGCACGCATGCCCGACAATAAACAAGAAATATAATGGAGGTTCGCAGACCTCAATAATAATAATCACAAGTACACACATCACACGGTCCATGATCATCCGTCCACATATCATACATGACATGTATAAATAATCATCATCATGTAGGACTACTAGATAATAATAAAAATAATAATCAACTAAACCTTTTAATTAATTAATACTTTTCTGAAATCAGGGACATGTAAGGAATTTCTTAATTTCTAAGGGTATTTTCATAATTTGGACAAAAGATAAAAATTGGAATTTCTCAAATTCCGAGGGGCAAAACTATCTTTTGCCCAGAAAACCCTAATACCCTTTCCCCTTTTCGCTGCTACCGCCGCCGCCACCCTGCCGGCGGCGGCCTGTGCGGCGGGGCGAGGGCACTGCCCTCGCCTGTAGGCGGCACGCCCTTTGGCGGCGATGCCGCTACGGGTGGGTGCCCCCTTCGGGCGCCGCTGCCTCCGCAGACGGTCCTGTACCGCCGGGCGGTCGCCCCTGTGGGGGGGTTTCGCTCGCGGGAGCAGCGGCGGCAAGCGCCGCTGCCCTACGGCGCCTCTGCCCGTGGGCTGCCAGCCACGCCAGCAGCAAGCCTGCTGCAAGCAGACCGCCGGCCGGCTTCTGGAGGCATAGCGCTTGCGCATGCACCGACGTTGTGCTGCCTGGCTGCGGCTACGACTGCCGCTGTAGGTGGCTGCAAGCATGCAGATCGAGGGCAGCAACTATTGCTGCCCTTCCTCGCTTTTGCGTCAACGATTTTGACGTCAATATTCTTCCTAAACACAACACACGCAGTTCAAAACCAATCATTCGCACGAACAACCTGGCTCTGATACCACTGTTGGGAAATCATCGGGGGGCGACATCATATGCGCAGCGGAAGAACAAGAAAACAAAAATCCCCAATTCCCAAAAAGATGTTGGTCGTCGTGCGAAGATTGTTGCGTAAAAATCTGCAAAACACAAAACTGCGTATAGAGATTGTGGTACCTAGGGAGATCGTATATCCCAGTTTCCTTGCAGATCCTTAGGAGAGGGTGAAGGAGGTCAAGCGTCCTCCTCTCTAGCGGTGATCCACACAGTAGGGTTGCGACGACGCTCCTCAAAACTCCAGGCCTACTCTGAGGTGGAGAGGGAGAGGATAATAGGAAGGGAAAGCAAAGACTCTAGCCTATGAGGCTGTGAATCCCTCTTATTTATAGAGATCCCGTGTCAAACCCTAATGGGTCCTTCCCTAGTGGGTATTGGATCTGCATCCAATAAGACAAGGGCTCCGTCGGATATCTCATAACCGAACCTCTACTTATCGCAATGCCTACCATATATGTGTGACCCTCTAGACCCAATATCGAGCTGGCCGTGAGTCATACCTGTTAGAACTCCTTCTAACTCAGTGAATTATTATCTCTGTAATAATTCACTTGACTTATCGACTACGGACGTACTAGGCCACTACGCCGTAGTCCCCAGACGATATAGGGGAATCCAATCCATTGGACCTGTCTGTCATCAGTTACCATGTACCTATAGTCCCTCATCCATCTAATATCCTAGAGATCGTATATCGAGCATGGTGCTGTCAGACCCATACGGTTTCTACTCAAATCTCGCTCTAATCGGATTCTCCCAGAGAACTCTTTCTCTCTCAACCCGAATGACCCTGGCCAGGGATTTGTCTGAGCAAGAACACATGCGATATTCCTCTCATGACGCCGAGAGTGGATGATCTTTTATCGACACTCAATAGCCCTCGTAAGGTCGACTACCACTCCCAATGACTAGTTGTACTATATTTGGGACAGCCAAACCTATAAGTCTGGTATCAAAGAGTGGAGCACTCATACAGGACATCCTTGGTGTCTCTAGTCTAAGGACCAGATACACCACTAGGACTACGGAATCGCTGTTTGACAATAAGGCATCATCAACCATCCAGCATTCCGTAAGCGGATCAATTAGTGAACTCATTCTCCAATGAGCACCTGTATTGAGACCAGCTGCATCCATCATATGGACGGGTATACAGCACACTAGTCTATCCGGTCATCATGATGTCCCTCTCGAGTAACCTATGACCGGGATTATTTAGGATATGTGTTTAAAGGTGAATCGATCTCATTATCGTGATCTCATCACGATCCGATTCCTATTGCACAAATCCAAGGACATCAAAATATATATATGCATTTATGCAATAGTTATAAAGTGATATACGCCAAAATATAATAAGCAAAAAGATTCTGTATTAAGTCACATGTGCCATCACTCACGTGATTGGCTTGCTGGGCACCTATGACTAACACCTAATAGAGGTGGCACCACCCAAAGGCTCAGTCTTCGAGCTCTACCAGGTCGTGCAACCGCCCCAGTCAGGAGGTGCAACCTCCTGATCTCGGAATTCTAGGAATTGCTGTGGGAGGTGCAACTGCCCAAGCCAGGAGGTAGCACCGCCCAGGCTATGTCTCCCAGCGAGACTGGGTGGTGCAACTGCCCCAGCCAAGAGGTGGCACCACCCCGGGCTCAGTCTCCGAGCGAGACTGGGCGGTGCAACCTCTTCTGTCAAGAGGTAGCACCGCTAGAGCTCAAGTTTCGAGCTCTACCAGGCGGTGCAACCTCCCCAATCAGGTGGTGCAACCGCCTGAGCTCGGCCTTCGAGCTCTGGCAAAGAGGTGCAACCGCCCCTGACAGAGGTGGCACCGCCCAGAGGCTCAGTCTTCGAGCTCTGCTAAGCGGTGCAACCGCTCCAGTCAGGAGGTGCAATCGCCTGATCCCGGAATTCCGGGAATTGACAGATTTGAGCTCCAAATTTGAACTGGGTTGGGGCCTATAAATACCCCACCCATTCAGCACTGAAAGCGCAGAACACACACTCGAAATCTTGCTGTCTTTTTGTGGTTCTTAGAGCTCAAAACTGCTAGTTCTCCTCTTTATGTTCTTCAACGTTTGAGTTGTTAAGAGAGGAGAGAAAACTTCTGTAAGGGTTATCTCCTAAGCTCGTCAAAAGGAGTGAATCTATAAGAGGGTGGTTGGCCTTCGCCTATTGAAGGAAGGCCTCTAGTTGACATCGGTGACCTCGTCGGTGGAGGAAGCCAAAAGTGGAGTAGGTCAAGATTGACCGAACCACTCTAAATCTTGGTTCGCATTTCCTTTGAGCATTTTACCTTCACTGCAAACTTCTCAATAGCTTACTGCCCTCTACGATTTTACGAACGAGTTTCAAGGTTCAGACGTAAATCTACGTTTAGACGTAAATCTACGTTTAGACGTAAATCTGCTTTTTTGTATGATCATCATATTGCCGGTTGCGTTTACGTTTTGAGCTTTACCATAATTGCACACCGCCTTTATACTTCTGCTTAAACTACGTCTTATCTAATTAAGTGATTTACGAATCAGCATTTAGACATAAATCAGTTTCTTCGTACGAACGTCGGATTTCAGTTTGCGCCGATATTCTGGTTTTCATCATACCTGCAAACTGCCTGCATAGTTTGACTTTAACCTTGCTTAGTATCAACTTTCATATAGAAGTTGTTTTTATCGTTCGAACGCAGCTTTCGATTTTAATCGCAGAAAGTTTTCCGCTGCACTAGTTCACCCCCCCCCCTCTTAGTGCTCTCGATCCTAACAGAGACACTAAGGATGTCCTGTATGAGTGCTCCACTCTTTGATACCAGACTTATAGGTTTGGCTATCCCATATCTAGTACAGCTGGTCATTGGGAGTGGTAGTCGACCTTACGTGGGCTATTGAGTGTCGATAGAGGATCATCTACTCTCGGCGTCATGAGAGGAATATCCCATGTGTTCTTGCTAAGACAAATCCCTGGCCAGGGTCATTCAGGTTGAGAGAGAAAGAGTACTTCGGGAGAATCCGATTAGAGCGAGACTCGAGTAGAAACCGTATGGGTCTGACAACACAATGCTCGATATACGGTCTCTAAGATATTAGATGGATGAGGGACTATAGGTACATGGTAACTGAGGATAGACAGGTCCAAAGGATTGGAATCCCTTGTATCGTCTGGGGACTACGGCGTAGTGGCCTAGTACTATTATAGTCGATGAGTCGAGTGAATTATTACAGAGATAATAATTCATTGAGTTAGATGGAGTTCTGATAGATATGGCTCACGGCCAGCTCGATATTGGGCCTAGAGGGTCACACACATATGGTAGGCATTGCGATGAGTAGAGGTTCGGATATGAGATATCCGACGGAGCCCTTGTCTTATTGGATGCAGATCCAATACCCACTATGGGCGGACTCATTAGGGTTTGACAGAGGACCTCTATAAATAGGAGAGATTCAGAGCCTCATAGGTTAGAGCCTTTGCTTGCCTTTCCTATTCTCCTTTCCCTCTCCACCTTAGCGAAGGCCTGGAGTTTTGAGGAGCGTCGTCGCAATCCTGCTGTGTGGATCACCACTTGAGAGGAGGACGCTTGACCTCCTTCACCCTCTCCTAAATATCTGTAAGGAAACAGGTATATATGATCTCCATAGGTAACACAATCTACTCTATACATAGTTTTGAGTTTCGTGGATTTTGCGCACCAATCTTCGGACGACGACGAACATCTTTTTGGGAATCGGGGATTTTGTTTTCTTGTTCTTCCACTGCACATGTGATGTCGCCCCCAAGATTTCCCAACAGTGGTATCAGAGCTAGGTTGTTCGTTCGAATGATTGGTTTTGAACTGCGTGTGTTGTGTTTAGGAAGAATTTTGACGTCAAAATCGTTGACGCAAAAACAAGGAAGGGCAGCAATAGTTGCTGCCCTCGATTTCCGTGCGTGCAGCGCAGCCGAAGGCGGGCAGCACAAGGTTGCGTCTACAGCAGCCGGCCAGCGGCCTGCTTGCAACAGGCTTGCGTCCGGCGGGGCTGGCAGCCCGCGGGCAGAGGCGCCTACGGCCGCTCCCAAGGAAGATACCACTGCTTACTCGACCACAGAGGCAGAGTACATTGCTGCATCAGATGCAGCAATGGAGGGAGTCTGGTTGAAGAAGTTCATTACAGATTTGGGAGTCGTGCCGGGTAGCGAGGAGCCGATCTCCCTATATTGGGACAACAACAGGGCGATTGCTCAAGCAAAGGAACCTAGGTCTCATCAGAAATCTAAGCATGTTCTGAGGAGGTTCCACCTTATCAGAGAGATCGTAACCCGAGGAGATGTAGCAATGGAAAGAGTTCCATCCGAAGATAACATTGCAGATCCACTGACAAAGCCATTGTCTCATATTATCTTTGAGCGTCACAGGGGTCTGATGGGGATCAGACATATAGGTGATTGGCTTTAGGTCAAGTGGGAGATTGCTAGTCATAGGTGCCCAGCAAGCCAATCACGTGAGTGATGGCACGTGTGACTTGATACAGAATCTTTTTGCTTATTATATTTTGGCGTATATCACTTTATAACTATTGCATAAATGCATACATATATTGTGATGTCCTTGGATTTGTGCAATGAGAATAAGATCATGATGAGATCATGATAATGAGATCGATTCACCTTTAAACACATATCCTAAATAATCCCGGTCTTAGGTTACTCGAAAGGGACATCGTGATAACTGGACAGACTGGTGTGCTATATACCCGTCCATATAATGGATGTAGCTGGTCTCATAGCTGCTCGTGTAGGGACACTAGGGATACAGTACAAGTGCTCATTGGAGAATGAGTTCACTGATTGATCCGCTTACGGAATGCTGGATAGTTGGTGATGCCTTATTGTCAAACAGTAATTCCGTAGTCCTAATGGTGTATCTGGTCCTTAGACTTGAGACACCAAGGATGTCCTGTATGAGCGATCCACTCTTTAATACCAGACTTATAGGTTTGGTTGTCCTAGATCTAGTACAGTTGGTCATTGGGAGTGGTAGTCGACCTTACGAGGGCTATTGAGCGTCGATAGAGGATCATCCACTTTCGGCGACATGAGAGGAATATCCCATGTGTTCTTACTCAAACAAATCCCTGGCCAGGGTCATTCGGGTTGAGAGAGAAAGAGTTCTCCGGGAGAATCCGATTAGAGCGAGACTCGAGTAGAAACCGTATGGGTCTGATAACACCATGCTCGATATACGGTCTCTAGGATCTTAGATGGATGCGGGACTATAGGTACATTTTAACTAAGGACAGACAAGTCTAATGGACTGGATTCCCCTGTATCGTCTGGGGACTATGGCGTAGTGGCCTAGTACGGCCGTGGTCGATGAGTCGAGTGAATTGTTACAGAGATAATAATTCACTGAGTTAGAAGGAGTTCTGACAGGTATGACTCACGGCCATCTCGATATTGGGCCTAGAGGATCACACACATATGGTAGGCATTGCGATGAGTAGAGGTTCGGATATGAGATATCCGACGGAGCCCTTGTCTTATTGGATTCAGATCCAATACCCACTAGGGGAAGACCCATTAGGGTTTGACAAAGGACCTCTATAAATAGGAGGGATTTAGAGCCTCATAGGCTAGAGCCTCTGCTTGCCTTTCCTACTCTCCTCTCCCTCTCCACTTTAGAGAAGGCCTGGGGTTTTGAGGAGCGTCGTCGCAATCATGTTGTGTGGATCACCGCTAGAGAGGAGTGTTGAATCTCGGATTTTGATTATGAAATCAATTGATGGGTTAATTGATCTAATCCATATTATTGAGTTAAGTGTGCAGGATTAACTACGATAACCAAAAAACACAAAGCAAGAATACCGGAGTCCAGATCGATGGACGTTTAAGAGTCCGAAGAATCGTCGGAGATGCTGCCGGAACTAACCGAGAAGAAATCGGGAACCTATTGGAATTTTTAGAAGTTCGCCAAAGAGATCGTCGGAGGTTCATGGAGATCACCGAGAAGGCTCGGCTACTCGTTAAAGTCATCTCAAGATCGGGAGCTTGATGGGAGTCCGTCGGAAGAAAGTTCGTTGGAAAGCTCGCCGGAACAAGACTCGACGTTCGCGGTTGAAAACTTGCTTAGGATGTGTTTTGTTATGTAGTTCACA
This sequence comes from Musa acuminata AAA Group, assembly GCF_036884655.1. Taxonomy (NCBI): domain Eukaryota; kingdom Viridiplantae; phylum Streptophyta; class Magnoliopsida; order Zingiberales; family Musaceae; genus Musa; species Musa acuminata. Next base: position 27,340,255 of record NC_088331.1, on the reverse strand, counting down.
TGTAATTAGGATTAGGATTAAGAGATAATCCTATATCCTGGTTAGAGGTCAACTGGACCCAAAGTCATATTTGGTTTGGGCTAAAATTAAGCCAAACTAGTGAACCGGAGAGCTAGGCGGTGGCACCACCCAGCACCCGAGAGCTAGGCGGTGACACCTCCTGGGCTGGGCGGTTGGACCGTCCAGCACCCGAGCGCTGGGCAGTGGCACCGTTTGGTTGGGCGGTGGCACCGCCAGCATCGTGAACCCAAAGAGAATTCAAATTTTGGAGCCCAAAATTGAATCCTCTTAAGGCCTATAAATACCCCTCAAATCTCAACTGAGATTACAACTTTTGAGAAGCATTTGATTGAGAGAAAAGTCTTAGCAAGTCTTGTTTTCAATTTGCTAGAAAGTTCTCCCCCTTTCTTATTGAAAACGTGTAAGAGGTTGAACTGCTTGTAAAAGGTTGTAAGAGGGGTACTTACCCTTCCATTTCAAGAGATTTGCTAGTGGAAGGTGGGAGCCTCATCGAAGAGGGGCCTCGCAAGTGGATGAATGTCATTTGACCGAACCACTCTAAAATCGGCGTAATCTCTGGTTTGCATTTCATTATTGCTATTTACATTACTGCAAACCTTCTTACATGCTTTAGTTCCTTCTTACCTTTGCTGTGCAACTCTAAGAATACGCTTTCAAGTTAAGCTTTTCAAGTTCTGTTCTTATCGTACGAAAGATTTTTCTAAAACCGAAGTTTTAATCCGCTGCACTAATTCACCCCCCCCCCTCTTAGTGCCGCTCCGATCCTAACAAGTGGTATCAGAGCAAGGTTATCTCTCATATTTAGTTTAATACCCAAGAGAGATGGCGTACTCCGGCATGCAAGAGGGTCATTCTATTGCACGACCACCTTTGTTTAATGGGTTGGATTACACATATTGGAAGACTCACATGAGGATCTTCCTCATTTCTATGGACTTTGAGCTTTGGTCTATTGTCGAGAATGGATTTCAAAAATCTTCTCTTCCAATGAGCGAATGGAATGAATCGGAGAAGAAGATTTTTGCTTTAAATGCAAAGGCTATGAATGCCTTGTTTTGTGCACTAGACAAAAACAAATTTAATCGTGTTTCAATTTGTGATTTGGCTTTTGATATTTGGAGAACTCTTGAGGTCACTCATGAAGGCACTAGCCGAGTGAAAGAGTCCAAAATCAACATCCTTGTGCACTCTTACGAACTTTTCCGAATGAAATCAAGTGAGTCCATCGGAGACATGTACACCCGGTTTACGGATGTCATCGATGGACTCAAAGCTCTTGGTAAAGATTTTACTAACTTTGAACTAATAACTAAAATCTTAAGATCCCTCCCTAAAAGTTGGGATCCAAAAGTTACGGCCATTCAAGAGGCCAAAGACCTTAAAGCATTCCCTTTTGAAGAACTCATTGGGTCTCTAATGACCTACGAAATGACATGTCAAGCTCATGACGAGCTCGAGAACCCCCTTCCAAAGAACAGAAAGGATATGGCACTCAAATCACAAGAAGACCACTTGAAAGGAACATCAAGTGTTGAGGACAGTGATAATGACATTGCACTTTTGACTCATAAATTTAAGAAATACTTAAGAAAGAACAAATTTAAAAATAATACAAAAAACAAATTTGAACAAAAGAAGGACCAAGTGATTTGCTATGAATGAAAAAAACCGGGACACTACAAGAACGATTGTCCTCAAGCCAAAAAGAGAACATCAAAGAAGAAGGCGCTCAAGGCAACGTGGGATGATTCAAGTGCGTCCGAAGAAGAGGAGTCCAACACCGAGTAAGTTGCTCATTATGCGCTAATCGCTTTTCATGAATTATTTGATGAATGTAGAACTGTTAGCAAGAAGTTAAGTATCTTAAAGAAAGAGCATGCTTTGCTACAAGATAAGTTTGATAGTCTTCAAACTCCTCCAAGCTCTAAGTGTGAGCATTTAGAAGTAATAAAAAATAAAAATTTGCTTCTTAAAGAAACCTTAAACAAGTTTAAGGTTGGTAGCAAAGGATTAGACATGATCCTTGCACACAAGGGTCACATCGCAAATAGAAATGGAATTGGATTTTTAAAAGGATTACATCAAAATCCTACCACTTTCATAAAAGGACCTACATTACATGTTTCCTCTTATATGAAATGCAACTTCTATTGCAAATCCGGACATATTGCCTACAAATGTCCATTTAGAAAAATTAGTTCACAAAAATTAATAAGGGTTCCTAAAGGAACTATAAAGGATTCAATAATTAATAACAAAGTTAGTGGGTCAATTTTTTAGGCACCCAAAATCAAATGGGTACCTAAAAGTCATCCTCTTTTGTAGACAAATCCACAAGCTAGGAGCAAGAGATGGTATCTCGATAGTGGATGCTCAAGACATATGACTGGAGATCCATCTCATTTCTCTATGCTCACTAGCAAAGAAGAAGGGTACGTCACCTTCGGAGACAACAACAAAGGCAAAATCATTGGCAAGGGAACTATTGGTAACAAATTTAGTTTTTCCATTGATGATGTTTTACTAGTTGATGGATTGAAACACAATCTCTTGAGTATTAATCAACTATGTGATAAAGGTTACATCGTTAGATTTGAATCAAATATGTGCATTATTGAAAAACTAAATCATAACATGACTATGATTGCTTTAAAACAAAATAATGTCTATACCATCAATCTTGATGAACTAAGTAATGAAATGTGTTTCTCCGCTGTAAATGATGATGCTTGGCTTTGGCATAGGAGATTAGGTCATGCAAGTATGAAAACAATATCTAAAATCTCATCTCAAGAATTAGTACGAGGGATTCCGAATATGAAGTTTATTAAGGATAAGGTATACGATGTATGTCAACTAGGCAAACAAATAAAAACAAGCTTCAAACCAAAAAATCAAATTAGCACCACTAGACCATTATAATTGATCAATTTGGACTTATTTGGACCAATTGATACAACAAGTCTAGGTGGAAGCAAATATACTTTTGTGATTGTGGATGACTACTCTAGATACACTTGGACCTATTTCTTAGCTCACAAAAGCGATTGCTTCAAGTGTTTCTCTAAATTTTGTAAACTCACTCAAAACGAAAAAGGCTTCATGATTTCATCAATTCGGAGTGATCACGGTGGTGAATTCCAAAACCATGACTTTCAAAATTTTTGCGAAGTTAATGGGTACAATCACAACTTCTCAACTCCAAGAAATCCTCAACAAAATGGAGTAGTTGAAAGGAAAAATAGAAACCTACAAGAAATGGCAAGAACTATGTTAAATGAATATAGTTTACCCAAATATTTTTGGGCCGAAGCCATAAATACGGCTTGTTACATCATGAATAGGGTCCTAATAAGACCATCTCTATTAAAAACACCCTATGAATTATGGAATAACAAAAAACCAAATATTTCTTATTTTAAAGTTTTTGGTTGTAAATGCTTTATTTTAAATAAAAAGGATGCCCTAGGTAAATTTGATGCCAAATCCGATGAAGGCATTTTTCTTGATTACTCCTCCGTTTCTAATGTCACGCCCCTCCCGAATTTTATTCTCATTCAAGAGGTGTGAACCTAACTCAAGTTGATAATATTATAATTCAACAAACAATCTAGGATCCAATCACACATTTGAGGTCACTAAGAAAAAAACATTCAAGTCGTTCACCTCTACAATCCACAATTCACAAAACCTGTGCAGTTTATAATCATACATCATGTCACTAGATGATTCTTAAAATCCAAAAGCAACTTAACTAAACCATAACTATATCATAAATCCATAAGTGTGACAATTAATGCATTCACAAAACTAACATGTACTACATGTTTATATCAGTACACAGTTTAGACTTAACATTTCCAAAATCCTGACGTAAGAGGTACTTTTCAAATGTTTACAAGATACATCAATCTAGATTTGTCATTGATATTTCATTACTCCCAAAAAGAAATTATACAACATCAACCAATCAAGTACAAAATATTTGCCCCAAAATCTTCTAGTCTTCCACTACCTCAACCCAATTTACATATTTTAGTGAGCGATAAGCTATCCTAAAAAATTTATATAGCAACGGGGTGAGCATATAAAGCTCAGCAAGTGACTAACATATCCATAGCAAAGAGGATAGGTATCAAACAAATAAGGTATCAAAATACAAAGCAGAGATACAAGATGAAACAGTAGTATGTGTTAGGATCGAGAGCACTAAGAGGGGGGGGGTGAATTAGTGCAGCGGAAATCGTATTTAAAACCAAAAGCTGCGTTTGTTCAAAAACTATTATGATGCAAAAGCAAATTCTCAGTTTGTATCTAAGTGCAGTTTGCGTCTAAGCGCAGATTGCGTCTAAGCGCAGTTTTGCGTCTAAGCGCAGATTGCGTCTAAGCGCAGTTTTGCGTCTAAGCGCAGTTTTGCGTCTAAACTCAGATTTACGTCTAAATGCAGATTTACGTCTAAACGCAGATTTACGTCTAAACGCAGTTTTACGTCTAAACGTAGTTTTACGTCTAAACGCAGATTTACGTCTAAACGCAGTATTACGTCTAAACGCAGTTTTACGTCTAAACGCAGTTTTACGTCTAAACGCAGTTTTACGTCTAAACGCAGATTTACGTCTAAACGCAGTTAGACGCAGATTTACGTCTAAACTTTGAAACTTGTTTGTATACTCGCAAAAGGCAGTATGCAGTTGAAACCAAGACGTAAACGTGAATTGAAATCTGATGATTGAGCGAAGAAAGCCGATTTACGTCTGAATGCAGTTTTACGTCTAAATGTTGAAACTCGTTTGTAAAATCGTAGAGGACAGATTGCAGTTATTAATAGGATTAAAATGTAAGCGTAAACTGCAAGGAAGCTCGTTCGTAAAAGCACGGAAAACAGATTTGCAGAATCAAACGTAAACGTAAACTGTAATGTATGAAAATACGAGTTTACGTCTGAATGCAGATTTGGAAGAACAGCACTTAGAACTTGTTCGTGAAAGCGCAGAGAGCAGTAGTGATGAGGGAGGTTTGCAGTAATGATAAAATGCTCGAAAATAAACGCAAACCAGAGATTTAGAGTGGTTCGGTCAGCCTTGACCTACTCCACTTTTGGCTTCCTCCACCGATGAGGTTGCCGACGTCAACTAGGTGCCTTCCTTCAATGGGCGAAGGCCAAACTTCCCTCTTACAGTTTCTCTCCTTTTGACAGGCTTAGGAGACAACCTTTACAGACCTTTCTCTCCTCACTTTACAGTTGAAAACTTGAAGAACAGAAGGAGGAGACTCAAGGGCTTTACAACACTTTTGAGCTCTTTAGAATCACAGAAAAGATCACACTTTCGGTATAGGTCTGTATCTTTTCAGTGCTGAATGGGTGGGGTATTTATAGGCCCCAACCCAATTCAAAATTCGAGCTCAAAACGATCAAATCGATCAAATCCCAGAATTCTGGGATCAGGCGGTTGCACCTCTCGACTGGAGAGGTGGCACCGCCTGGCAGAGCTCGAAGACTGAGCTCTGCCGATTGCTTCTTCTCTGCCAGAGCTCGAAGACTGAGCTCAATGGTTGCATCACCTGGCAGAGCTCGAAGACTGAGCTTGGTGGTTGCATCACCTGGCAGAGCTCGAAATCTGAGCTTGGTGGTTGCATCACTTGGCAGAGCTCCAAACTGAGCTCAAGCTGATGCACCATTCTGCCAGAGCTCGAAGACTGAGCTTGGTGAATGCATCACCTGGCAAAGCTCGAGACTGAGCTCAGGCTGATGCACCACTCTGCCAAAGCTCGAAGACTGAGCTTGGTGGTTGCATCGCCTGGCAGAGCTCGGAACTTGAGCTCTGGCGGTGCAACCTCTTGGCTGGAGCGGTTGCACCTCCCAGCCTTGCAACCCTGGCGGTTGCACCTCCTGGCTGGGGCGGTTGCACCTCCCAACCCCACAGCCCAGGCGGTTGCACCTCCTGGCTGGGGCGGTTGCACCTCTCAACCCCACAGCCCAGGCGGTTGCACCTCCTGGCTGGGGCGGTTGCACCTCCTGGTGCAATCAGGGTCCGAATGGTTCACTCCATTCGACCCACTTTGAATCTTTTCAGGGGCCCAATTGCCCCAAGATTAAGCTAATGGGATCACCTCCCATTTTCATGCTTAATCATCGTGCTAACTACGATTATCTCTAAGACAACTTCTGCAGCTTGCTCCGATGCGTCAATCGCTTCTTCCGGCGAGTTTCCGGCCAACTTCCGTCGATCAACCAATAACCCTCGGTGATCCTTCTGCGGACATCCGGCATACTCCTGGACTTTGCGACGATCCACTTGGCGAGTTCCGACGAGCTTCGCTTGGCAAGCTTCTGGACTTCTCGGATCTGTTCTCTCTGAACCTCCGACGACCGTCCGAACTTCCGTCGAACTCTCGAACTCCTAACGTGATCATGATCTTGACTCCGGCGCAACTCCTGCTGCTTGTCTTAATCTCATCGTAGTTAATCCTGCACACTTATCTCAACACATATATTAGATAACAAATGACAATTGACTTCATCATCAAAATCCGAGATTCAACAATCTCCCCCTTTTTGATGATGACAATCAATTGATAAAGGAGTTATCCTTAACTCCCCCTATCTATATGCCATAGTTGAGATAAGTCAACCTTGAATTCAAGACCTAAGAATTCAAGTGACGTATTGATAAGTTAGATCAGTTAAACTTATCAATACTTCCATCGTGATGCCTATCATGATGTATCTCTTCAAGAATTATGTCAAGGCATGACATACATCATCAAGTTTGTATGATAGTGTTTGTAACCAATCATCATGTAATCATATAAAGCTACGAAGGACTTTTTACATGATGCTCACATTTGAGATTTTCTAACAAGTTTGCATTTTCTTCACAATATCAAATCAAGATATGATGCAAACTATAGCACATGTTCACATATCTCTTGGTGATGCAAGGATGGCATAACATTGTTTATAGCATCACTCAAGTATTTGCAACTATGACATAGATATGATTATGGCAGTTCAACTATGACATAGTGTTTATCAATTCATATGTTTCTCCCCCTTTGTCATCAACAAAAAGCATGATAGCATTATCAAGCATATAAAGGAAGTCATGACACATATATCTCTTTATTGTTTTTGCTTGACGGAGGAAAGTCATTTTCCAAAGAGTTTTCATAAGAGTGTACAGGAACATCCCATTTTTAGCATACAACTCGAAAAATGAACTTCTTACATGCATTTGATTAAAAATATTTGTCACATAATTTGCAACATGTTTTTTGATCAAGCGTTGTCAAGGCATGTAATAGTAATAACATCCGAAAGATAATTTTAAGTATTCGGACAATTCAACATTCCTAATTCTCTTCTTATGTAATCAAATTGTTCTTCACATAGGGGTTTTGTGAAGATATCAGCCAGTTGATGTTTGGTATCAATAAACTCTATGGTCACGTCATGATTAGTGACATGATCACGTATAAAGTGATGTCTAATATCAATGTGTTTTGTTCTTGAGTGTTGTATAGGATTTTTAGTTAAGCATATTGCACTCGTGTTATCACATTTAATGGGAATATCTTTAAGATTCACTTTGTAATCTTCTAAAGTGTTTTTCATCCATACAACTTGTGCACAGCATGCACTTGCTGCAATGTATTCAGCTTCGGTTGTTGATAGGGCAACCGAGTTTTGTTTCTTAGATGACCAGGATACAAGGGCATGTCCTAAAAATTGACATGATCCTGATGTGCTTTTTCTGTCTAGTTTACAGCCAGCGAAGTCCGCATCAGCATAGGCTGTTAATTCAAAATTTTCTGTTTTTGGGTACCATAATCCTAGATTGGTAGTTCCATTAAGATATCTGAGTATTCTTTTGACAGCTTTGAGATGAGATATCTTAGGGTCTGATTGAAATCTAGCACAAAGTCCTACACTGAACATAATGTCTGGTCTGGTGGCAGTGAGGTAAAGTAAACTTCCTATCATACCCCTATAGGTTTTTTGATCGAAGCTTTCTCCATTCTCATCAATTTCTAACTTAGTGGAGGTGCTCATAGGAGTGTCAATGGCTTTTGAATTATTCATTTTGAACTTCTTTAGCAAACTTACAGCATATTTGGTTTGACTAATAAAGATGCCATTGCTTAGTTGTTTGATTTGTAGGCCTAAGAAGAATGTTAACTCTCCCATTAGACTCATTTCGAATTCATGACTCATAGTTTTCGAAAAGGATTCACAAAGAGATTCATTTGTAGAACCAAAGATAATGTCATCAACATAAATCTGAACAATGAGAAAATCATTTTCAAAATTCTTGATAAACAATGTAGTATCAACCTTGCCTTTTACGAAATTATTTTCAATGAGAAAAGAGCTAAGTCTCTCATACCAAGCCCTTGGGGCTTGCTTTAAACCATAGAGAGCTTTAGTTAATCTAAACACATGATTAGGGTGGCCATTATTTTCAAATCCAGGAGGTTGTTCAACATAAACTTCTTCGGAAATGAAACCATTTAGAAAAGCGCTTTTAACATCCATTTGAAATAACTTAAAATTATTGCAACTAGCATAGGCAAGGAGCATCCTTATGGCTTCCAATCGAGCCACAGGTGCGAAGGTTTCTTCGTAATCGATACATTCTTCTTGGTTGAAACCTTTGGCCACTAATCTAGCCTTGTTTCTAACCACGATACCATTTTCATCTTGCTTGTTTCTAAAGACCCATTTAGTACCAATTACTAAATGGTCATTTGGCCTAGGAACAAGCGTCCACACCTCATTTCTCTCAAATTGATTTAATTCATCTTGCATTGCGATAATCCATGAATCATCTTTCATGGCTTCATCAACACATTTGGGTTCAATTTGGGAGAGAAAAGTGGCGTTGGCACAAAAGTTTTTAAAAGAAGATCGTGTTTGAACCCCTTTTGATGTGTCTCCTAGGATTAGCTCCTTAGGATGAGCATCTATATACTTCCAATCCTTGGGTAAGGATGTTTTGGAAGTGGATGCAACCAAGTTGCTAGTTGGAGACGGGGTTTCGTTTAAATTCAAGGAATCAAAATTAATATCATCATCAAGATCATTTTTCTTAATTTCTGAAATCTCATTGAAAACGACATGGATGGATTCTTCAATAATTAAGGTTCTTTTATTGAAGATGTGAAAAGCTTTAGAAACCGAAGAATAACCAAGAAAAATTCCTTCATCAGATTTAGCATCGAATTTTCCTAAGTTATCCTTTTCATTCAAGATAAAACACTTACACCCAAAGACTTTAAAATATGAGACATTGGGTTTTTTGTTATTCCATAACTCATAAGGAGTTTTGGTGAGTAAGGGTCTTACTAGGACTCTATTTAAAATATAACATGCAGTGTTTACAGCTTCGGCCCAAAAATATTTGGGTAGGCTATGTTCATTCAACATGGTTCTAGCCATTTCTTGCAAATTTCGATTTTTTCTTTCTACTACCCCATTTTGTTGAGGATTTCTTGGAGTAGAGAAGTTATGGTTGTATCCGTTGAGTTCACAGAATTCTTGGAAGTCATGGTTTTGAAATTCTCCACCGTGATCACTTCTAATTGACGAAATCATAGATTCCTTCTCATTTTGAACAAGTTTACAAAACTTGGTAAAATGTCTAAAGCATTCATTTTTTTGTTTTAAGAAGTAGGTCCATGTATATCTGCTGTAGTCATCAATAATGACAAAGGCGTATTTGCTACCTCCTAGACTCGATGTAGAGATTGGTCCGAACAAGTCCATATGGATCAATTGTAAGGGCCTAGAGGTGCTTATTTGATTCTTAGCTTTGAAGCTACCCCTAATTTGCTTACCTAATTGGCAAGCATCACATACATTATCTTTGATGAACTTGATATGAGGAATTCCTCTTACAAGTTCTCTAGATGATACTTGATTGATTAGTTTCATGCTAGCATGACCTAATCTTCTATGCCATAGCCAAGCATCCTCATTCATAACGGCAAAGCACATTTCATCACATAAGTCATTGATGTCAATAGTGTATACGTTGTTTTGTTTTAATGCAATCATAGATATATTTTTGTGTGGTTTTTCAATGATGCAGGCATTAGATTCAAATCTTATAATATATCCTTTATCACATAATTGACTAATGCTCAAGAGGTTATGTTTTAAACCATCAACTAGTAAAACATCTTCAATAGAGAGGTTGGATTTGTTACCAATGGTTCCTTTGCCAATGATTTTACCCTTGTTGTTGTCTCCGAAGGTGACATATCCTTCGTCTATGCTAGAGAGCTTAGAGAATTGAGATGGATCTCCGGTCATATGCCTTGAGCATCCACTATCAAGGTACCATTTCTTGCTCCTAGCTTGCAATTGTTTAGTTTTCTACAAGAAAGGATGACGTTTAGGTACCCATTTGCTTTTGGGTGCCTCATAAATAGATCTACATTTTCTATCATGTTGCATAGAGTTTATCATGGTTCCTTTAGGAACCCAAATTAATTTGTTTGGACTTATTTTCTTGAATGGACAACAATGTGTCTTGTGTCCAGATTTGCAACAAAAGTTGCACTTGGTTTGGTTTTGAACATGTAAGATGGGGCCTTTTACAAAGGTAGTTGGATTTCGGTGAGGACTCCTCACAAATCCAATCCCACTTCTTTTGGGAGCATGACCCTTGTTTGTAAGGATCATGTTTAATGACTTGCTACCAACCTCGAATTTCTTCAAGGTGTCCTTAAGCAGCAAGTTTTCTTTTTGTATGGTTTCTAAATCATGACATTTGATACATGAGTTTAAACTATCATGATGTTCGACTTTTAATTTATCAAACTCACAGGTAAGATTATCATGTACCCTTTTTAGCAACTTGTATTTTCTATTTATAACTTTGCATTCATCAAATAAATCATGGAAGGCATTTAATAATTCATCGAAAGATAAATCAGCATCTAATAAATCCGTTACCTCCTCTTCGATGGCCATAAAGGCGTAATGAGCAACTTGCTCGGTGTTGGATTCTTCTTCCTCAGATGCGCTCGACTCATCCCATGTTGCTTGGAGCGCCTTCTTCTTTGTTGTTCTTTTCTTGACTTGGGGACAATCACTTTTGTAATGTCCCGGCTTTTTACATTCATAGCAGATCACTTGGTCCTTCTTAGGTTCAAGTTTATTTTTCACATCGTTTTTAAACTTGTTTCTTTTGAAGAATTTTTTAAACTTTCTTGTCAAAAGTGCCAAGTCATCGTCACAATCCTCATCACTTGAGTTTTCTCTCAAGTGGCATTCAGAAGTTTTAAGTGCCATATCCTTCCTGTTCTTTGGAAGGATGTCTTCCTGCTCTTCATGAGCTTTGCAGGTCATTTCGTAGGTCATTAATGACCCGATTAGTTCTTCAAGAGGGAAATTTTGCAGATCTTTTGCCTCTTGAATGGCGGTGACTTTAGGATCCCAACTCTTAGGAAGGGATCTTAGTATCTTATTAACAAGCTCAAAATCCGAAAAGCTTTTTCCGAGTCCTTTTAGACCGTTGACGACATCCGTGAAACGGGTAAACATGTCGCCAATGGTTTCACTCGGTTTCATTCGGAAAAGTTCAAAAGAATGCAGCAACAGATTGATTTTTGACTCTTTCACTCTACTTGTGCCCTCGTGGGTCACTTCAAGTGTGTGCCAAATATCAAAAGCAGTTTCGCAAGTTGAAACACGATTAAACTCGTTTTTATCAAGAGCGCAAAATAAGGCATTCATAGCCTTTGCATTAAGAGCGAAAGCCTTCTTCTCCAAATCGTTCCAATCGATCATTGGAAGAGAAGATTTTGAAAATCCATTTTCAACAAGGTTCCACAGTTCTAGATCCATAGAAATAAGAAAGATCCTCATTCGGGTCTTCCAGTAAGTGTAGTCCGTTCCACTGAACATGGGTGGACGTGTAATTGAATGCCCCTCTTGGTTTCCGGCGTATGCCATCTCTCTTGGGTTTTAATCCTTTAGAGAGTTAACCTTGCTCTGATACCAATTGTTAGGATCGAGAGCACTAAGAGGGGGGGGGTGAATTAGTGCAGCGGAAATCGTATTTAAAACCAAAAGCTGCGTTTGTTCAAAAACTATTATGATGCAAAAGCAAATTCTCAGTTTGTATCTAAGTGCAGTTTGCGTCTAAGCGCAGATTACGTCTAAGCGCAGTTTTGCGTCTAAGCGCAGATTGCGTCTAAGCGCAGTTTTGCGTCTAAGCGCAGTTTTGCGTCTAAACTCAGATTTACGTCTAAATGCAGATTTACGTCTAAACGCAGATTTACGTCTAAACGCAGTTTTACGTCTAAACGTAGTTTTACGTCTAAACGCAGATTTACGTCTAAACGCAGTATTACGTCTAAACGCAGTTTTACGTCTAAACGCAGTTTTACGTCTAAACGCAGTTTTACGTCTAAACGCAGATTTACGTCTAAACGCAGTTAGACGCAGATTTACGTCTAAACTTTGAAACTTGTTTGTATACTCGCAAAAGGCAGTATGCAGTTGAAACCAAGACGTAAACGTGAATTGAAATCTGATGATTGAGCGAAGAAAGCCGATTTACGTCTGAATGCAGTTTTACGTCTAAATGTTGAAACTCGTTTGTAAAATCGTAGAGGACAGATTGCAGTTATTAATAGGATTAAAATGTAAGCGTAAACTGCAAGGAAGCTCGTTCGTAAAAGCACGGAAAACAGATTTGCAGAATCAAACGTAAACGTAAACTGTAATGTATGAAAATACGAGTTTACGTCTGAATGCAGATTTGGAAGAACAGCACTTAGAACTTGTTCGTGAAAGCGCAGAGAGCAGTAGTGATGAGGGAGGTTTGCAGTAATGATAAAATGCTCGAAAATAAACGCAAACCAGAGATTTAGAGTGGTTCGGTCAGCCTTGACCTACTCCACTTTTGGCTTCCTCCACCGATGAGGTTGCCGACGTCAACTAGGTGCCTTCCTTCAATGGGCGAAGGCCAAACTTCCCTCTTACAGTTTCTCTCCTTTTGACAGGCTTAGGAGACAACCTTTACAGACCTTTCTCTCCTCACTTTACAGTTGAAAACTTGAAGAACAGAAGGAGGAGACTCAAGGGCTTTACAACACTTTTGAGCTCTTTAGAATCACAGAAAAGATCACACTTTCGGTATAGGTCTGTATCTTTTCAGTGCTGAATGGGTGGGGTATTTATAGGCCCCAACCCAATTCAAAATTCGAGCTCAAAACGATCAAATCGATCAAATCCCAGAATTCTGGGATCAGGCGGTTGCACCTCTCGACTGGAGAGGTGGCACCGCCTGGCAGAGCTCGAAGACTGAGCTCTGCCGATTGCTTCTTCTCTGCCAGAGCTCGAAGACTGAGCTCAATGGTTGCATCACCTGGCTGAGCTCGAAGACTGAGCTTGGTGGTTGCATCACCTGGCAGAGCTCGAAATCTGAGCTTGGTGGTTGCATCACTTGGCAGAGCTCCAAACTGAGCTCAAGCTGATGCACCATTCTGCCAGAGCTCGAAGACTGAGCTTGGTGAATGCATCACCTGGCAAAGCTCGAGACTGAGCTCAGGCTGATGCACCACTCTGCCAAAGCTCGAAGACTGAGCTTGGTGGTTGCATCGCCTGGCAGAGCTCGGAACTTGAGCTCTGGCGGTGCAACCTCTTGGCTGGAGCGGTTGCACCTCCCAGCCTTGCAACCCTGGCGGTTGCACCTCCTGGCTGGGGCGGTTGCACCTCCCAACCCCACAGCCCAGGCGGTTGCACCTCCTGGCTGGGGCGGTTGCACCTCTCAACCCCACAGCCCAGGCGGTTGCACCTCCTGGCTGGGGCGGTTGCACCTCCTGGTGCAATCAGGGTCCGAATGGTTCACTCCATTCGACCCACTTTGAATCTTTTCAGGGGCCCAATTGCCCCAAGATTAAGCTAATGGGATCACCTCCCATTTTCATGCTTAATCATCGTGCTAACTACGATTATCTCTAAGACAACTTCTGCAGCTTGCTCCGATGCGTCAATCGCTTCTTCCGGCGAGTTTCCAGCCAACTTCCGTCGATCAACCAATAACCCTCGGTGATCCTTCTGCGGACATCCGGCATACTCCTGGACTTTGCGACGATCCACTTGGCGAGTTCCGACGAGCTTCGCTTGGCAAGCTTCTGGACTTCTCGGATCTGTTCTCTCTGAACCTCCGACGACCGTCCGAACTTCCGTCGAACTCTCGAACTCCCAACGTGATCATGATCTTGACTCCGGCGCAACTCCTGCTGCTTGTCTTAATCTCATCGTAGTTAATCCTGCACACTTATCTCAACACATAGATTAGATAACAAATGACAATTGACTTCATCAAAATCCGAGATTCAACAGTATGTTTTTTTTTTAATGCAGAATTACAATGTCATATCGTTCGAAGCACGTTTTATTCATACAATCGAGAAAAGGTAATTGGAGCATATCATTGGCATAAGGAGCATCTTGATGACATATGGTAATTTCAAGGCATAACAAAGATGTAAGGACGATTTTGGATATCATGAATGCAGAATTACGATGTCATTTCGTTTGAATCACGTTTTGTTCATACAATCGAGGAAAGATAATTGAAGCATATCATTGGCATAAGGAGCATATCGATGACATATAGTAATTTCAAGGCATAATAAAGACGTAAGAAGCATTTTGGACATCATGAATGCAGAATTACGATGTCATTTCGTTCGAAGCACGTTTTGTTCATACAATCGAGGAAAGATAATTGGAGCATATCATTGGCATGAGGAGCATATCGATGACATATGGTAATTTCAAGGCATAACAAAGACGTAAGGAGCATTTTGGATATCAATGGCATATGAAATAGTTCAGAACATATCAATGGTGAATGAAATGCTTCAGAATGTATCAATGGCATATGGAAATATTTTGGACGCATAAGAAGCATTTCAGAACATATCAAAGAACAAATACGAAATAGAAGCTCAAATGTCGTACTCTAGCATAGTGCATGTGAGGTTTAACTCTGTGGTGGCTCCACGCCGTGATGAGTTCTCGACTCAATCCATGGGTAGCCCTTTCCTACTCGAGCCCTCTCACCCTACCCAAGTGCTAGGTCGGCTTTGAATTTCATATCAAACAGATAGAAGGTGAAGTGGGATTCCAAACATAATATGGTCCATCCATTTCTGAATGACCACCAAACATAATCTAGAGCATCGCGGGCTCTAAGCACATACCCTTTACCATTTCTAGCAAAGGTCCAAATAATCCCACAAACACCAGAGTACAAAAGGGTATTGTAAATAATGAATTGGGACATATCAGAAGCACATGCGGAACAACGAAATGTACATATGCCTTTCGAGTCAATACGATACAAACATAATCTTTCATAAATGTATTCAGATTTGAAAGAAAACAAAAGCAAGAGCATACAAGAATTTTCAAGAAATCATATATAGCTCAATTGAAATAAGAAAGTTAGATAAATTCAATGTCCAAAGAAATGAAACTGGAAGAGCCACATATCGAAAGCAAATGCGGAACAATGGGATGCATGTGCCGAAATCATTACGATGCAAACATGATCTTTAGATGATAGCTGCACATGTACAAATAAATAGAGGACAAAAGTATACAGGAATTTAAGGTAATAATGTAAAGCTTAACTGAAGTAAGAGTTTTTTTTTTTGCCGAAATCGATTTCCAAAGAGAATAAACAAGGAAAGCCGAAATCGACCAAAGCTCGATTCTGGCAGAATTTGATAGGAACATTGCATGAACTATTTGGATAACCAATTATGCTCCAATTTATACAAATTAGGTGTCATTAGAAAGCTTTGTCAATCTAGTTTTAGGCAAATCAAGTTTAACAGGAATTAAAATTTACAACAGGGAGTTACAGATAATTTCGTAGCGAAAGGTCTGAAAATATTAGCTCTGTTTTACTGAATCCATAGGGTCGACAAAAGCAGATGATTCAGTTAGCAATTGTACTCCAAAAATTTCAAATCAGGAATACACAGAAATAATTTTGAGTCTAGCTTTGAATAAATCATACTTTGTATGAATCTGAGTTCACAGCAGAATGTTATAAGTAGTTAAGCAACAAGAGGTCAGAAATTTCAGTCCCTATTTTACAGAATCTGTAGGGTTAATTTAAATAGATGTCTTAGTAGGAATTTAAAGTCCAAATCATTCGATCTTTATATCGAAATAAAGATTTTCTTGTCTACTTTCAAATGGAATAGGATTTGTCTAAATCAGAGTTTACTACAAAATGTTATGACCGAAACATTGCATAGAGGTCAAATTACCGAAAAATTACAGATTCATAGCTTTATATCAAAATGAAAGAAGGTCTGGTTCTCAGTTGAAATCTTTCAAATTTTGCAGAATAAAAATGGAAACAGAGATTAAGGTTACTGTGGGATGGGGTTAGAACACTTGCCTTATAACTATTTGAATCCCAAATGTGCCAAAATTGATGAAAAACCTCAAGCTCGTCTTCTTCTTCTTCTTTTTCTTTTCTCAAACTCACGTTGGCTGCAACTCTTCAGATTTGTTTTCTTTAACCTTTCATCTAATTATTTAGGTTTTGGCTAATGCAAAAGTTGCAAGGTGTCATGCATGCATGAAAGGGGCTAGGTGTCATCTTTAGAGCAAAGATAAGTGGCACTCTTAAGTTAGCTAGTGACACATGTCCACTATTTATATATATATATATATATTAACTTAAATCTGAATCTTTCATAAATTATATCAAACTTCTAATATTTACTCTTAGGTCCCTAGTCATAAACATTTAATATAATATCATTTAATATAAAATAATTATTAAACAATCCTTATTTTTACAAACAAACTTTTTACTAAATTTTTAAAAATGGGGGATGTTACATCTAAGGCCTTTCGTGTCTTTAACAAAAGGACCTTAGTAATAGAAGAGTCTATTCATATAATTTTTAATGAAATTTCTGATTTAAAGAAAAATGATTTTGATGATAATCTTGGTTTTGATAATTTGAATTTAAACGAACCCCCTCCTCAAAATAGCCATTTGAATGCATCTTCTTCCGAAATTTCTTTACCCAAAGAATGAAAGTATGTAGATGCTCATCCAAAGGAGCTAATTATAGGAGATACAACAAAAGGGGTTCAAACTTGTTCTTCTTTCAAGAATTTTTGTGCTAACGCCAATGATTTTGCCTTTGTTGTTGTCTCCGAAGGTGACGTACCCTTCTTCTTTGCTAGTGAGCATAGAGAAATGAGATGGATCTCCAGTCATATGTCTTGAGCATCCACTATCGAGATACCATCTCTTGCTCCTAGCTTGTGGATTTGTCTACAAAAGAGGATGATTTTTAGGTACCCATTTGATTTTGGGTGCCTAAAAAATTGACCCACTAACTTTGTTATTAATTATTGAATCCTTTATAGTTCCTTTAGGAACCCATATTAATTTTTGTGAACTAATTTTTCTAAATGGACATTTGTAGGCAATATGTCCGGATTTGCAATAGAAGTTGCATTTCATATAAGAGGAAACATGTAATGTAGGTCCTTTTATGAAAGTGGTAGGATTTTGATGTAATCCTTTTAAAAATCCAATTCCATTTCTATTTGCGATGTGACCCTTGTGTGCAAGGATCATGTCTAATCCTTTGCTACCAACCTTAAACTTGTTTAAGGTTTCTTTAAGAAGCAAATTTTTATTTTTTATTACTTCTAAATGCTCACACTTAGAGCATGGAGGAGTTTGAAGACTATCAAACTTATCTTGTAGCAAAGCATGCTCTTTCTTTAAGATACTTAACTTCTTGCTAACAGTTCTACATTCATCAAATAATTCATGAAAAGCGATTAGCGCATAATGAGCAACTTACTCGGTGTTGGACTCCTCTTCTTCGGACGCACTTGAATCATCCCACGTTGCCTTGAGCGCCTTCTTCTTTGATGTTCTCTTTTTGGCTTGAGGACAATCGTTCTTGTAGTGTCCCGGTTTTTTTCATTCATAGCAAATCACTTGGTCCTTCTTTTGTTCAAATTTGTTTTTTGTATTATTTTTAAATTTGTTCTTTCTTAAGTATTTCTTAAATTTATGAGTCAAAAGTGCAATGTCATTGTCACTGTCCTCAACACTTGATGTTCCTTTCAAGTGGTCTTCTTGTGATTTGAGTGCCATATCCTTTCTGTTCTTTGGAAGGGGATTCTCGAGCTCGTCATGAGCTTGACATGTCATTTCGTAGGTCATTAGAGACCCAATGAGTTCTTCAAAAGGGAATGCTTTAAGGTCTTTGGCCTCTTGAATGGCCGTAACTTTTGGATCCCAACTTTTAGGGAGGGATCTTAAGATTTTAGTTATTAGTTCAAAGTTAGTAAAATCTTTACCAAGAGCTTTGAGTCCATCGATGACATCCGTAAACCGGGTGTACATGTCTCCGATGGACTCACTTGATTTCATTCGGAAAAGTTCGTAAGAGTGCACAAGGATGTTGATTTTGGACTCTTTCACTCGGCTAGTGCCTTCATGAGTGACCTCAAGAGTTCTCCAAATATCAAAAGCCAAATCACAAATTGAAACACGATTAAATTTGTTTTTGTCTAGTGCACAAAACAAGGCATTCATAGCCTTTGCATTTAAAGCAAAAATCTTCTTCTCCGATTCATTCCATTCGCTCATTGGAAGAGAAGATTTTTGAAATCCATTCTCGACAATAGACCAAAGCTCAAAGTCCATAGAAATGAGGAAGATCCTCATGCGAGTCTTCCAATATCTGTAATCCAACCCATTAAACAAAGGTGGTCGTGCAATAGAATGGCCCTCTTGCATGCCGGAGTAAGCCATCTCTCTTGGGTATTAAACTAAATATGAGAGATAACCTTGCTCTGATACCACTTGTTAGGATCAGAGCGGCACTAAGAGGGGGGGGGTGAATTAGTGCAGCGGATTAAAACTTCGGTTTTAGAAAAATCTTTCGTACGATAAGAACGGAACTTGAAAAGCTTAACTTGAAAGCGTATTCTTAGAGTTGCACAGCAAAGGTAAGAAGGAACTAAAGCATGTAAGAAGGTTTGCAGTAATGTAAATAGCAATAATGAAATGCAAACCAGAGATTACGCCGATTTTAGAGTGGTTCGGTCAAATGACATACATCCACTTGCGAGGCCCCTCTTCGATGAGGCTCCCACCTTCCACTAGCAAATCTCTTGAAATGGAAGGGTAAGTACCCCTCTTACAACCTTTTACAAGCAGTTCAACCTCTTACACATTTTCAATAAGAAAGAAGGAGGAGAACTTTCTAGCAAATTGAAAACAATACTTGCTAAGACTTTCTAAGACTTTTCTCTCAATCAAATGCTTCTCAAAAGTTGTAATCTCAGTTGAGATTTGAGGGGTATTTATAGGCCTCAAGAGGATTCAATTTTGGGCTCCAAAATTTGAATTCTCTTTGGGTTCCCGATGCTGGCGGTGCCACCGCCCAGCCAAGCGGTGCCACTGCCCAACGCTCGGGTGCTGGACGGTCCAACTGCCCAGCCCAAGAGGTGTCACCGCCCAGCTCTCGGGTGCTGGGCCCAGTTGGCCCCTAACCAGGATATAGGATTATCTCTTAATCCTAATCCTAATTACAAGTGAACTACATAACAAAACACATCCTAAGCAAGTTTTCAACCGCGAACGTCGAGTCTTGTTCCGGCGAGCTTTCCATCGAACTTTCTTCCGACGGACTCCCATCAAGCTCCCGATCTTGTGATGACTTTAACGAGTAGCCGAGCCTTCTCGGTGATCTCCGTGAACCTCCGACGATCTCTTCGGCGAACTTCCGAAAATTCCGATAGGTTCCCGATTTCTTCTCGGTTGGTTCCGACAGCATCTCCGACGATTCTTCGGACTCTTAAACGTCCATTGATCTTGACTCCGGTATTCTTGCTTTGTGTTTTCTGGTTATCGTAGTCAATCCTGCACACTTTGTTGAATCTCGGATTTTGATGATGAAGTCAATTGTCATTTGTTATCTAATCTGTGTGTTGAGATAAGTGTGCAGGATTAACTACGATGAGATTAAGACAAGCAGCAGGAGTTGCCCCGGAGTCAAGATCATGATCACGTTGGGAGTTCGAGAGTTCGACGGAAGTTCGGACGGTCGTCGGAGGTTCAGAGAGAACAGATCCGAGAAGTCCAGAAGCTTGCCAAGCGAAGCTCGTCGGAACTCGCCAAGTGGATCGTCGCAAAGTCCAGGAGTATACCGGATATCCGCAGGAGGATCACCGAGGGTTATCGGTTGATCGACGGAAGTTGGCCGGAAACTCGCCGGAAGAAGCGATTGACGCATCGGAGCAAGCTGCAGGAGTTGTCTTAGAGATAATCGTAGTTAGCACGATGATTAAGCATGAAAATGGGAGGTGATCCCATTAGCTTAATCTTGGGGCAATTGGGCCCCTGAAAAGATTCAAAGTGGGTCGAATGGAGTGAACCATTCGGACCCTGATTGCACCAGGAGGTGCAACCGCCCCAGCCAGGAGGTGCAACCGCCTGGGCTGTGGGGCTGGGAGGTGCAACCGCCCCAGCCAGGAGGTGCAACCGCCAGGGGTGCACGGCTGGGAGGTGCAACCGCCCCAGCCAGGAGGTGCAACCGCCAGGGGTGCACGGCTGGGAGGTGCAACCGCCCCAGCCAGGAGGTGCAACCGCCAGGGTTGCAAGGCTGGGAGGTGCAACCGCTCCAGCCAAGAGGTTGCACCGCCAGAGCTCAAGTTCCGAGCTCTGCCAGGCGATGCAACCACCAAGCTCAGTCTTCGAGCTTTGGCAGTGTGGTGCATCAGCCTGAGCTCAGTCTCGAGCTTTGCCAGGTGATGCATTCACCAAGCTCAGTCTTCGAGCTATGGCAGAATGGTGCATCAGCTTGAGCTCAGTTTGGAGCTCTGCCAAGTGATGCAACCACCGAGCTCAGATTTCGAGCTCTGCCAGGTGATGCAACCACCAAGCTCAGTCTTCGAGCTCTGCCAGGTGATGCAACCATTGAGCTCAGTCTTCGAGCTCTGGCAGAGAAGAAGCAATCGGCAGAGCTCAGTCTTCGAGCTCTGCCAGGCGGTGCCACCTCTCCAGTTGAGAGGTGCAACCGCCTGATCCCAGAAATTCTGGGATTAGATCGATTTGATCGTTTTGAGCTCGAATTTTGAATTGGGTTGGGGCCTATAAATACCCCACCCATTCAGCACTGAAAAGATACAGACCTATACCGAAATTGTGATCTTTTCTGTGATTCTAAAGAGCTCAAAAGTGTTGTAAATCCTTGAGTCTCCTCCTTCTGTTCTTCAAGTTTTCAACTGTAAAGTGAGGAGAGAAAGGTCTGTAAAGGTTGTCTCCTAAGCCTGTCAAAAGGAGAGAAACTGTAAGAGGGAAGTTTGGCCTTCGCCCATTGAAGGAAGGCAGCTAGTTAACGTCGGCAACCTCATCGGTGGAGGAAGCCAAAAGTGGAGTAGGTCAAGGCTGACCGAACCACTCTAAATCTCTGGTTTGCGTTTAATTTCGAGCACTCTATCATTACTGCAAACCTCCCTCATCACTACTGCTCTCTGCGCTTTCACGAACAAGTTCTAAGTGCTGTTCTTCCAAATCTGCATTCAGACGTAAACTTGTATTTTCGTACATTACAGTTTACGTTTACGTTTGATTCTGCAGAACTGTTTTCCGCGCTTTTACGAACGAGCTTCCTTTCAGTTTACGTTTACGTCTTGATTTCAACTGCATACTGCCTTCTGCGAATATACAAACGAGTTTCAAAGTTTAGACGCAAATCTGCGTTTAGACGTAAAACTGCGTTTAAACGTAAAACTGCGTTTAGACGTAAATCTGCGTTTAGACGTAAAACTACGTTCAGACGTAAAACTGCGTTTAAACGTAAAACTGCGTTTAGACGTAAATCTGCGTTTAGACGTAAAACTACGTTTAGACGTAAAACTGCGTTTAGACGCAAATCTGCGTTTAGACGTAAATCTGCATTTAGACGCAAAACTGCGCTTAGACGCAAAACTGCGCTTAGACGCAATCTGCGCTTAGACGCAATCTGCGCTCAGACGCAAAACTGCGCTTAGACGCAATCTGCGCTTAAGACGCAAACTGCACTTAGATACAAACTGAGAATTTGCTTTTGCATCATAATCGTTTTTGAACGAACGCAGCTTTTTGTTTTTAAATTATTATAAAATTTCCGCTGCACTAATTCACCCCCCCCCTCTTAGTGCTCTTGATCCTAACAATTGGTATCAGAGCTCGGTTAACTCTCTAAAGGATTAAAACCCAAGAGAGATGGCATACGCCGGAAACCAAGAGGGGCATTCGATTACACGTCCACCCATGTTCAGTGGAACGGACTACACTTACTGGAAGACCCGAATGAGGATCTTTCTTATTTCTATGGATTTTGAACTATGGAACCTTGTTGAAAATGGATTTTCAAAATCTTCTCTTCCAATGATCGATTGGAACGATTTGGAAAAGAAGGCTTTCGCTCTTAATGCAAAGGCTATGAATGCCTTATTTTGCGCACTAGATAAAAACGAATTTAATCGTGTTTCAACTTGCGAAACTGCTTTTGATATTTGGCACACACTTGAAGTGACCCACGAGGGCACAAGTAGAGTGAAAGAGTCAAAAATCAATCTGTTGCTGCATTCTTTTGAACTTTTTCGAATGAAACCGAGTGAAACCATTGGCGACATGTTTACCCGTTTCACGGATGTCGTCAACGGTTTAAAAGGTCTCGGAAAGAGCTTTTCGGATTTTGAGCTTGTTAATAAGATACTAAGATCCCTTCCTAAGAGTTGGGATCCTAAAGTCACCGCCATTCAAGAGGCAAAAGATCTGCAAAATTTCCCTCTTGAAGAACTAATCGGGTCATTAATGACCTACGAAATGACCTGCAAAGCTCATGAAGAGCAAGAAGACATCCTTCCAAAGAACAGGAAGGATATGGCACTTAAAACTTCTGAATGCCACTTGAGAGAAAACTCAAGTGATGAGGATTGTGACGATGACTTGGCACTGTTGACAAGAAAGTTTAAAAAATTCTTCAAAAGAAACAAGTTTAAAAACGATATGAAAAATAAACTTGAACCTAAGAAGGACCAAGTGATCTGCTATGAATGTAAAAAGCCGGGACATTACAAAAGTGATTGTCCCCAAGTCAAGAAAAGAACAACAAAGAAGAAGGCGCTCCAAGCAACATGGGATGATTCAAGCGCATCCGAGGAAGAAGAATCCAACACCGAGCAAGTTGCTCATTACGCCTTTATGGCCATCGAAGGGGAGGTAACGGATTTATTAGATGCTGATTTATCTTTCGATGAATTATTAAATGCCTTCCATGATTTATTTGATGAATGCAAAGTTATAAATAAGAAATACAAGTTGCTAAAAAAGCTACATGATAATCTTACTTGTGAGTTTGATAAGTTAAAAGTCGAACATCATGATAGTTTAAACTCATGCATCAAATGTCATGATTTAGAAACTATACGAAAAGAAAACTTGCTGCTTAAGGACACCTTGAAGAAATTCGAGGTTGGTAGCAAGTCATTAAACATGATCCTTACAAACAAGGGTCATGCTCCCAAAAGAAGTGGGATTGGATTTGTGAGGAGTCCTCACCAAAATCCAACTACCTTTGTAAAAGGCCCCATCTTACACGTTCAACACCAAACCAAGTGCAACTTTTGTTGCAAATCTGGACACAAGACACATTGTTGTCCATTCAAGAAAATAAGTCCAAACAAATTAATTTGGGTTCCTAAAGGAACCATGATAAACTCTATGCAACATGATAGAAAATGTAGATCTATTTATGAGGCACCCAAAAGCAAATGGGTACCTAAACGTCATCCTTTCTTGTAGAAAACTAAACAATTGCAAGCTAGGAGCAAGAAATGGTACCTTGATAGTGGATGCTCAAGGCATATGACCGGAGATCCATCTCAATTCTCTAAGCTCTCTAGCATAGACGAAGGATATGTCACCTTCGGAGACAACAACAAGGGTAAAATCATTGGCAAAGGAACCATTGGTAACAAATCCAACCTCTCTATTGAAGATGTTTTACTAGTTGATGGTTTAAAACATAACCTCTTGAGCATTAGTCAATTATGTGATAAAGGATATATTATAAGATTTGAAACTAATGCCTGCATCATTGAAAAACCACACAAAAATATATCTATGATTGCATTAAAACAAAACAACGTATACACTATTGACATCAATGACTTATGTGATGAAATGTGCTTTGCCGTTATGAATGAGGATGCTTGGCTATGGCATAGAAGATTAGGTCATGCTAGCATGAAACTAATCAATCAAGTATCATCTAGAGAACTTGTAAGAGGAATTCCTCATATCAAGTTCATCAAAGATAATGTATGTGATGCTTGCCAATTAGGTAAGCAAATTAGGGGTAGCTTCAAAGCTAAGAATCAAATAAGCACCTCTAGGCCCTTACAATTGATCCATATGGACTTGTTCGGACCAATCTCTACATCGAGTCTAGGAGGTAGCAAATACGCCTTTGTCATTATTGATGACTACAGCAGATATACATGGACCTACTTCTTAAAACAAAAAAATGAATGCTTTAGACATTTTACCAAGTTTTGTAAACTTGTTCAAAATGAGAAGGAATCTATGATTTCGTCAATTAGAAGTGATCACGGTGGAGAATTTCAAAACCATGACTTCCAAGAATTCTGTGAACTCAACGGATACAACCATAACTTCTCTACTCCAAGAAATCCTCAACAAAATGGGGTAGTAGAAAGAAAAAATCGAAATTTACAAGAAATGGCTAGAACCATGTTGAATGAACATAGCCTACCCAAATATTTTTGGGCCGAAGCTGTAAACACTGCATGTTATATTTTAAATAGAGTCCTAGTAAGACCCTTACTCACCAAAACTCCTTATGAGTTATGGAATAACAAAAAACCCAATGTCTCATATTTTAAAGTCTTTGGGTGTAAGTGTTTTATCTTGAATGAAAAGGATAACTTAGGAAAATTCGATGCTAAATCTGATGAAGGAATTTTTCTTGGTTATTCTTCGGTTTCTAAAGCTTTTCGCATCTTCAATAAAAGAACCTTAATTATTGAAGAATCCATCCATGTTGTTTTCAATGAGATTTCAGAAATTAAGAAAAATGATCTTGATGATGATATTAATTTTGATTCCTTGAATTTAAACGAAACCCTGTCTCCAACTAGCAACTTGGTTGCATCTACTTCCAAAACATCCTTACCCAAGGATTGGAAGTATATAGATGCTCATCCTAAGGAACTAATCCTAGGAGACACATCAAAGGGGGTTCAAACACGATCTTCTTTTAAAAACTTTTGTGCCAACGCCGCTTTTCTCTCCCAAATTGAACCCAAATGTGTTGATGAAGCCATGAAAGATGATTCATGGATTATCGCAATGCAAGATGAATTAAATCAATTTGAGAGAAATGAGGTGTGGACGCTTGTTCCTAGGCCAAATGACCATTTAGTAATTGGTACTAAATGGGTCTTTAGAAACAAGCAAGATGAAAATGGTATCGTGGTTAGAAACAAGGCTAGATTAGTGGCCAAAGGTTTCAACCAAGAAGAAGGTATCGATTACGAAGAAACCTTCGCACCTGTGGCTCGATTGGAAGCCATAAGGATGCTCCTTGCCTATGCTAGTTGCAATAATTTTAAATTATTTCAAATGGATGTTAAAAGCGCTTTTCTAAATGGTTTCATTTCTGAAGAAGTTTATGTTGAACAACCTCCTGGATTTGAAAATAATGGCTACCCTAATCATGTGTTTAGATTAACTAAAGCTCTCTATGGTTTAAAGCAAGCCCCAAGGGCTTGGTATGAGAGACTTAGCTCTTTTCTCATTGAAAATAATTTCGTAAAAGGCAAGGTTGATACTACATTGTTTATCAAGAATTTTGAAAATGATTTTCTCATTGTTCAGATTTATGTTGATGACATTATCTTTGGTTCTACAAATGAATCTCTTTGTGAATCCTTTTCGAAAACTATGAGTCATGAATTCGAAATGAGTCTAATGGGAGAGTTAACATTCTTCTTAGGCCTACAAATCAAACAACTAAGCAATGGCATCTTTATTAGTCAAACCAAATATGCTGTAAGTTTGCTAAAGAAGTTCAAAATGAATAATTCAAAAGCCATTAACACTCCTATGAGCACCTCCACTAAGTTAGAAATTGATGAGAATGGAGAAAGCTTCGATCAAAAAACCTATAGGGGTATGATAGGAAGTTTACTTTACCTCACTGCCACCAGACCAGACATTATGTTCAGTGTAGGACTTTGTGCTAGATTTCAATCAGACCCTAAGATATCTCATCTCAAAGCTGTCAAAAGAATACTCAGATATCTTAATGGAACTACCAATCTAGGATTATGGTACCCAAAAACAGAAAATTTTGAATTAACAGCCTATGCTGATGCGGACTTCGCTGGCTGTAAACTAGACAGAAAAAGCACATCAGGATCATGTCAATTTTTAGGACATGCCCTTGTATCCTAGTCATCTAAGAAACAAAACTCGGTTGCCCTATCAACAACCGAAGCTGAATACATTGCAGCAAGTGCATGCTGTGCACAAGTTGTATGGATGAAAAACACTTTAGAAGATTACAAAGTGATTCTTAAAGATATTCCCATTAAATGTGATAACACGAGTGCAATATGCTTAACTAAAAATCCTATACAACACTCAAGAACAAAACACATTGATATTAGACATCACTTTATACGTGATCATGTCACTAATCATGACGTGACCATAGAGTTTATTGATACCAAACATCAACTGGCTGATATCTTCACAAAACCCCTATGTGAAGAACAATTTGATTACATAAGAAGAGAATTAGGTATGTTGATATGTCCAAATACTTAAACTAGTTAAAATTATTTTTCGGATGTTATTACTATTACATGCCTTGAGAACGCTTGATCAAACAACATGTTGCAAATTATGTGACAAATATTCTTAACCAAATGCATGTAAGAAGTTCATTTTTCGGGTTGTATGCTAAAAATGGGATGTTCCCGTACACTCTTATGAAAACTCCTTGGAAAATGACTTTCCTCCGTCAAGCAAAAACAATAAAGTGATATATGTGTCATGACTTCCTTTATTTGCTTGATAATGCTATCATGCTTTTTGTTGATGACAAAGGGGGAGAAAAATATGAATTGATATACACTATGTCATAGCTGAATTGCCATAATCATATCTATGTCATAGTTGCAAATACTTGAGTGATGCTATAAACAATATTATGCCATCCTTGCATCACCAAGAGATATGTGAACATGTACTATAGTTTGCATCTTATCTTAATTTGATATTGTGAAGAAAATGCAAACTTACTAGAAAATCTCAAATGTAAGCATCATGTAAAAAGTCCTTCGTAGCTTTATATGATTGCATGATGATTGGTTACAAACACTATCATACAAACTTGTTGATGTATGTCATGCCTTGACATAATTCTTGAAGAGATACATCATGATAGGCATCATGATGGGAGCATTGATAAGTTTAACTGATCTAACTTATCAATGCGTCACTTGAATTCAAAGGTCTTGAATTCAAGGTTGACTTATCTCAACTATGGCATATAGATAGGGGGAGTTAAGGATAACTCCTTTATCAATTGATTGTCATCATCAAAAAGGGGGAGATTGTTGAATCTCGGATTTTGATGATGAAGTCAATTGTCATTTGTTATCTAATCTGTGTGTTGAGATAAGTGTGCAGGATTAACTACGATGAGATTAAGACAAGCAGCAGGAGTTGCCCCGGAGTCAAGATCATGATCACGTTGGGAGTTCGAGAGTTCGACGGAAGTTCGGACGGTCGTCGGAGGTTCAGAGAGAACAGATCCGAGAAGTCCAGAAGCTTGCCAAGCGAAGCTCGTCGGAACTCGCCAAGTGGATCGTCGCAAAGTCCAGGAGTATACCGGATATCCGCAGGAGGATCACCGAGGGTTATCGGTTGATCGACGGAAGTTGGCCGGAAACTCGCCGGAAGAAGCGATTGACGCATCGGAGCAAGCTGCAGGAGTTGTCTTAGAGATAATCGTAGTTAGCACGATGATTAAGCATGAAAATGGGAGGTGATCCCATTAGCTTAATCTTGGGGCAATTGGGCCCCTGAAAAGATTCAAAGTGGGTCGAATGGAGTGAACCATTCGGACCCTGATTGCACCAGGAGGTGCAACCGCCCCAGCCAGGAGGTGCAACCGCCTGGGCTGTGGGGCTGGGAGGTGCAACCGCCCCAGCCAGGAGGTGCAACCGCCAGGGGTGCACGGCTGGGAGGTGCAACCGCCCCAGCCAGGAGGTGCAACCGCCAGGGGTGCACGGCTGGGAGGTGCAACCGCCCCAGCCAGGAGGTGCAACCGCCAGGGTTGCAAGGCTGGGAGGTGCAACCGCTCCAGCCAAGAGGTTGCACCGCCAGAGCTCAAGTTCCGAGCTCTGCCAGGCGATGCAACCACCAAGCTCAGTCTTCGAGCTTTGGCAGTGTGGTGCATCAGCCTGAGCTCAGTCTCGAGCTTTGCTAGGTGATGCATTCACCAAGCTCAGTCTTCGAGCTATGGCAGAATGGTGCATCAGCTTGAGCTCAGTTTGGAGCTCTGCCAAGTGATGCAACCACCGAGCTCAGATTTCGAGCTCTGCCAGGTGATGCAACCACCAAGCTCAGTCTTCGAGCTCTGCCAGGTGATGCAACCATTGAGCTCAGTCTTCGAGCTCTGGCAGAGAAGAAGCAATCGGCAGAGCTCAGTCTTCGAGCTCTGCCAGGCGGTGCCACCTCTCCAGTTGAGAGGTGCAACCGCCTGATCCCAGAAATTCTGGGATTAGATCGATTTGATCGTTTTGAGCTCGAATTTTGAATTGGGTTGGGGCCTATAAATACCCCACCCATTCAGCACTGAAAAGATACAGACCTATACCGAAATTGTGATCTTTTCTGTGATTCTAAAGAGCTCAAAAGTGTTGTAAATCCTTGAGTCTCCTCCTTCTGTTCTTCAAGTTTTCAACTGTAAAGTGAGGAGAGAAAGGTCTGTAAAGGTTGTCTCCTAAGCCTGTCAAAAGGAGAGAAACTGTAAGAGGGAAGTTTGGCCTTCGCCCATTGAAGGAAGGCAGCTAGTTGACGTCGGCAACCTCATCGGTGGAGGAAGCCAAAAGTGGAGTAGGTCAAGGCTGACCGAACCACTCTAAATCTCTGGTTTGCGTTTAATTTCGAGCACTCTATCATTACTGCAAACCTCCCTCATCACTACTGCTCTCTGCGCTTTCACGAACAAGTTCTAAGTGCTGTTCTTCCAAATCTGCATTCAGACGTAAACTTGTATTTTCGTACATTACAGTTTACGTTTACGTTTGATTCTGCAGAACTGTTTTCCGCGCTTTTACGAACGAGCTTCCTTTCAGTTTACGTTTACGTCTTGATTTCAACTGCATACTGCCTTCTGCGAATATACAAACGAGTTTCAAAGTTTAGACGCAAATCTGCGTTTAGACGTAAAACTGCGTTTAAACGTAAAACTGCGTTTAGACGTAAATCTGCGTTTAGATGTAAAACTACGTTCAGACGTAAAACTGCGTTTAAACGTAAAACTGCGTTTAGACGTAAATCTGCGTTTAGACGTAAAACTACGTTTAGACGTAAAACTGCGTTTAGACGCAAATCTGCGTTTAGACGTAAATCTGCATTTAGACGCAAAACTGCGCTTAGACGCAAAACTGCGCTTAGACGCAATCTGCGCTTAGACGCAATCTGCGCTCAGACGCAAAACTGCGCTTAGACGCAATCTGCGCTTAAGACGCAAACTGCACTTAGATACAAACTGAGAATTTGCTTTTGCATCATAATCGTTTTTGAACGAACGCAGCTTTTTGTTTTTAAATTATTATAAAATTTCCGCTGCACTAATTCACCCCCCCCCCCTCTTAGTGCTCTTGATCCTAACACACTTAACTCAATAATATGGATTAGATCAATTAACCCATCAATTGATTTCATCATCAAAATCCGAGATTCAATAATCTCCCCCTTTTTGATGATGATAATCAATTGATGACGGAGTTAAACATAACTCCCCCTATCTATATGCCATATTATGAGAAGATGAAAACACTTGAATTCCATCAATAGAATTCAAGCATGAACCGATAAGTTCTAACCGTAGAACTTATCGTCATTCTCATTAAGCAATAGTAAATACAAAACTTCGATGAAAATCATGATAAGAGACAATTTTTACTATGTTAGAAGATCAAAATTTTCAACATGAATTTCATGATGTAAATGTAAGGCATGCCTTCAATATGATCAATCAATCTTGCGATATTTTCAAGGATTTTGCAAGGCATATAAGACATTCATATCACACAAGTTTTTGTAATTCATATAAGTCATCACTTAGTCATCACTTCTCCCCCTTTGTCATCAACAAAAAGAGACAAGCCAGAAATAGGAAACAAAGTTCATCATTCAAATTTGCCAGAAATAGTTTATCCAAAAGACAACATCATTTATGCAGATCAAAACAGTAGTTATCTAAAAGGAAGGATCAGTTATCGTTCAATTGATGACAAACTTTGAACTTGTTGTTAAAAGCAAACAGAATAAAAAGATACATCAATTTAATCCTTAGGAGGTAATCCACAGTGCTGATACATGATATCTATTTTTTCATTCATTTGTCGTAGTGTCTTCAAAATTTCAACTTGTTGATTCTGAATTTGTTCTTGCTGTGATTTGATCTGAGACAGTTCCGCCATAATGAGATCTTCAGAGGAGGAAACAGGAGCTGAAGGTGCTGCGCCAAAGGGACTAGGAGGAGGAGATTCATTTCCCATAAGAATTGGTGTTTCGGGGTGTTCTATTGGTCGAGGAATTGGATCCGTCCTTCTAGGCTGCCTAACCCATATGCCATTGCTAAAAGTGCACCTAAGTCTTTTCAGTAGGTTTTTATTTATTATGTTATATCGATCATTTTGAATAGATTCTTCATCGGGTGGAATGCAAATGTCATAAGCATGAAGAAATCTAGTGATTAACCTCCCATATGGCAATATAGTATCTTTAGCCATAATATCCTGCATGTGTTGGCGAATTAAGTACCCAAAACAATTATGCTGACCGGTCATAATCCAATACATGGTTCCTATCTCTATTTGACTTATTTCGTCAAGATGAAATTGTTTGGGGAATATGATGCTTGTGATAATGTGATGAAGAATTTTAGAGTTGAAAGGCAGTAAGTGTTCACAGCTCTTGGGTAGGAAGTCAAGGTTTGGATTTGTAAAAACTGTTTCTACGGCTTCGGTATAGGTTGTTCCTATTGTGTTGACGTCCCATTTACCTTTAAAATAGCATCCCCTATCTTTTTCAGGTATGCCAATTAGCTCACAAATAGTGTTGTCAAATATTCTAATGGGTGTTCCTAGAAGGTAAGTGCTTAGGCTATCGTTGTCCTCATATAGGTTGGCATAAAACAATCTAACTAATCGCGGATAGATTGGTTCATCTATTTGTAGTAGAGGTAGAGCTTCTAGGTGTGCAAACCACCTAATGGGTTCTAAGTCCTCTAGTTCATCCAGATCAACGTATTTTCCCTTATGGATACATCGTGTTTCAAATTTTGGAAAGCTAAGGGCTACCTCTTTTGATCTAAAAAGATCATGGTCAAATGAATCTCCTTCAATCCTTTTTCCTTTTGATCTCTTAGGAGCTATTATCTAAACAAGATGATGATGAAATTGTGAAAAATAAGCAAGGGAAAGAGGAAAGAAAAGAGGGAATGGGATACCAAAAAGAGGGATTTCAAGTGTTAACTTATAGAGATTATGTTGAGAGATGGAAAGCTTGGACCACCAAGAATCCTTCTCCAATGCTTCTAGGAGTTAGAATGAGGGTTAGAGGGAATGGGAGAGGGTTTTCAGAGCCCTTTTTTCGGGTTGGGGGCGGTGTCACCGCCGGCCCTAACCCCTCGGGTTAATAAGGGTCGCTCGGTCGGTGCCACCGCCTAGCGCCCGAGCGCCAGGCGGTGCAACCGCTGGATCTGGCGGTGCCACCGCTGGCATCCCGCGGAGGAAAGAAAATTTTTTTTTCTTCCTCCCTTTTGTTTAGCTTCTTCCCTCAAGATCATAAGTTATACTTTAATGGATCATTTTGAATTGAAGAAGAAGGAAGAAATCAAATCCACAAAAGAAAGGAAAAGGACGAGTCATTTTTCGTGAAGCTCATTTTAGGGACAATTTAACATGCCTAATTCCCTTCTAATGAATTCAAATTGATCTTCGTTCAAAGCTTTTGTAAATATATCTGCTAATTGATGCTTTGTGTCAATGAATTCTAGAACAACATCATTGTTAAGGACATGATCGCGTATGAAATGATGCCTAACGTCGATGTGCTTAGTTCTAGAGTGCAGAATTGGATTTTTAGTGAGACATATGGCACTAGTATTATCACATTTTATGTGAATATTTTTAAAGTGAATTCCATAATCTTCTAATGTATTTTTCATCCAAATGACTTGTGCACAACATGCACTTGCAGCAATGTATTCGGCTTCCGCCGTAGAGAGTGCAACTGAATTTTGTTTCTTGGAAGTCCAAGAAACAAGTGCATGTCCTAAAAATTGGCATGTTCCGGATGTACTTTTTCTATCTATCCTGCATCCTCCAAAATCGGCATCTGCATAAGCTATTAGATCGAATTTTTCAGATTTTGGATACCACAATCCTAAATTTGGAGTTCCTTTAAGATACCTAAATATTCTTTTAACACTCTTTAGATGAGATAATTTAGGATTAGATTGAAACCTAGCGCAAAGTCCTACACTAAATATAATATATGATCTAGTCGCGGTGAGGTAGAGTAGACTATCTATCATTCCCCTATATGTTTTTTGATCGAAATTTTCACTATTTTCATCCATATCTAACTTAGTCGCAGTACTCATAGGAGTGTTTATTGCTTTTGAATTTTCCATGTTAAATCGTTTTAACAATTTTAATGTATATTTGGATTGGTTAAGAAATATACCATCACTAAGTTCTTTGATTTGTAATCCTAAAAAGAAAGTTAATTCACCCATTAAACTCATTTCAAATTCATGACTCATACATTTGGCAAATGATTCACATAGTGATTCATCCGAAGAGCCAAAAATATTATCGTCAACATAAATTTGCACAATAAGAAAATTATTTTCAAAATATTTAATAAATAATGTAGTATCAACCTTGCCTTTGGTAAAATTATTTAAAATAAGAAAGGAACTAAGCCTTTCATACCAAGCTCTAGGAGCTTGTTTCAAGCCATAGAGAGTTTTAGTCAATTTGAATACATGATTAGGAAGAAGAGAATTTTCAAATCCGGGAGGTTGTTCGACATATACTTCTTCGGAAATAAAACCATTCAAGAAAGCACTTTTG
This sequence comes from Musa acuminata AAA Group, assembly GCF_036884655.1. Lineage (NCBI taxonomy): Eukaryota > Viridiplantae > Streptophyta > Magnoliopsida > Zingiberales > Musaceae > Musa > Musa acuminata. The sequence goes on along the minus strand of NC_088331.1, from coordinate 27,306,744 downwards.
ACATCCATTTGAAATAGTTTAAAATTATTACTACTAGCATAGGCAAGGAGCATCCTTATGGCTTCTAATCGAGCCATAGGAGTGAAGGTTTCTTCGTAATCGATACCTTCTTATTGGTTGAAACCTTTGGCCACTAATCTAGCCTTGTTTCTAACCACGATACCATTTTCGTCTTGCTTATGACTAAGTGGTCACTAAGTGGTCACTTGGTCTAGGAACAAGCTTCCATACCCACTTAGTACCTATGACTAAGTGGTCACTTGGTCTAGGAACAAGCTTCCATACCTCATTCCTCTCAAATTGGTTCAATTCTTCTTGCATTGCAATGACCCAAAAATCATCTTTTAAGGCTTCGTCAATGTATTTAGGTTCAATTTGAGAAAGGAAAGCGGCGTTAGCACAAAAATTCTTGAAAGAAGAACGAGTTTGAACCCCTTTTGTTGTATCTCCTATAATTAGCCCCTTTGGATGAGCATCTACATACTTTCATTCTTTGGGTAAAGAAATTTCGGAAGAAGATGCATTCAAATGGCTATTTTGAGGAGGGGGTTCGTTTAAATTCAAATTATCAAAACCAAGATTATCATCAAAATCATTTTTCTTTAAATCAGAAATTTCATTAAAAATTATATGAATAGACTCTTCTATTACTAAGGTCCTTTTGTTAAAGACACGAAAGGCCAGCCCTAACTTGGGGTTTATAAGGGGCAGGTTGTGGGCGATAGCACCGCTAGCTGGGCGGTGCTACCGCCTGCCACCCGTGACAATTAGCGGTGCCACCGCCTACAGGTAATGAGCACTTTTCACATAGTTATGTGGGGGAAGGGGGATGATATCAATTTGCATGTAACCACACAACCTTATCATGCAAAATTTTTATTGTTATGAACCACACAACCTTATCATGTAAAATTCGCATAATAAGAAAAGAATATTCGTATTAAATATTATACATTCATGATTCATCATATAAAATGCATACCATACTCAAACATTATATTGAACTCGTATTGAAAAATGCATATGGCTAATTGCGCACACTATAAGATCTTAATTCTGGTGAGTGATCCAAAAAGTCCAAAAACAAAAATTTAATAGATTCATACATTCGGACAGTTTAATACCCCTAATTCCCTTCTAATGAAATCAAATTGTTCTTCATTTAAGGGTTTTATAAAGATATCAGCTAATCGATGTTTCGTATCAATTAACTCTAATATTACATCATGATTATTAATAAGATCTTATATGAAGTGATGCCTAATGTCAATTTGTTTAGTTCTAGAGGGTTGAATAGGAATTTTTGCTAAGCATATTACACTAGTGTTATCACACTTTATAGGTATATTTTTTAGGTCAATTCCATAATCCTTTAAAGTGTTTTTCATTCATATAACTTGAGCACAGCATGCACCTGCAGCTATGTACTCAACTTCGGTTGTAGATAATGCAACCTAGTTTTATTTCTTAGAAGACCAAGAAATGAGTGCGTGTCCTAAAAATTGACACATTCCGGATGTGCTTTTTCTATCTAAACTACTCCGGCAAAATCTGCATCAGTATAACTAAGAAATTCAAAATTCTTAGATTTATGATACCATAATCCTAGTTTAGGAGTTCCTTTTAGGTATATAAATATCCTTTTAACAGATTTTAAATGAGCTTGTTAGGGTTAGATTGAAATATAGCACATAGTCCTACGCTAAACATGATGTTCGATCTAGTTGCAGTGAGGTAAAGCAAAATACCTATCATACCCCTATAAGCTTTTTTATCAAAGCTTTCTCCACTTTCGTCAATGTCAAACTTAGTGGAGGTACTAATAGGAGTGTTGATAGCCTTTGAACTATCCATGTTAAATCTTTTTAGCAAGTCTAAAGCATATTTTGTTTGATTAAGAAAAATACTATTGCTAAGTTATTTAATTTATAAGCCTAAAAAGAAGGTTAGTTCTCCCATTAGGCTCGTTTCAAATTCTTGAGTCATGCTTTTGGCAAATGATTCACATAAGGATTCATTTGTGTTAGGATCGGAGCGGCACTAAGAGGGGGGTTTGAATTAGTGCAGCGGATTAAAACTCGTAAGTTTGAAATCGATTTCGTAAATGTATTAAGATTTCGATTCGATGAAGGATGACTTAACTAAAATAGTTAGAGTAAAGGAAGTCAAGAGTAGGGAGAAGAAAACCAAACAGTTTGCTGCTAAGAAGATAAGTGGTTCAGAAAATTAAACACTCACACATTCAAGGAACACCACAATGTAAAGTGGTTCGATCAAATGACCTACATCTACTTGCGAAACCTTCTTCGATGAGGCTCCCAACTATTAGGATCAAGAGCACTAAGAGGGGGCGAGTGAATTAGTGCAGCGAAAAAACTTTTATCGATTTCAAATAATGTTAGTACGATGAAATCATTTTCGACGTAAAATCGTTTTTGGAAACATAACTTGAAAGCGAGTTCGTAAAGAAGTACAACAAAAGTAATGAGGAAGTAAAGCACATATGGAGGTTTGCAGTAAGGTAAACAACAAGACAAAATGCAAACCAGAGAGTACGATAATTTTAGAGTGGTTCGGCCAATCTTGACCTACATCCACTTTTGGCTTCTTCCTAAGACGAGGTCACTAACGTCCACTAGAGGCCTTCCTTCAATAGGTGAAGGCCAACCACCTTTTACACCTTTTCTCCTTTTGACGGGCTTAGGAGACAACCCTTATAGATTTTTACTCCTTTCTTGAATGATCAAAATTTAGAAGAAGAGAGGGAGAAGAACTTCTTGCCTTTTACAACACTTTTAAGCTCTCAAATTCTCAAAATAAATACAAGCTTTCGGTTGCTTTCTCATGTAGAAAGGGTGGGGTTTATATAGGCCCCAATTAGTTTGAATTTGGAGCTCAAAAGTGTATTCTCTCGGATTTTCGGGGTCCTGGCGGTACCACCTCTAGAGCTGGGTGGTACCATTGCCAATGTTGGGTGGTACAACCACCTAACACCACTCGGAGACTGAGCTCAGGTGGTACCACCACCTGACTTTGCTCGGAGACCGAGCTCAAGCGGTACCACCGCCTGACAGGGGCAGTACCACCGCCTAGAATTCTTGGGAGATTGTCTCTTGGGCGGTGCCACCGCCGGCCAGGAATTCTAGGTCCGAATGGAGTGATCCATTCGACCTAATTTGGGTCTGTCAAGGGCTCAATTGCCCCCAGATTAAGTTAATGGGATCACCTCTCATTCCTAACTTAATCTACATGCTAACTACGATATTTATAATATTCATACTACAACTTGCTCCGGTGCGTCAATCGCTTCTTCTAGTAAGCTTCCGACGAACTTTCGGCAAACATCTGACGAACCCTCGGCGATGCTCCGGCAGACTTCTGTAACGCCCCCTCAAATAAATATCGATATTATTAAAATTTTCATCACAAATCCATCCAGGATCCAAACAAACATTTGAGGATACTAAAAAACATTCTATCAAATTCACATCTATAAAACCTGTGCAGTTTATAATCATATATCACATCACTCGATAATTCACATTTATGGCAACCCAAGCCAACTTAACAAACATGAACAACATTTATAAATCCACAAGATAAGTAATTTATACAATCAAAACTCCAACTATTTACCATAAGTTCATATCATCATAAGCTAGTCTTAACATTCCGAAATTCCAAATACGAGAGATCTTCTAACACTGTTAGACAATATATCCATTTCGATTTATCGACAACATTTCATTACATACAAAATATACTTATACAACAATAACATAATAACCAACAAGACTTGCCCATAATTCTGAATAGCTCTCCACTACCTCAGCCCAATTCAAAACATCTCAAAGAGTGTCAACTTAACCTGAAAGATTTATATAACAATGGAGTGAGCTAAAAAAAGCTCAGCAAGTGACAAAGCATATTCAGAACAAAAGGAACGATTTCAAACAAGTAAGGTATCATAATACAAGACAGAATACAAGAATTTTCAAGGTACCATATCATTAGATACAAATCATATGTGTCATTTCAATCAAAACATATTTGGTTCCAAAACAAATGGAGCATAGAGTAATTGGAGCATATCAACAGCGTACGAGATGTTCCAGAGTATATCAATGGCAAATAGGACATTTCAGAACATATCAGTTCAATAGCGTATGAAATGTTCCGGAGCATATCAATGACATATGGAACATTTCAAAGTGTAACAATAACAGATGAAACATTTTGGAACATATTAACAATGAATGAAATGTTTCGGAGCATATCAATAACAAATGAAACGTTTCGGAGCTCATCAATGGCGTATGAAATGTTCCGGAGCATATCAATGGCGTATGGAACATTTCGAAGCGTAACAATAATAGATGAAACATTTCGGAGCATATCAAAGAACAAATACGAAATAGAAGTTTAGACATCGTACCCTAGCATAGTGCATGTGAGGTTTAACTCAATAGTGGCTCCATACCGTGATGAGTTCTGGACTCCATTCATGGGTAGCCCTTTCCTACTCGAGCCCTCTCACCCTGCCTAGGTGCTAGGTTAGCTCTGAATTTCATATCAAATAGATAGAAGGTGAAGTGGGATTCTAAACATAATATGGTCCATGTATTTCTGAATGACCACCAAACATAATCTAGAGCATCGCGGGTTCTAAGCACATACCCTTTACCATTTATGGCAAAGGTCCAAATAATCCCACAAACACTAGAGTACAAAAGGGTATTGTGAACAATAAATTAGGATATATCAGAAGCACATGCGGAATAACGAAATATACATGTGCCTTTATGAAACATGACGATGCAAATCAATTTCCAAAGGAATGCAACCAGAATATGTGAAATCAACCAAAGCTCGATTTCTAGTAGAATTCAAAAGGCACATTGAACAAATGATTCAAACTATCAATTGTGCTCCAATATACTTAAGAAAGCTATCAAAAGAAAGGTTTATGAGTCTATATTCTGATCAAATAAGTTTTGTCCAAATCAAAGATCAATACATGAAGTTATAACCATAACAAGGTAGAAAGGTCATAATCTCAGAAGTTGCACAGATTCGAATCGTTACGTCTAAACAGGAGATATATCAAATGCAAGGTTAGAACAATTTAAAGTTCCTTATATTCAAAGCATATGTAGAGATAAAATTGTAGTAAGGAAAGAACAGGACACTTGCAATAGGAAAGAATTGAAAGCTTGCAATAGGAAGAATCGGAACACTTGCCTTTCAAAGATTTTGATCCGAAGATCCATAGAAGGTGTCAGCCCAAATCCTTCTACTTTTCCTCCATTTCCTCTCCCTATTTCATTTTCTACATGTCTTCTCTTTTTCCTCAACAACTGCAGCTCATGCAGAACATAGAGGCATAGTCACCTGCTCTTTCTTACTCTCATTCCTTCGTTTTCTTTATCAAACGCAGCTATCGCAGCCATCGCCGCTGCCACTACCACAGCCGTAGCCATGACCACAGCCCCCTTTTTTCTCCCTTTCCTTTCTTTCTCTTTCCCAAAAGCAGCTACTGCAGCCACCACCGCTGCCGCAACTACCGCAGTCAACGTCGCAGCCGCAGCCGGAGTCGCAGCCACGGCCGCAGCCTCTTCTTCCTCCCCTTCTTTCACAGACACAGCTGCTGCATACGTAGTCACTGCCGCTACGGTCGCAATTCTATCCGCAGCCCCTTTTTCCCCCTTTCCTTTCTTTTCTTTCCCAGCTGCAACTGCCGCAGTCATAGTTGCAGTCGCAGCCATGGACACAGCCACCATAACCGCAGCCACTTCTTCCTCCCCTGCTCTATTTCCTCTCCTTCTCTTCTAGCTGAAGCTACCACTGCCGTAGCTGCCACCCCTTCTCCTCTTCCTCTCTTCTTCCTCTCCTTCCCTTTCTCTTCTTCTTCCTTTCCTTCTCTTCTTTCCCCGCTGCAACTACTGCAGTCACGGCCGCAGCCACGGTCGCAACCTCTTCTTCCTCCCCTGCTCATCTTCCTCTCCTTCTTCTCTTCCAACTGTAGCTGTCATCGCAGCAACCGCAGCCCCTTCTTCCCCTTCTCTTCTTCCTCTCCTTCCCTTCTTCCTTCCTCTTCCTCTTTCCCTGCCACAGCTACAGCTGCCACAGCCGCAGCCGCAGCTACTTCTTTCCCTTCTCCTCTTCCTTCTCCTTCCTTTCTTCTTCTTCTCTTCTTCTCCTTCCTACCCTTCTTCTCCCCGACGAACAGCACCTCCTTTCCTTTGTTTCCTCGAGGAAACAGAGGTGCCGCCTCTTTACCCGCTTCTACTTCTTCTCTTCTTCCTCACCATCTCTTCCTCTCCTTCTGTTCCAGCTGCAGCTTCCACCGCTGCAGCCGCAGCTCCTCCTTTCCCCTCTCTTCTTCTTCCCTCCTCCTCCCTGGCATCACACACACCCTCTTCTCTGTTTCCTCTGCAGGAAACAGAGGTATCACAACCTCTTCTCCTGCTTCCTCTTCCTCTTCTCTTCCTCTTCTTCTTCTTCTCCTCTTCGAACGCCCCACACCTCTCCTATGTTTCCACCTGCAGGAAACAGAGGTGCTGCAGCCCTAGCTGCTGCCACCTCTTGCTCCTCTCCCTCTTCCCTCTCTTTTTCCTCTTCTTCTCCTTCTCTTCTTCTCCTCTTCCTTTTTCCTCCCCAACGCCACACACCTCCTCGCTACAGCCTTGCCACAGCTATCCTCCTCTCTTCTTCTTCTTCCCTTCTCCTCCCCAACGCCCCACACATCCTCTCCTCTGTTTCCACCTGCGGGAAACAAATGTGTTGCAACCCTAGCTGCAGCTGCTGCCTCTCTCTCTCTCCTCTCCATCTTCCCTCTCTTCTTATTCTTTTCTTCTCTTCTCCCTCTTCTTCCTAATCTCTTCTTTTCCCTCTTCTTCCTAATAGAGGTGCTGAAACAGAGAGAGCGTGGGAGGCGGTGGGATAAAACCGAAATTTTCGATTTTCTTTATTTTTTTTCTTTTTACAACTTAATAGTTTAGTTCTTGAAATTTCTATATTTACATATAGGTCCTCCAATTTCCATATAAATCCTTATTAATAATTTTCAAAAGTGAGGGATATTACAACTTCCGGTAAACTCTTGGACTTGCGACGATCCACTTGGTGAGTTCCGACAAGCTTCTTTGGCAAGCTCCATGACTTCTTGGATTTGTTCCTATAGAACCTCTGACGACTGTCTGGACTTCCGTCAAACTCTCGAACCCCCAATATGATCATGGTCTTGACTCCGGTGTAACTCCTGCTGCATGTCTTACTTCTATCGTAGTTTATCCTACACACTTATCTCAACATATAGATTAGATAACAAATATCAATTGACTTCATCATCAAAATTCGAGATTCAATAATCTCCCCTTTTTTATGATGACAATCAATTGATAACGGAGTTAACCTTAACTCCCCCTATCTATATGCCATACTTGAGATAAGTCATTCTTGAATTCAAAGCCTTTGAATTCAAGAGACATATTGATAAGTTAAGATCGTTTAACCTTATCAATACTCCCATCATGATTCCTATCATGATGTATTTCTCTGAAAATGATATCAAGGCTTGACATCCATTTTCAGGTTTTATATTTCAAATGTGAAAGATAGCAATCGTAGCAATTCATCATATGGTAAGATATCAACATATAAAATTACGATGTAAGTTCTTGATATCTTAACATAATGTAAACATTTCAAGTGTTTAACAATCATATCATTTCGTCACATGACAACATATCAATTTGTAGAATTGTGATGTAAGCTCTAGATATCTTAACATAGTGCAAATATGGCATAGTGCAAATATGGCAATCATAGCAATTCTATCACCAATTTATCATATATTTTGATGCAAGCTTTTGATATCTTAACATAATTCAAATATGGCACTCATAGTAATTCTATCATCAATTTACCATGTATTTCTCCACCTTTGTCATCAACAAAAAAGACAATTATTTAAGCAAACTTTAATCATAAGTGCGGTAATGATTCATGTCATTTTTCAACAATGAGTGATAGGATACCAATTATGCAAACATCTCAAGAAAAACATGACATGGAGATAGCTTTCATTACTTCTTCCTTTTTATTTGTCATTATCTTTTTGCCTGAAGGAGGAAAGTCATTTGTGAGCTTACTTGAATGAAGTTAAAATCGATAAGAGATTAAATCACGCTTCATTTTTGCAAGGATTAAGATATGTATGTGAATCGAATCCTTGCAAGCATTAAAAAAGATCTTCCTTTTTCAAGAAAGAATTCATAAGAAGGAATCATTTCATCAAATTCACTTCTCGAAAAAAAAATTTTCACACGATAAGTCTAAGAGAGATGCATTTGTTAATTGATTCCATATGTCAATGATATGAAACAAACTCGATATGACATATACTTATGAAAGCTACATTAAGTCCGGAAGAGAAATACTAAATCATGTTAGGATCAAGAAAATCCAAAAATGAAATTTAACACTTTTATGCATTCAGAAATGGTTTTGCTATATATTTTCAAACATAATCATGAAGATAAACATGCTAACATCATGGAAATTTTTGCATCCAAAATACATAATTTCCAACATGCTATTAAGACATGTAATCGTATAAGCTTCTCATCATAGCATTAAGTGATTGAATCAAGAAAGTCCAAAAAATAATTTTAATAAGTTCATGCATTCGGACAAATCAACATTCATAATTCTCTTTTAATAAAATCAAATTATTCTTCACTTAAAGGCTTTATAAAAATATCAGCTAGTTGATGTTTAGTATCAATGAACTCTATAATTACATCATGATTAGTGACATGATCTCGTATAAAGTGATGTCTAATATCAATATGCTTTGTTCTTAAGTGTTGAATGAGATTCTTTGTTAAGCATATTACACTTATAATATCACATTTAATGGGAATATTTTTAAGATGAACTTTATAATATTCTAAGGTGTTTTTCATCCATAAAACTTGTGCACAACATGCACTTGCTACAATATATTTAGCTTCGGTTGTTGATAGTACAACCGAGTTTTGTTTCTTAGATGACCAGGAAACAAGGACATGTCCTAAAAATTGACATGTTCTTGATGTGCTTTTTCTATCTAGTCTACACCCAGTAAAATCCGCATCAGTATAAGCAATTAGCTCAAAATTCTCAGATTTTGGATACCATAATCTTCTTAGATTTGTGGTACCTTTAAGATATCTAAGTATTCTTTTAACAGCTTTGAGATGAGATATCTTAGGATTCGATTGAAACTTAGAACAAAGTCCTACACTAAATATGATATCCGGTCTAGTTATAGTGAGGTAAGTAAACTTCCTATCATACCCCTATAAGTTTTTTTATCAAAGCTTTCTCCACTCTCATCCATTTCTAACTTAGTGGAGGTGCTCATAGGAGTGTTGATAGCTTTTGAGCTATCCATTTTAAATCTTTTTAGCAAATTTAAAGCATATTTAGTTTGACTAATAAAGATGTCATTGCTTAGTTGCTTAATTTGTAAGCCTAAGAAGAAGGTTAATTCTCCCATCAAACTCATTTCAAATTTGAGATTCATAGTTTTAGCAAAAGATTCACAAAGAGATTCATTTGTAGAACCGAAGATAATATCATCAACATATTGAATCTCGTATTTTGATGAGAAAACCAATTGATATGTGTTTATGATTTAATCTGTATTTTTTAGTGACGCAGGATGCTTTGATCAGGATGAGACAATTAAAGCAGGGAAATCATGTTGTGCCGGAGGAACATGTTAGAAGATTGGACGTCGGGCAAGTGGATCGGTCAACCTATCGACAGAATACTTCGGGCCATGGATTGGGCAATAGGCCATAAGAGAGGATGATATGCCGAAGAATCGGACGAAGCGTCGAGGGACTACGACGTTTTGTTTAGGATTAATTGATTAATTATCTTAGGATTAATTGTCTCGATCGAAGTTTTGTTTTAAGTGTGCAGGATAAACTACGATAGCTTGAAGACATAAAATAAGTCTACCAGAGTCAAGTTTGATAGGTGTTCGAGAGTCTGTCGAGAGTCTGAAGATTCGTCGGAAGTGCTGCCGAAACCAACCGAGAAGAAATCGGGGACTTGCTGAAGTTTTCGAAAGTCCACTGGAGAGATCGTCGGAGGTTCGCAGAGATCAACGAGAAGGTTTGGCTACTTGCCAAAGACTCGCTGAACTCGCCACAAGACGAGGAGCCGGATGGGAGTCCGCCGGAAGAAATCCGAGGGTGTATCAGAAGTCCGTCGGAAGTTCGCCGAAAAGCTCGCCGGAAGAAAACTCGAGGTTTCCTGTTAAAAACTTGCTTAGGACTATGTCTTAATTTCATAGTTTGCATATAATTAGGGTTAAGATTAAGGGTTAATCTGGCCGCCCTAGGGTTAATGTAGCGGCGGCCAAATCTCCCTAGGGTGATCTAACTCCTACAGCGGCGACAACACTGTAGCGGTGACCAGATCTAGGGCGACCACTATAGCAGCGACGACACTGTAGCGGCGACCAGATCTAGGGCGACCACTATAGCGGCGATGACACTATAGCGGCGACCAGATCTAGGGTGACCATTGTAGCGGTGGCCAGATCTCCCTAGTGCGATCTGACTCCTACAGCGTTGGCTTTCTCCCACGGGCGACGGGCGGCGTCATTATAGCGGCGGCCTAATTTCCTGTAGCGTCGGCTGTTTCCCAAGGGCGATGGTACTGTAGCGGCGGCGATGACAATGTAGCAGTGACGGTACTGTAGCAGCGATGACACTGTAGCGACGACGAGATCTCCCTAGGGCGATCTGACTCCTACAACGTTAGCTTTCTCCCACGGGCGACGATACTATAGCAACGATCTGATCTCCCTTACTATAGTGGTGATCGGATCTCCTGCAGCGTCGGCTTCTCCCCAAGGGCGACAATACTATAGTGGTGACCAGATCTCCCTAGGGCGACAGTACTGTAGCGGCGATCTCATATACTGCGACGGTGGCTTTTCCCTATGGAGACGATTCTATAGCGGCGACCAAAAGAGGGATCAAACATTGCAGCGATGGCCCCTAGGGCTGGCGACAGTGGCGGGAGGGTTGATACAATAGTAAGACTCCCTACCGTTACCCCTCAATTGGCTCCTCCTTCATATCCTCTCCAGAAAGAAACTCCTTCGACGAAACAACATCGAAGTAGGTCGCGCTCTAGATCGCGGTAGCCTGCCCTCATTTCCAGTGACCCTAGGCCTTGGACTAGCCTCTTCAAGGCTTCGGTTGGAAGTCCGGATATAAGCTTGGAATTCTTTACTCCAGAAGTTCAAGCTGATAAGAAGATTGTTGTATACGAGACTGCTGATTCAGCATAGCTTATTGAGACATGGTCTATGGCGATTGTTGGCTATGTGGTAGGTCTCAAAACATCTTATTTCCCACTATACTCATTTATCAAAACTCGATAGGGAATATCGTCATTTGATCTTCATATGTTGGAGAACGGATTCTTTGTTTGCAAGCTATACTCTGAAGAAGATTTACAACGGGTCCTCGAAGGATTCTGGGCTATTCGCAGCCATCCAATGATTCTACGACGCTGGTCTCCTGATGTCCGTTTGGAGTTAGATAGCCTACAGTCTATTCCATTATGGGTATCTGTCACGACCCGGGTCTGATGAGCAAACTGGCCAATAACTCCATTTTGGTCCTCAACGGCGGACCAAAATGCTTAAGCGGGAGGTTACGTAGTACACTTATCAGGCCCTTATAAGCTAATCAGACACATTCCCCACTTCCGATGTGGGACTAATGGGATATTACACTATCCCCAACTCAATTAGCTTGACATCCTCGTCAAGGCCCGACATATCCCAGATCGAACCCTAGCATAGTGCATGTGAGGTTTAACTCAGTGGTGGCTCCACGCCGTGATGAGTTCTCTGACTCCATCCACGGGTAGCCCTTTCCTACTGCAGCTCTCTCACCCTGCCCTAATGCTAGGTCGGCTCTGATACCAAATCTGTCACGCCCCCACAAAATATATCGATAATATTTAAAATCTTCATCACAACTAACCTAGGATCCAAACACACATTTGAGGTCACTAAGAAAACATTCAGATCAAAATTTTCACTTCTATAATCTACCAATTCATAACCCTGTGCAATTCATATACATAGCACCCATCACTCGATAATTCATACAATCTGAACTCAACTCATCAAAATAAAAACCACAGTGTAAATCCACAAGTGGGGAATTCTATGCAGTCACCATAATCATTGATTTACCATAAGTTCATATCATTACACGAATTTAATTTAACATTCCAAAACCCTATACATGAGGGATCCATTACTTACACAAAATCCACAGGTTTAGATTCATAGTCACATTTCATTAGATGCAAGGTAGCTCATACACAACTACATATATGCTAACAAAAGTTCTGCCCAACGTCATCTAAACTTTCCACTGCCTCAGCCCATTCTTAACATTTAAGCAAGCGATACGCTATCCTGAAAAATTTATCAACAAACGGGGTGAGCATAAAGAGCTCAGCAAGTGACTAACATATCCATACCAAAAGGGTACAATTTCCAAAGAGATACAGTTTCAAAACACAAAGCAGAATATACGATTTCGTAGACATAATATCATTAGGAGCAGAATCACAATTTGTCCTTTCAATCATGTATATTTGGTTCCTGACAGATGGAGCATAGAGTAATTTGGAGCATATCAGAAACAAAGGAAACATATCGGAGCTTATCAATGGCATACAGAATGTTTCGAAGCATATCAACGGCATATGGAACATTTCGAAGCAAAATCATCAGTGAATGAAGCCTTTCAGAGCATATAGGTACACATATCATACAAGAGCTCAAACGTCGTCCTTGACGTTGCAATCATATCAATCTTATCCAGAGTACGAACAGAAATAACTCACCAAAACTCTGGATGTCATATCAAACATATAGAGGGTGTAGTGGGATCTCAGTCAGAATGTGATTCATCCATTTCTGAATGACCACCTGACAAAAGTCTCCCACGTCTGGGAGCTCCATCCACCCATGTATAGGTGAAGTCAAAGGGGGCTGGCAGAGCATCGCAGGCTCTAATCACATACCCATAAAGCGGGCAACAAGCGCATACCCTTTACCATTTCTGGCAAAGGTCCAGAATATCCCACATAACGGGACCCCACAAAGCGGGCAAATAGCGCATACCCTTTACCATTTCTGGCAAAGGTCCAGACAATCCCACACACCAGAGTACAAAAGGGCAGTTTCAATAATAAGTAGCATATATCGGAAGCACACGCGGAACAACGAAGCTTACATGTGCCTTTTTAAAAACAAATGACGCAAGGATACAAATCTCTCACAAATGTATTCATTTTAGAAAGGAAAATGGAAGCAAGAGTGTACAGGAAATCCAATTATAGTTAGCTCAATTCAAATAAGAAGGTTAGACGAATTCAAGTATCCAAAGGAATGGAACAGAATAAGCGAAATCGACCAAAGCTCGATTTCGGACAGAATTCCAGTGGCACATCAAACAAATATTTCAGAATAACAATTATGCTCCAATACCCATAATAGGACTATGGTCGAACCATATATCAATCTATATTCGGATGGAACAGATTTCATATGAAACAGGGCTCCCAACACAGAGTTACCTCAGATTTGGTAACACAAGGTCAGAATCACAATCACTGTTTTGCAGAATTTATAGGGTCGGACTCAACAGATAATAGGGTAGGCAATTGAATTCCAAAATTTCCAAACTATATGTAAAAAGAAAGATTTTCAAATCTAGTTTCAAATAAAATCAGTTTGGTACAAATCAGAATTTTCAACAGAGAGTTATAGGCATTTTAGTATCGATAGGTCAAAAATCTTGAACTCTGTTTTACAGCGTCTATAGTCTCATTTGAAAAAAATGTTTGGGTAAGTATTCAGTGTCCAAATTCTACAAAATCGGTCTCAAAAGAAAGACATAAGAGTCTAATTACAAACAAAATAGTTCCTGCCTGAATTCACATGTTGTGCTAAAACTTATAGCCGAAACAGTGTATAGGGGTCAGTATACCGAAAATATTTCAGAATCCATGGTTTTAAGTCCAAAGAGAGACATATCAGTTTCTAAATAGAAATCTTCCAATTTATTTTGAATCAACATAAAAACAGAGTCTAATACTTCTGTAGGATGGGGTTAGAACACTTGCCTTTGAGAATTTTGACCCCCAATGAAAAGATTAAAGCAAGAACCCCAAAAGCCCCATTTTTGTTTCTCTTCTTCTTCTTCTTCTTCTTCTTCTTCCTCTTTCTTTCTTTCTGTCCCTGATCACCCACGAGCTGCCTTCTCTGCTTCCTTAAGAACGAAGGCAGAGAAGCTTAAGCGGTGGGATTTGTCATTTGGTGCATTTTGCAGATTAGTCCTTGTTTTTATCATATTCACGATTAGGTCCTTAGGGTTTACATATAGGTCCTCAGATTCTTTTTTTTTTTTTGAACAGATCTCCCAAATCTTAAAAATAAGTTACCTCTAATCCATACTCTATCTCTTTTCTCAATTAAAATAGGTGCTTACATTATCACCAAAATTATACGAACATTCGGAAATGAGGGGTGTTACACTCTCCCCCCCTTAAAAGAAAAATTTAGTCCTCTAAATTTATCGTACCTCTATTCGATGAAAAGACGAGGATACACCTTTTTCATTTCCTCTTCTAGCTCCCAAGTTGTCTCCGCTCCAGAATGATGTCTCCAAATTACTTGAACCAGAAGAATGACCCGATTCCTTAGGACTTTTTCTTTCTTATCAATAATCTGAATAGGCTCTTCCACATAGGATAAATCTTTATCGATCTCCACCAGCTCATACTTAATGATGTGAGAAGGGTCATACATATACTTTCTAATCATCGAGACATGAAATATATCATGGACATGGCTCAATGCTGGTGGTAAGGCAATCCTAAAGTCAAACGGGGCTGGCAGAGCATCGCAGGCTCTAATCACATACCCACAAAGCAGGCAACAAGCGCATACCCTTTACCATTTCTGGCAAAGGTCCAGAATATCCCACATAACGGGACCCCACATAGCGGGCAAATAGCACATACCCTTTACCATTTCTGGCAAAGGTCCAGACAAACCCACACACTAGAGTACAAAAGGGCAGTTTCAACAATAAGTAGCATATATCGGAAGCACACGCGGAACAACGAAGCTTACATGTGCCTTTTTAAAAATAAATAACGCAAGGATACAAATCTCTCACAAATGTATTCATTTTAGAAAGGAAAATGGAAGAAAGAGTGTACAGGGAATCCAATTATAGTTAGCTCAATTCAAATAAGAAGGTTAGACGAATTTAAGTATCCAAAGGAATGGAACAGAATAAGCGAAATCGACCAAAGCTCGATTTCGGACAGAATTCCAGTGGCACATCAAACAAATATTTCAGAATAACAATTATGCTCCAATACCCATAATAAGACTATGGTCGAACTGATGGGGATAAAAAGAGGAATAACCTTTGTATAGGAACAAATACTAGAAGACCAAAATACGCAGCGGAATAAAATGGAAACACAATCAAACAGAACACCAAGATATACGTGGAAAACCCCTTCAATGTGAAGGGTAAAAACCACGGGGCAAACTAGAGATAATCCACTATGAGAATAATGAATATACAAATCTCAATCTCTTGCCCAAAACCCTAGCAACAACCACAAGAGAATAACTGGGATACAAGGATCACGTCACTGCCCACAATATCTAAAACCTCCCCAAGTAATCACAGCAAGAGTCTACTGTAGATTTGATCTAACCTGAGATGAGAACACTGCTAGATGATTGTGAACAGTCTCTCTGCGTTGTCCTTGTCTTCTTCCCTTTCTTTCTCTTCCTTTTCTGCCTTGATCTCCTTCTTCTCTTTGGAATCCCGTGGCCTCCAAGATCTGCCTCGTTGCTGCCTTTTTATAGCCTTAATCTGCCTCTAAAACGCAGCCACCACACCTCCCTAATCTTAATTAGGGTTAGGTTAAGAGAGGGTGTGGGCTGTGGGCTGATAAAGCCCACATGGGCTGAATATGGGCCATCAGCCCAACAACCTCCCCCTTCAGCCCATAAAGGGAGGCTGTCCCATGACTCCTCAATGTGAAGCCATGCCGACCAACTGTCGGCATATCTCCTGTCTTTCTTTTGGTAAGGTCTTCGTCAACATGTCTGCTCCGTTGTCATCTGTATGAATTTTTTGAAGCTGCAACTGCTTCTCTTCAAATACATTTCGAATCCAGTGGTATCTGACATCTATATGCTTTGACTTGGAATGAAACATTGGGTTCTTACACAAATGGATGGCACTCTGGCTGTCACAATGCACCACATAATTTTCCTGTTTCAGCCCCAATTCTTGTAAGAATTCTTTCATCCATAACATTTCTTTGCATACCTCTGTAGCAGCAATATATTCTGCTTCTGTGGTGGAGAGAGCAATATACCTTTGTAACCTGGATTGCCATGACACAGCTCCCCCTGCAAAAGTAAGTACATAACCTGAAGTAGATTTCCTCGTATCTATATCTCTGGCCATATCTGCATCTGTGTAACCTGTCAACACAGGTGGTCCACCTCCAAAGCTTAAACAAACCTTAGAGCTCCCTCTGAGATATCTAAAAATCCACTTCACCGCTGCCCAGTGCTCTTTGCTTGGATTTGCAAGAAATCTGCTAGTAACACCCACTACATATGCGATGTCTGGCCTCGTACATACTATTGCATACATTAAACTTCCAACTGCTGAAGCATAAGGAACCTTTTGCATTTTCTCCTTCTCCTCATCACTTGACGGACTCTGTTCTGAGCACAACTTGAAGTGACCTGCAAGAGGAGAACCAACTGGCTTAGCATTGCTCATACTGAATCTTTCCAATACCTTCTCGATGTATTTCTCCTGTGACAACCAAATCTTCTTGTTTTTCCTGTCATGAGAAATCTGCATGCCTAGTATTTGCTTTGCTGGCCCCATGTCCTTCATTGCAAAAGACTCACTCATTTCCTTCTTCAACCTGTCAATTTTAGACATATCTTTCCCAAGAATAAGCATGTCATCAACATAAAGTAAGAGAATAATAAAATCCTCACCAAACTATTTGATGTACACACAATGATCTGAAGCCGTTCTTTTGTATCCATTTTCTGTCATAAATGAATCAAACTTTCTGTACCACTGTCTTGGAGCTTGCTTTAGCCCATACAAGCTCTTCTTCAACTTGCAGACAAAATTATCTTTACCTTTGACTTTGAAGCCTTCTGGTTGCTCCATATAAATTTCCTCCTCCAAATCACCATGAAGGAAAGCTGTCTTCACATCTAACTGCTCAACCTCCAAGTCCTGGCTAGCAGCAATACCAAGAGCAACACGAATAGAAGACATTTTAACAACAGGAGAAAATATCTCTTCAAAGTCAATACCTTTCTTTTGACCAAAGCCTTTCACAACCAATCTAGCTTTGTACTTTGGTGGAGAACAATATTCTTGAGTCTTCAACCTAAAAACCCACTTGTTCTTCAAGGCCTTCATTCCATTTGGTAGCAGCACCAAATCATAAGTGTGGTTCTTCTGAAGAGCATCCATCTCTTCCTGCATAGCAGCTAACCACTTCTCTTTCTGCTCACTCTCAACTGCTTCCTGGTAACTCTCTGGTTCACCTGCATCAGTAAGCATCACATACTCATCTGTAGAGTATCTTCTGGAAGGTTGACGTTGTCTAGAAGATCTTCTCAACTGAGGTTCTGCGGGAACTTGCTCTCCTACTTCTTCTTGCTCAACATGTCCTACAGGTAGATCAATATCAGGTTCTACACCATCTTCCTGCATATCTCCCCCATCACCCTGATATACTGGAGGAGTAACTAGGTCACAATCTGCTAATCCTTCTGCAGAAGTCTTGGCTGGTGCCTTCTTCTTCAAATCCTCAAAGGTTTGATCCTCAAAGAAGATCACATCTCTGCTCCTGAACACCTTCTGCTTTTCTGGATCCCAAAGCCTGTAACCAAACTAATCATGTGAGTAACCAAGAAAAATACATTCTTTAGACTTACCATCCAGCTTGGACCTCTCATTATCTGGAACATGTGCAAATGCACGACAACCAAACACTTTCAAATGCCTGTAGGAAACATCTTTCCCTGACCATACATGCTCTGCAACATCACCATCTAGGGCTGTACATGGTGATAAGTTGATCACATCAACTGCAGTCCTCAAAGCCTCATCCCAAAACCTTTTGGGTAGCTTGGCTTGTGAAAGCATACATCTGATCTTTTCCATGATGGTCCGGTTCATCCTCTCTGCAATTGCATTATGCTGAGGTGTACCAGGAACTGTCATCTCATGTTGGATTCCATGTGACCTGCAATAGTCATTAAACAATCCTGTATACTCACCACCATTATCTGATCTTATGCATTTCAATTTTCTTTCTGTCTCCCTTTCAACCCTGGCATGAAACTCTTTAAAGACATTAATAACCTGATATTTGGTCTTCAAAGCATAGGCCCAAACTATCCTAGAAAAATCATCTATAAAAGTGACAAAATAAAGTGCACCACTTATACCAAGAACATCAACAGATCCACCAGGAGTTTTTGTCCTCAAAGGACCACATACATCTGTATAAACACGGTCTAAGGCATGCATTTTTCTAGACAAAGCAGCACTAGCAAATGAAACTCTATGTTGTTTACCAGCTAAACAATCAATACAAGGGTTCAGATGTATACCTCTGAGATCTGGTAATACCTCTCTCTTGGAAAGAGTTTGCAGCCCCTTCTCGCTCATGTGTCCCAATCGCCTATGCCACAACTCCATACTGAAGTCTTTCTCTGTAGCATTTAACTGCTCACCATAAGCTTTAGCCTGCAACCTGTACAAAGTATGACATTTCTTTCCATTGGCTATAACAAGAGAACCCTTACTGAGTTTCCATTACCCTCTGTGAAATCTGCTTTCATAGTCTTCATCATCTAGTCTTCCAACTGAAATTAAATTCAGCCTCAAGTCAACCACATGTCTCACATCCTTAAGTACCAACTTGCAGCCAAGGTTGGTCTTTAAATGGATATCACCCATGCCAATGATGTCTGCTGTGCCATAGTTGCCCATCTTGACAACACCAAAGTTTCCAGACCTGTATGTAGCAAAAAACTCCCTCCGAGGTGTAGCATGATAAGAAGCACCTGTGTCAATCACCCACTCAAGATCCTGACACACACAAGAAAAAATATCATTAGAAGGAGACAAAATCAAATAATCACCACCCTGCACTATAGCTGTAGTATTATCCTTTGACTCTGTAGACTCCACTTCTTTTCCCTTTTTCTTGTTCTTCTTAGGTTGCTTACATTGATTCTTGTAATGTCCTTTCTCACCATAGTTATAGCAAACAATATCTTTTCTTGATCTTGACTTGCTCCTACCCATACGTGAACTGCTTCTGAACTTTGACCTTCCTCTGTTCTCTGAGATAAGTGACTGTGAATCATTCTGAGATGTTGCTGAACTCTTTCTTCTCAACTCCTCATTCAACAAACTGCTTGTTACTTGACTCATAGTGACAATACCATCTGGCGCAGAATTACTAAGGGAAACCACCAGTGTCTCCCAACTTTCTGGTAATGAACTGAGAAGTAACAATGCCTGTAACTCATCATCAAGAGACATTTTCATAGAGGATAACTGGTTAATAATACTCTACATTTAATTCAAATGCTCAGCAATAGAAGCACCCTCTCTATATTTTAGGTTCACAAGTTTTCTGATCAAAAAAGCTTTGTTGCCAGTTGTTTTTCTCTCATAGAGACTTTCCAATTTTTTCCAAAGAGAATATGCAGAAATTTCAGTAGAAACATGGTGAAAGACACTATCATCAAGCCACTGTCTAATAAACCCAATTGTTTTTCGATCTAACCTCTTCCACTCATCATCTGTCATAGTTGTAGGTTTTGCACTATCCCCCTACAAAGGTCCATACAAATCTTTGCAATACAAGAGATCTTCCATTCTTGGTTTCCATATCATCCAATTATTTCCATTTAAACTAATCATGCGAGAAATATTACTGGCCTCCATGTTCAAATACAAAAATTAAATCACCAAAACCCCGCTCTGATACCAGTTGATGGGGATAAAAAGAGGAATAACCTTTGTATAGGAACAAATACTAGAAGACCAAAATACGCAGCGGAATAAAATGGAAACACAATCAAACAGAACACCAAGATATACGTGGAAAACCCCTTCAATGTGAAGGGTAAAAACCACGGGGCAAACTAGAGATAATCCACTATGAGAATAATGAATATACAAATCTCAATCCCTTGCCCAAAACCCTAGCAACAACCACAAGAGAATAACTAGGATACAAGGATCACGTCACTGCCCACAATATCTAAAACCTCCCCAAGTAATCACAGCAAGAGTCTACTGTAGATTTGATCTAACCTGAGATGAGAACACTGCTAGATGATTGTGAACAGTCTCTCTGCGTTGTCCTTGTCTTCTTCCCTTTCTTTCTCTTCCTTTTCTGCCTTGATCTCCTTCTTCTCTTTGGAATCCCGTGGCCTCCAAGATCTGCCTCGTTGCTGCCTTTTTATAGCCTTAATCTGCCTCTAAAACGCAGCCACCACACCTCCCTAATCTTAATTAGGGTTAGGTTAAGAGAGGGTGTGGGCTGTGGGCTGATAAAGCCCACATGGGCTGAATATGGGCCATCAGCCCAACACGAACCATATATTAATCTATATTCGGATGGAATAGATTTCATATGAAACAGGGCTCCCAACACAGAGTTACCTCAGA
Source organism: Musa acuminata AAA Group (assembly GCF_036884655.1). Taxonomy (NCBI): domain Eukaryota; kingdom Viridiplantae; phylum Streptophyta; class Magnoliopsida; order Zingiberales; family Musaceae; genus Musa; species Musa acuminata. Next base: position 27,285,874 of record NC_088331.1, on the reverse strand, counting down.
TTTGGTAACACAAGGTCAAAATCACAATCACTGTTTTGCAGAATTTATAGGGTCGGACTCAACAGATAATAGGGTAGGCAATTGAATTCCAAAATTTCCAAACTGTATGTCAAAAGAAAGATTTTCAAATCTAGTTTCAAATAAAATCAGTTTGGTACAAATCAGAATTTTCAACAGAGAGTGATAGGCATTTTAGTATCGATAGGTCAAAAATCTTGAACTCTGTTTTACAGCGTCTATAGTCTCATTTGAAAAAAATGTTTGGGTAAGTATTCGGTGTCCAAATTCTACAAAATCGGTGTCAAAAGAAAGACATAAGAGTCTAATTACAAACAAAATAGTTCCTGCCTGAATTCACATGTTGTGCTAAAACTTATAGCCGAAACAGTGTATAGGGGTCAGTATACCGAAAATATTTCAGAATCCATGGTTTTAAGTCCAAAGAGAGACATATCAGTTTCTAAATAGAAATCTTCCAATTTATTTTGAATCAACATAAAAACAGAGTCTAATACTTCTGTAGGATGGGGTTAGAACACTTGCCTTTGAGAATTTTGACCCCCAATGAAAAGATTAAAGCAAGAACCCCAAAAGCCCCATTTTTGTTTCTCTTCTTCTTCTTCTTCTTCTTCCTCTTTCTTTCTTTCTGTCCCTGATCACCCATGAGCTGCCTTCTCTGCTTCCTTAAGAATGAAAGCAGAGAAGCTTAAGCGGTGGGATTTGTCATTTGGTGCATTTTGCAGATTAGTCCTTGTTTTTATCATATTCACGATTAGGTCCTTAGGGTTTACATATAGGTCCTCAGATTCTTTTTTTTTTTTTTAACAGATCTCCCAAATCTTAAAAATAAGTTACCTCTAATCCATACTCTATCTCTTTTCTCAATTAAAATAGGTGCTTACATTATCACCAAAATTATACGAACATTCGGAAATGAGGGGTGTTACAGTATCCTTTCAAGGTCTTCCTCTACATCATTGGAGTCGACGTTTTATTGCAAAGTTATCTAGCACTCTGGGACAACCACTCTACATCGACAAAGCAACAGCTGCTCATACGAGATTAGCATTTGCACGAGCATGTGTACTGGTTTCTTCCGACGAAGATCTTCCAAATGAGGTTTTCTATCATGATCTTGATGGGAACACTCGGAAGGTACATGTCTCATATTCCTGGAAGCCACAACGATGTCAGCATTGCTTATCTTTTGGTCATGCAAATGGAGCTTGTCAGCAAACTCCAAAACAAATCACAAAGGTCTATCGACCACGTCAAGCGCCTCAGCAACAAAGCGAGTCTTCTCTAATGGCAGTAGCACCGATGGTGGCGAAGAATATTGAGCATTCCGACTCGCAAGGACAGCACCACGGACAGAAGGACAAATTCAAAACTATATCTCTTCCTATAATGTCGGAGCCTTCCACAACAAAGATTTCCCTTGGTACTAGTGGACAGGAGAAACATAAGTCATCTCTTCCAAGATCATTGGATCCGTCCACAATAACTCAACAAACTCAGGCCCAAACAAATCTCGCTAGCAAGGATATTATTCCTCAATAAACTCAGGCCACAACAAACATCGCCAACAAGGATATTCTGTCTCAACAAATTCATGCCCCAACAAACCTTTCTAGCTAGGCTACTCCAACAAGTACTATCCAAGATATTGTGCTGCAACAATCTTATCGTGCTTCAACAAACCCTGCCAATCAAGACCACATGATTCAAGGTATTTTAAAGTTTAAAAATCTGCAAGCTGTAGATGAAGTGGATAAATATAGGAATAAAGCCATAAAAGGTAAGGATATTGTGAGGGAGGAAAATACAAAACCGAAGGATAAGAAAAAGGATGGTACAGTCCATCCAAAGTCATAGGATAAATACCTTACCACCTTTTCATTTCTTTATTACTAATGAAGATAACATGTTGGAATGTTCGCGGACTTAATAAGCCGGAGAAATGTCGGGAGCTCAACAGAATAATCAAGTCTGCCGCATGTGATATTGTTATTCTAGTAGAAACGAAAATTAAACAATCGCGCGTTCAAGCTCAAAAGAATTTAATATGGCCGGACGCAGAACTATTTACCAATGACTCAAATGAAACTTTTGGAAGAATATGGGTCTTATGGCATCCTAACTCTATTAATGCTTGGTTTATTTCTACTACTGATCAATTCATTCATCTTAAGGTAGAGGATAAAAAGAATGGCTGTCAATTCAATTTCACTGGTATATATGTTTCAAATAGTATGCAAGAAAGAAATACTCTTTGGTCTGACCTGACTAATATTGCAAATGGCTGTCTCAATGTACCTTGGATTGTTCTTGTAGACTTTAATACTGTTCGGTAAACAAATGAAAAAGAAGGGGGTAGACAACTTTCAGAAAGCTAGCTTCAAAGTTTTAATGATTACATTGACACTGCAGCTTTGTTTGATATGAAATCTGTGGGTAATTGGCTCTCCTGGAGTAATCAAGGTGCTGCTAACAGAAAAATAATGGCTCAACTTTATAGGTGTTTGATTAATCATGAATGGTTAACAGTTTACCCAGATTCACTTCTAGAGTGTGGTGCTCCTTTGTTTTCTGACCATTCTTTAATGTATATACACGCAGACAAAGCGACACCAAGAGGCATGAAACCGTTTAGATTCTTTAACATGTGGAGTACTCATCCTCAATTTCTTGATGTTATCAGATCTACCTGGAATGTTAATGTGCATGGATCCCCCCCTTACATCTTATGTCAAAAGCTCAAAGCCTGTAAAGCAGCACTAAAGGAGTGGAATACAAATACCTTTGGCATTATTATCACCATAGTTCAATTTTGCAGGAAGGAACTAATGTCATTGCAACATGAGCTGCAACTTCAGCCAAATGATGAGAATATTATCTACAAAGAGAAAGAAGCCAGAAATAACTTCAGGTAAGCCTTAAAATAGGAGGAAAGTTTTGCAAAGCAGAAGTCTCGACAACATTGGCTTACACTAGGGGATTCCTGTTGGTAAATCATAGGGGGCGACATCATATGCGCAGCGGAAGAACAAGAAAACAAAAATCCCCGATTCCCAAAAAGATGTTCATCGTCGTGCGAAGATTGGTGCGCAAAATCCGCAAAAAACACAAAACTGCGTATAGAGATTGTGTTACCTAGGGAGATCGTATATCCCTGTTTCCTTGCAGATCCTTAGGAGAGGGTGAAGGAGGTCAAGCGTCCTCCTCTCTAGCGGTGATCCACACAGCAGGGTTGCGACGACGCTCCTCAAAACTCCAGGCCTACTCTGAGGGGAGAGGGAGAGGAGAATAGGAAGGGCAAGCAAAGACTCTAGCCTATGAGGCTGTGAATCCCTCCTATTTATAGAGATCCCGTGTCAAAACCCTAATGGGTCCTTTCCCTAGTGGGTATTGGATCTGCATCCAATAAGACAAGGGCTCCGTCGGATATCTCATATCCGAACCTCTACTCATCGCAATGCCTACCATATGTGTGTGACCCTCTAGGCCCAATATCGAGCTGGCCGTGAGTCATACCTGTCAGAACTCCTTCTAACTCAGTGAATTATTATCTCTGTAATAATTCACTCGACTCATCGACTACGGAAGTACTAGGCCACTACGCCGTAGTCCCCAGACGATACAGGGGAATCCAATCCATTGGACCTGTCTGTCCTCAATTACAATGTACCTATAGTCCCTCATCCATCTAATATCCCAGAGACCGTATATCGAGCATGGTGCTGTCAGACCCATACGGTTTCTACTCGAGTCTCGCTCTAATCGGATTCTCCCGGAGAACTCTTTCTCTCTCAACCCGAATGACCCTGGCCAGGGATTTGTCTGAGCAAGAACACATGGGATATTCCTCTCATGATACCGAGAGTGGATGATCCTCTATCGACACTCAATAGCCCTCGTAAGGTCGACTACCACTCCCAATGACCAGCTGTACTAGATCTGGGAACAGCCAAACCTATAAGTCTGGTATCAAAGAGTGGAGCACTCATACAGGACATCCTTGGTGTCTCAAGTCTAAGAACCAGATACACCACTAGGACTACAGAATCGTTGTCTGACAATAAGGCATCATCAACCATCCAGCATTCCGTAAGCGGATCAATCAGTGAACTCATTCTCCAATGAGCACCTGTACTGTATCCCTAGTGTCCCTACACGAGCAGCTATGAGACCAGCTGCATCCATCATATGGACGGGTATACAGCACACCAGTCTATCCGGTTATCACGATGTCCCTCTCGAGTAACCTATGACCGGGATTATTTAGGATATGTGTTTAAAGGTGAATCGATCTCATTATCGTGATCTCATCACGATCCGATTCCCATTGCACAAATCCAAGGACATCACAATATATATGCATTTATGCAATAGATATAAAGTGATATACGCCAAAATATAATAAGCAAAAAGATTCTATATCAAGTCACACGTGCCATCACTCACGTGATTGGCTTGCTGGGCACTTATGACTAGCAATCTCCCACTTGACCTAAAGCCAATCACCTATGTGTCTGATCCCCATCAGACCCCTGTGACGCTCAAAGACAAAATGAGACAACGGCTTTGTCAGTGGATCTACAATGTTATCTTCGGATGGAACTCTTTCCACTGCTACATCTCCTCGGGTTACGATCTCTCTTATAAGCTGGAACCTCCTCAGAACACTTCTGATAAGACCCGGGTTCCCTTATTTGAGTAATCACCCCATAGTTGTCGCAATATAAGGAAGTCGACTTGTCGCTATCTGTATCGACTCCCAAATCTGTGATGAACTTCTTCACCCAGACTCCCTCCTTTGCTGCATCTGATGCAGCAATGTACTCCGCCTCTGTGGTCGAGTCAGCAGTGGTATCTTGCTTGGAACTCTTCCAGCACACTGCTCCTCCATTCAAGGTGTACACATACCCTGAATTCGACTTGCTATCATCGACATCAGACTGAAAACTTGAGTCAGTGTAGCCTTCAACCTTAAGGCTATTACCTCCATATACTAGTAAAAGATCCTTAGTCCTTCTCAAGTACTTAAGGATACACTTTACTGCTTTCCAGTGCTCCAAGCCTGGATCCGCCTGATACCTGCTCGTGACACTCAGAGCATGCGCTATATCAGGCCTAGTACATAGCATGGCATACATGATAGACCCTATTGCTGAGGCATAAGGTATCATATCCATGTTCGCTCTTTCTTCTGGAGTCTTTGGGGACATACTCGTAGAAAGCGATATCCCATGTCTCATCGGTATGAGACCTCTTTTGGAATTTTCCATGCCAAACCTTTTGACAATAGTTTCTATGTACCTGGACTGGGACAAGCCAAGCATCCTTTTGGATCTATCTCTATAGATTCTAATCCCCAAGATATAAGTTGCTTCCCCTAAGTCCTTAATGGAGAAGTGTCTAGATAACCAAGTCTTTACAGTGGATAGCATTCCTACGTCATTCCCAATGATGAGGATGTCATCCACATATAACACCAAAAAGCTAATAGCGCTCCCACTTACCTTTCTGTATACACAAGGCTCATCTTCGTTCTTAACGAAGTCATAAGATCTGATTGCCTCATCAAATCTTATGTTCCAACTTCGGGAAGCTTGCTTTAGTCCATAAATGGATCTAAGCAACCTACACACCTTATCTGGGCAGTTCTTGGACACGAATCCCTCAGGTTGCATCATATACACCTCCTCCTCCAGGTTCCCGTTGAGGAATGCGGTTTTCACATCCATCTGCCAGATCTCATAATCATAGTGTGCTGCAATAGCCAATAGAATTCTGATGGATTTTAGCATTGCTACGGGTGAGAAAGTTTCGTCGTAGTCAACACCTTGCCTTTGACGATACCCCTTAGCCACTAGCCTTGCTTTATAGGTCTCTACCTTTCCATCTACTCCGATCTTTTTCTTAAAGATCCACTTGCAACCGATGGGTACAATACCTTCGGTGCATCAACTAGGTTCCAAACCTTATTGGAGTACATAGAATCCATCTCAGAATTCATGGCTTCTTTCCACTTCCCGGAGTCTATACTCATAATAGCCTCCTCGTAGGTCTGAGGATCAATATCATCTACATCCTCTGCTCTAATATGTCCCACATATCTCTCAGGAGGATGGGATACTCTATCAGACCTGCGTAAAGTTGAAAACTTGTGTATTAGATACCTGAACAGACTCGGGCTGTAGAGTGGTGCTTGAGCTTGGTTCTCCAACCTCGCTCAATTCTATCATTCTCCCACTGTCTCCGTCAAGAATGTGTTCCTTCTCAAGGAACACTGCTCTCTTAGCTACAAAGACCTTTTGGTCCTCGAGATGATAGAAGTAATACCCACAAGTTTCCTTGGGGTATCCCACAAATTTACATCGCCCTGTCCTTGATTCTAACTTATCGGGGTTGTGTCTTTTAACATGGGCAGAGCAGCCCCAAATCTTAACAACCTTAAGATCAGGCTTCTTCCCTTTCCATATCTCATATGGTGTAGACACTACCGACTTAGTTGGAACTCTGTTCAGAAGGTAAGCTACGGTTTCTAGGGCATATCCCCAGAATGAGATGGGTAGGTCAGCGAAACTCATCATGGACCGTACCATATCTAATAATGTACGATTTCTCCTTTCAGAGACACCATTGAGCTGAGGTGTATAAGGAGGTGTCCATTGGGATAATATCCCATGGTCCTTGAGGAAGTGAGTAAACTCTGTACTTAAGTACTCACCTCCTCGATCTGATCGAAGAGTTTTGATACTCTTTCCAGTCTGGTTCTCCACCTCATTCTTATACTCTCCGAATTTCTCAAAGGCCTCGGACTTGTACTTCATTAAGTACACATATCCATACCTTGAGAAATCATCAGTAAATGTAATGAAGTAGGAGTAACCTCCAATGGCATGAGTTGACATGGGTCCACATACATCACTATGTATGAGTTCCAACAACTCAATGGCTCTCTCTCCAGTTCCACTAAATGGAGAGTTGGTCAGTTTTCCACGAATGCAAGGCTCACAAGTTGCATATGACACATAGTCGAATGGATCTAGATATCCATCATTTAGCAACTTTTGAATCCTTCTTTCATGGATGTGACCTAGCCTACAATGCCACAGGTATGCACTGTTCAACTAATCTCGTTTCCTTTTGGACACATTTATATTCATGATATGTGGAGTGGTGTCTAACATAAATAAACCATTATGCAATGTTCCTTTCGTGATGATCTTATCATCTAATAATATCGAACAACCATTGTTCTAAAAAACAAATTTATATCCACTAACTGTTAAACATGAAATGGAGATAATGTTTTTGATAATAGAAGGAACAAAATAACATGCATCTAATGCAATAAAAGCTCCACTAGGCAGATGTAGGGCGACCTCGCCAACAGCTAATACAGCAACTTTTGCTCCATTACCCATCTTGAGGTCCATCTCGCCTCTCTCTAGTCTCCTAGGCCTTGCCAGAACCTGCAACGAATTACATATATGATAAGCACTACCGGTATCTAATACCCATGTGTTATCATAAGAGTCTGACAAATGGAGACTGATCATGAATGTACCTGAAGCTTCATCAAGCTTTTGTTTCGCCCTTTCTGCAAGGTACTCTTTGCAGTTTCTCTTCCAGTGCCCATCTTTACCACAGTGGAAGCACTGGCCTTTGTCCTTTGTTGGGTCTTTCTTAGCAACCTTTGCTTTACCTTGTTTGCCCTTGCCCTTTCCCTTCTTAAGGGACCTTTCTGCTTTCCTTTTCTTTCTGGTCTCACCAGTGTAGAGAACTGGCTTCTCTTTCTTAATAGTACTCTCTGCCTCCCTCAACATATTGAGGAGCTCTGGGAGAGTCACCTCAAGCTTGTTCATATTAAAGTTCATTATGAACTGTGAAAAGGAATCTGGTAGGGACTGAAGCACAATGTCCACACACAAGTTATCCTCTAGGACCATTCCTAGACCTATGAGTTTCTCTATCCACTCAATCATCTTTAGGACATGGTTCTGAACCGGTGTCCCCTCAGTCATCCTAGCGCGGAAAAGGCTCTTGGATATCTCATATCGTTGAGTCCTTCCCTGTTCCTCAAACAATTTACGGACATGTAGGAGAATGGATCTGGCATCCATCTTTTCATGTTGTCTCTGTAACTCTGGAGTCATAGAGCCCAACATATAGCACTGAGCAAGAGTGGAGTCATCAATGTACTTCACGTAGCGAGCGATCTCATCCTCGCTTGCCCCTTCTTCGGGCGTAGGCATCACTGTATCAAGGACGTACACGATTTTCTCCGCTGTGAGAACAATTCTCAAGTTACGGAGCCAATCCGTATAATTTGGACCAGTGAGGTGGTTGACATCAAGTATGCCACGTAAGGGATTTGAAAGCGACATTTTCTGAAAATAAAGATGTAGCAAAAATGAATAACATGCAGATTTTGCAAGAAATAAACTATCAAGATATGGACTTCTATCTTAATATGCTCCCACTATTTTACTAACGAGTCACGCGACACCCTCAGCACATGAAACGGAAGTCTCCGGCAGACTTCTAGTGGGGATCAGGATCCAATCAGCGTCTTAGTGTAACCTCGAGGGACTCGACCAATCACACTAAGCCTAAAAGGTAGACAACTCTTGCCGATCACAACTCCTTGTGATTCCCGTCCTGTTCGGCCTCCGAATCACCATGGCCTCGAGGGACTCGACCAACCATGATGCTCGGTTAAGTCAACACCTTCGTTACAAGATGAGTCTGATTTGATGATATACCCTCGAGGGACTCGACCAAGCATATCATGCCCTCAGGTCACCGGTGACATCTCTATGTCGTAAGCAAGATAGCGAATCGCGATATAGGTGAGTCTCGAGGGACTCGACCAACTCAACCTACACCGGGATTCGGTTCCTACTCATAACGATGGAAGGCCACGTGGGTCAATCTAATTTGCCTCACGTTTACCGACTTAAATTTATCGAGAGATGTTTCTATGATTTGGTCTCCTAATATGACATGTCACACATATACATATTTAATATATATCTACATCGCATGCAAATATATATACATATCTAGTATGTGTATAAGCAATCACACCAGATGATCATGGACCACAACCTAATATGATTAGGCCCGAGCCAGTAGGCCTAATCACTCACATCAAGATCTATGTGTGCAACGGTGCATCTCCATGCCTTGTGATCGTCCATCTCGTCCTCGTCGGTTCCGTCGACATCTTGATGCATCTCCATGCATCACGATCGTCCGTCTCGTGGGTCCCGCTATGGCATCCACGCTCCCGCTGCGCCTCCTCGTGTGATTACAACTTAATCATAGGCACGCAGGCCCGACAATAAACGAGAAATATAATGGAGGTTCGCAGACCTCAATAATAATAATCACAAGTACACACATCACACGGTCCATGATCATCCGTCCACTCATCATACATCACATGTATAAATAATCATCATCATGTAGGACTACTAGATAATAATAAAAATAATAATCAACTAAACCTTTTAATTAATTAATATTTTCTGAAATCAGGGATATATAGGGAATTTCTCAATTCCTAAGGGTATTTTCGTAATTTGGACAAAAGATAGAAACTGGAATTTCTCAAATTCCGAGGGGGCAAAACTGTCTTTTTGCCCATAAAACCCTAATGCCCTTCTCCCCCTTGCTGCTGCGCCGCCGCCGCCGCCACCCTGCTGGCGGCGGCCTGTGCGGCGAGGGCGAGGGCACTGCCCTCGCCTACAGGTGGCACGCCCGCTGGGGTCGCTGCCGCTGCAGGTGGGCGCCCCCGCGGGCGCCGCCGCCTCCGCGGGCGGTTCTGCCCGCGAGTCAGCGCCCGCAGGTGGTGCTGTCTCGCTGGCGGCCGCCCCTGCGGGGTTTTTGCCCGTGGGAGCAGCGGCCACAAGCGCCGCTGCCCTGCGGTGCCTGAGCCCGCGCTGCTGCCCCGCGGCGCCTCTGCCCGCGGGCTCAGTGGCCGCAGGCGCTTCTACCGAGCGGGCTGCTAGCCCCGCCGGCCGCAAGCCTGCTGCAAGCAGACCGCCGGCCGGCTGCTGCAGGCACAGCGCTTGCGCATGCGCCGGCGCTGTGCTGCCTGGCTGCGGCTGCGGCTGGCTGCAGGCATGCAGATCGAGGGCAGCAACTGTTGCTGCCCTTCCTTGCTTTTGCGTCAACGATTTTGACGTCAATATTCTTCCTAAACACAACACACGCAGTTCAAAAACTAATCATTCGCACGAACAACCTGGCTCTGATACCACTGTTGGGAAATCATAGGGGGGGCGACATCATATGCGCAGCGGAAGAACAAGAAAAACAAAAATCCCCGATTCCCAAAAAGATGTTCATCGTCGTGCGAAGATTGGTGCGCGAAATCCGCAAAAACACAAAACTGCGTATAGAGATTGTGTTACCTAGGGAGATCGTATATCCCTGTTTCCTTGCAGATCCTTAGGAGAGGGTGAAGGAGGTCAAGCGTCCTCCTCTCTAGCGGTGATCCACACAGCAGGGTTGCGACGACGCTCCTCAAAACTCCAGGCCTACTCTAAGGGGAGAGGGAGAGGAGAATAGGAAGGGCAAGCAAAGACTCTAGCCTATGAGGCTGTGAATCCCTCCTATTTATAGAGATCCCGTGTCAAAACCCTAATGGGTCCTTTCCCTAGTGGGTATTGGATCTGCATCCAATAAGACAAGGGCTCCGTCGGATATCTCATATCCGAACCTCTACTCATCGCAATGCCTACCATATGTGTGTGACCCTCTAGGCCCAATATCGAGCTGGCCGTGAGTCATACCTGTCAGAACTCCTTCTAACTCAGTGAATTATTATCTCTGTAATAATTCACTCGACTCATCGACTACGGAAGTACTAGGCCACTACGCCGTAGTCCCCAAACGATACAGGGGAATCTAATCCATTGGACCTGTCTGTCCTCAATTACCATGTACCTATAGTCCCTCATCCATCTAATATCCCAGAGACCGTATATCGAGCATGGTGCTGTCAGACCCATACGGTTTCTACTCGAGTCTCGCTCTAATCGGATTCTCTCGGAGAACTCTTTATCTCTCAACCCGAATGACCCTGGCCAGGGATTTGTCTGAGCAAGAACACATGGAATATTCCTCTCATGATACCGAGAGTGGATGATCCTCTATCGACACTCAATAGCCCTCGTAAGGTCGACTACCACTCCCAATGACCAGCTGTACTAGATCTGGGAACAGCCAAACCTATAAGTCTGGTATCAAAGAGTGGAGCACTCATACAGGACATCCTTGGTGTCTCAAGTCTAAGAACCAAATACACCACTAGGACTACGGAATCGTTGTCTGACAATAAGGCATCATCAACCATCCAGCATTCCGTAAGCGGATCAATCAGTGAACTCATTCTCCAATGAGCACCTGTACTGTATCCCTAGTGTCCCTACACGAGCAGCTATGAGACCAGCTGCATCCATCATATGGACAGGTATACAGCACACCAGTCTATCCGGTTATCACGATGTCCCTCTCGAGTAACCTATGACCGGGATTATTTAGGATATGTGTTTAAAGGTGAATCGATCTCATTATCGTGATCTCATCACGATCCGATTCCCATTGCACAAATCCAAGGACATCACAATATATATGCATTTATGCAATAGATATAAAGTGATATACGCCAAAATATAATAAGCAAAAAGATTCTGTATCAAGTCACACTTGCCATCACTCACGTGATTGGCTTGCTGGGCACTTATGACTAGCAATTCCAATACTAAATTTTTCTATGCTTCAATTGCTACTCGAAGGTCTGTTAACCGTATCAGCAAATGCAGACACAAAGATGATAATCTTTTTGAGAATTTAGATGAGGTTAAAGCACACACAGAGAAATTTTTTTATTCCTTACTCAATCAAGCTGGGAAAACTAATAACATTCATGTGGAGCCGACTAGAAAACTTGATTCGGAAGCTATTTCAATCCTCAATGCCCCAATTACAGACGACGAAATTGTATGTGTTGTCTTTAAGTCACCAAAGCACAAAAGCCCAGGTCCAGATGGATTTCCAACTGAATTTTACCAAATTGCTTGGTCTATTATTGGAAATGATGTGATCAAGGCTTGCCAACATTTTTTCTCTTCAGGTCATATTCTTAGAGAGATGAATTACACTTTTATTTCTTTAATTCCGAAGAATGCAGGGGCTGATTCATTAGAGAACTATCGACCCATATCATTATGCAACTTTGTTTACAAGATCATCTCCAAAGTATTGGCAAATAGAATGCAAAAGGTAATACACAAGATCATTAGCCCAAATCAAACTGCTTTCATCAAAGGGAGAAGTATACATCATAACATTTTGCTTGCTAATGACTTGGTCAAAGATTTGCATTAAAAAACAAGAGGGACAAAAATATGTTTTAAAGCTGATTTACGGAAAGCCTTTGATTCAGTTAATAGGAAATTTATCTATAAGATGCTCCTCGATATGAACTTCCCACAGCAATGGGTTACTTGGATTCAATCTTGCTTGGAAACTCCAAAGTTTTTGATACTCTTTAATGGCTCACCTATTGGTTTTTTTGGGAGCACGAATGGCATCCGACAAGGTGATCCACTCTCTTCGTATCTCTTTACTATTGCAATGGAAGGACTTAGCTGAATGATGGAACATGCAGTCTTAAATGGTAGCATTAAGGTACCCAATGCTGGCTCTATTCATATATCACATATAACATTTGCAGATGATTTACTTATCTTTCTCCAAAATGATCCAACTTCAGTAAAGAACCTGGCTACTATTATGAAGGACTTTGGTATGGTTTATGGACTTCAGTTAAATCATGCGAAAAGTAAAGTATATATGAGCCCTTACGTTGAGGATAAGGTCTTTATTGCACAAACTCTGGGGGTTAGTGAGGGAAGCCTGCTAGTTCCTTATTTGGCTCTCCCGCTCATATCCACAAGCATTCAAAAAACCCACTATCAGCCTATCCTGCAAAAAATAAAGAATAGAATGTCTTCTTGGAAAAATAGGCTTCTATCAAAAGCAGGACGACTCGAACTCATCCGTTCTATATTGCACTCCTACTCTATATATTAGTGTAATGCATTTCTTCTACCTACTGGACTTCTCCAAGATATTGAACGGTTATTAATGAACTTCTTCTGGAATGGCACAAATGATAAGGGAATGCATATGGTAAATTGGGATAGCATTTGCAAACCGAAAGATGAAGGAGGGCTAAACTTGAGAAATACTAGAGATTGGAATCAAGCATGCCTGGTACAACAATTGTGGGATCTTTTGCAAAACAAATGTTCCTTATGGTCACAATGGGTTTCTGCTAGGTATCTTTGAAAGGAATCAATCTGGGAAATTTCAACAAGAACATACCACTCTGCAGCTTGGAAAGGAATTTTAAAGGCAAGGAATTGGCTAATCAAACACATTTCTTATGCAATCTCTTCTGGAACTAGTACTAATATGTGGTATGATCCTTGGGTGAATGGGAAGAGTATATTTCAATTATATGGCGACAGAATACGAAATGATCATGGGGCTCCCAAAGATTGGAAGGTTTCCGAGTTCATTGCTAACGGTACCTGGTGTCTCCCTAATCCTATTTCTCTCGAAATGTTATTACTTTGGCCGACTATCATAGCTATTCCAATCAAGAACAACTCTTCAGATATACTTATTTGGCCTAATGACAATGGCAAATTTAGTGCCACATCTGCATGGAATCAAATTAGGCAAAGAAATAACAAGTGGGTCCCAAGCAGTTGGACATGGGATCGATCGGGATCACAAAGACACTCCTTATGTACATGGCAGGCCCTTCTCAATAAACTACCTACAATAGACAATATGAAAAGAAGAGGTATCTATCATGTTAACCGATGCTCCCTTTGTTTGCAAAAAGAAGAAACTGTTGACCACCTCTATTTTGCTTGTGATTATACAAAATGGATATGGTAGGAGATTCTCCAGCGATTTGAACTCAATAGACTGGCGCAACCAAACTTGCACCAAGAATTAGGCGACCTTATGTAATGTTTCTCAAGAAAAGGGCCTCTTACACAACTGGCAAAGGTTACTTTCAAATGCACTATTTGGTGGATGTGCAAGGAGAGATGTAATAGAATCTTTGAATGTCAACACACAAAGAATGCTCAACTCTTGAAAGAGATTATTAGAGACTGAAGTTCCTGTATGGAGCATGATCTCAAAACCGAGCACTTCACCCGAAGAGAAAAAGATATTTTTATCAAATTTAATTTTGCTATTAGCTAAAGATCTTGGGAATGATGCCAAATAATGTACCCACAGGTAGTTATAGTCTACAGCATGTGTAGTCATAACTATCGCATTCGCACTCTATGAGTTATTTGGCTTTGTCTATGACTTGTATAGATAAAGCTATTTGTAGAAACTTTACACATAATCAATTTACTTTTACTTACAAAAAAAAAATATTAAGGGTTAATCCTATAACTCGGTTAGGGGCCAATTGGGCCCAAGATCGGACTGGTTTGGGTTAAGTTTGGAGCCTAACCAGTGAGCTGAAATAGTCTAGGCGGTGCCACCACCAAACTAGGCGGTGGCACTGCCTAGAGCCCGAAGGATCAGGCGATGGTACCGCTGGACTAGGCTGTGGCACTGCCCAGATCTCGAAGGAATAGGCGGTGGTACTGTTGGACTAGGCGATGGCACCGCCCAGCACCCGAAAGATTGGGCGGTGGCACCGTCCAGAACCCGAGAGGTCTGGCGGTGGCACCGTCAGTACACTGTCAATGTCAGACACTGATAGGCGGTGGCACCGCCAGCACCGGGAAACCCAAAAGCAATACAAATTTGGATCCCAAATTTGAATCCTCTTGGGGCCTATAAATACCCCTCAATTCTCAACAAAGAATACAACCTTTGAGAAGTTAGAGATTGAGAAAAAGCCTTAGCAAAGTCTTTAGCAAGTCTTGTTTTCAATAGCTTAAGTGTTCACCACCCTCTTTCGCTGCATTTATGAAATTATGCATGTTCGAATTTAAAAATATGATGATGCATAATGATGAAATTATGTAATGAAAATATTAAACATTTTGAAACCATGTTTTAATGTTATGCATAATGATCATGCTTAATAAATTTCAAAATTATGCATGGTGATTTTTAAGTAATTTATGGATTATCGATTTTTATCATGATGAGCTGTTACATTTTCGGTTTTAAGTATGATGTATGTTTTCATACAAAAAAACTTGAGCATATTGATTTGAAATCATGTTTAATGGTTTTATAATTCAAAATTAGACATGATGAATCTTGCGATTTACGAATTATTGATTTTTACCATAATGAAAGTGCCTTATTGATCTTTATCATAATAAATCTTATACTTTTGGTTTTAAACATGATATATGTTTTTATTTGGCATAAATGAAATAAAAGCATATGAATTGAAACAACTAAAAAGAAAAAAATATTTTTTTTTGAAAATTAGTTTTCTCTATCTTATTGATCTTGATGATTATTATGATAAATCTATGTATACCATTTTAAATCTCTTGAAAGGAATATTGAGATTTCAATGAATTTGATGATTTAAATTTGAATGAGTTTGTATTCAAATCATGATCTTGAATTCTTGGATTTACTACTTGAGATTTTTTTTAATCACAATCACTTCTTTGTACACCTATAATTTTTATTATTTATAAAAAAAAGAGATTTGATAAAATGAATCATGTCTTTTGTAATTCAAGAGGTCTTATCCTTCGTGACATGATGCCGTGGAATTATGGCTTATATGCCATTAAATAATTAAAATATTTTGTACTATTTTGTTCTTCACTTATTCTTTCTTGTTTACAATGATAAAATGGGGAAATATTTGTTAGGATCGAGAGCACTAAGAGGGGGGGGGGGTGAATTAGTGCAGCGGAAATCTTACAATAATTTAAAAACCAAAAGCTGCGTTCGTTCAAAAACTATTATGATGCAAAAGCAAATTCTCAGTTTGTATCTAAGTGCAGTTTGCGTCTAAGCGCAGATTGAGTTTAAGCGCAGTTTTGCGTCTAAGCGCAGTTTTGCGTCTAAGCGCAGTTTTGCGTCTAAACTCAGATTTACGTCTAAATGCAGATTTACGTCTAAACGCAGATTTACGTCTAAACGCAGATTTACGTCTAAACGCAGTTTTACGTCTAAACGCAGATTTACGTCTAAACGCAGTTTTACGTCTAGACGCAGATTTACGTCTAAACTTTGAAACTCGTTTGTATACTCGCAGAAGGCAGTATGCAGTTGAAATCAAGACGTAAACGTGAACTGAAATCTGATGATTGAGCGAGGAAAGCCGATTTACGTCTGAATGCAGTTTTACGTCTAAATGTTGAAACTCGTTCGTGAAATCGTGGAGGACAGATTGCAGTTATTAATAGGATTAAAATGTAAGCGTAAACTGCAAAGAAGCTCGTTCGTAAAAGCACGGAAAACAGTTCTGCAGAATCAAGCGTAAACGTAAACTGTAATGTATGAAAATATGAATTTACGTCTGAATGCAGATTTGGAAGAACAGCACTTAGAACTTGTTCGTGAAAGCGCAGAGAGCAGTAGTGATGAGGGAGGTTTGCAGTAATGATAAAGTGCTCGAAAATAAACGCAAACCAGAGATTTAGAGTGGTTCGGTCAGCCTTGACCTACTCCACTTTTGGCTTCCTCCACCGATGAGGTTGCCGACGTCAACTAGGTGCCTTCATTCAATGGGCGAAGGCTAACTGCCCTTTTACAGTTTCTCTCCTTTTGACAGGCTCAGGAGACAACCTTTACAGACCTTTCTCTCCTCACTTTACAACTGAAAACTTGAAGAACAGAAGGAGGAGACTTAAAGGATTTACAACACTTTTGAGCTCTTAGAATCACAGAAAAGATCAAGATTTCGGTATGGGTCTGTATCTTTTCAGTGCTGAATGGGTGGGGTATTTATAGGCCCCAACCCAATTCAAAATTCGAGCTCAAAACGATCAAATCGATCAAATCCCAGAATTCTGGGATCAGGCGGTTGCACCTCTTGACTGGAGAGGTGGCACCGCCTGGCAGAGCTCGAAGAGTGAGCTCAGGCGATTGCTCTTCTCTGCCAGAGCTCGAAGACTGAGCTCGATGGTTGCATCACCTGGCAGAGCTCGAAGACTGAGCTTGGTGGTTGCATCACCTGGCAGAGCTCGAAATCTGAGCTCGGTGGTTGCATCACTTGGCAGAGCTCGAAACTGAGCTCAGGCTGATGCACCTCTCTGCCAAAGCTCGAAGACTGAGCTTGGTGAATGCATCACCTGGCAGAGCTCGAGACTGAGCTCAGGCTGATGCACCTCTCTGCCAGAGCTCGAAGACTGAGCTCGGTGGTTGCATCGCCTGGCAGAGCTCGGAACTTGAGCTCTGGCGGTGCAACCTCTTGGCTGGGGCGGTTGCACCTCCCAGCCTCGCACCCCTGGCGGTTCCACCTCCTGGCTGGGGCGGTTGCACCGCCCAACCTCACAGCCCTGGCGGTTGCACCTCCAGGCTGGGGCGGTTGCACCGCCTGGTGCAATCAGGGTCCGAATGGTTCACTCCATTCGGCCCAATTTGAATCTTTTCAGGGGCCCAATTGCCCCAAGATTAAGCTAATGGGTTCACCTCCCATTTTCATGCTTAATCATCATGCTAACTATGATTAACTCTAAGACAACTTCTGCAGCTTTGCTCCGATGCGTCAATCGCTTCTTCCGGCGAGTTTCCGGCCAACTTCCGTCGATCATCCGATAAACCCTCGGTGATCCTTCTGCGGACATCCGGCATACTCCTGGACTTTGCGACGATCCACTTGGCGAGTTCCGACGAGCTTCGCTTGGCAAGCTTCTGGACTTCTCGGATCTGTTCTCGCTGAACCTCCGACGACCGTCCGAACTTCCGTCGAACTCTCGAACTCCCAACGTGATCATGATCTTGACTCCGGCGCAACACCTGCTGCTTGTCTTACTCTCATCGTAGTTAATCCTGCACAACAAAACAAAACTTCGATCGAGACAATTAATCCTAAGCAATTAACCAAGTTGTCCGACATGTCATTGGTCCCTCGACGCTTCGTCCGATTCTTCGGCGCATCGTCCTCTCGTGCAGCCTATTGCCCAATCGGCCAGTTGACTCCGCAACTCCGATATCCTTGGCACAATACCCGCTCTTCTTGGCCCGATGCCCGAGTTCACGGCCCGAAGCCTTCTGTCGATACGTCGACCGATCCACCGGCCCGACGTCCAATCTTCTGACATGTTCCTTCGGCACAACATGATTTTCCTGCTTTAATTGTCTCATCCTGATCGAAGCATCCTGCGTCACTCAAAACGCAGATTAAATCATAAACATATATCAAGTAGTTTCATTATCAAAATACGAGATTTAACAATCTCCCCCTTTTTGATGATGACAATCACTTGATGACGGAGTTAAACTTAACTCCCGGAGTTTAAACAAACTCCCCCTATCAATATGCCATATTGATAGAACCTTGAATTCAAACTGAATTCAAGTCATTGCAATATTCATCATGAATACTTGCAACACGTCAACATGAACATATGCATAAACTTATGCATCACATGTCATGTCATCAACATACTTTCATCAACATACTTCTCCCCCTTTGTCATCAACAAAAAGGAGAAGTACTACAATCAAGTGTGTGTGATATTGGTTCAACTCATTGCATGAAGAACATAGTATCAAGTTTTATCATCATGCAATCTTGGAGCTAGAAGATTTAGCAAGTGTTACATCATGCTTAGAACATTCATGCTATCAAGTTTTAGATATGCAAGTTTTATAGCATATAAGATAGCACTTTTGGTAATGTTCAAGATAGCAAGTTCTACATCATGCAAGCTAGCAAATTAGAGATGTTCAAGAAGGCAACTCTTGCTTCTTGAAAATTTTGCTCACTTTGCTAGATGCGCAAGTTAGCATTTTTGCCTCTTTAGATAGGCAAGATAGCACATTTGCTTCTTTTGAGATAGCAACTTTTTGCTTCTCTTTAGACCAACAAGCTAGCAATTTTTACGATATACAAGTTTCACAATATATAAGCTAGCAAAGATTTCGAAAGCAAATGCAAGATAAATTTCTTGTGTAAGCTCATGATTCTTGCTTCCTATTACAATGTGCAAATTGCAAGTTTTGCTTCTTGAGATATTCAAGATAGTGATGTTCAAGAAGGCAATTTTTCTTCTTGAAATAAGCAAGTTAGCAATCTTTGCTTCTTAAAATAGGTAAGCTAGCAAATCAAGTTTTTGCATCTTCTTGACTTGTACAAGCTAGCTATCTCCCCCTTTGTCATTGTCAACAAGGGAAAAACCCTTTACATCAATTTCTAAATCATGACAAAGGTAAGTAATCATTCTTATTTGTGCATCATTATAGTTTCAATGCACAAATTCATTAACATTACATTTCAAAAGATTTATGCATGATACTGAAAAATCAATTATCATCATGAGCATATCAAACATGATATTCAAGCATTCATGATATATCATTTTGGCAGCATGATCATAGATATTCAAACGATGGTATCTAGAATTCATTACATCCTATTATGCATGATCATTAACTCCTCATTTGTATTTCATGCATTATTTCATTTCATCTCATAAGGAATATCAAGAAGAGTTATTGGATGATGAGATAAATATTTTATGAATACACAGAATATCATAAGTGTTTCATGTATTCATATTATCACATGAAGCATATTATCATTTTTAAGATTCATAACATGAATAACGTTATTACTATTTCATCAAAATCAGTTTCGAGATTCACATAATATCATGAAATCATTAATCTCGATAAAATGGGAAAAACATTTTCTTTTTAAGTGATTCTTTTAACACATCATAAAAAAGAAAAACTCATTCATGATTCAAGTGATTTACAAGATATTATAAATGAATTTATCACTTGTATTTCACCAAAATCGAGAACTTTTAGAGATAGAAAATGATTGAAGCATTTAATCTGATTGAAGAATGATTCCTATTTAAAGTGTAGCATTTGTCAAATCTGAAATCATCAAGTATAACTTTAATATTTTCATTGCAACATTAAGCAAGGTTTCATTGAACATAATTTTGAATGATTCTTATAAATGCCTAAAACTTCTTTAGTTTTAATTTATGATTGACTTTATAATAGCATGCTCAAATCTTTATTTTTATGTCAAAACCATACATTATATTTAATAAACAAAGACAATGAAAAATATCCAGCCTTCCAGACAAAAGCCATGTATCGTCATTGAAAAGCAATATGAAAATCATCAAAATATACATTCTTGCTTCTCAAGCACATAAATAAGATTAATCTCACTAGGTGTAAAATCATTAGATTTCTATCTTGCATTAACATGAGACATGCAATTTTCATTATCATTTTCAAGATTACAAGCATGATCATATTTTTGCATTTTCATTATTAAATTATTAAAAATATAATTTTCAAGAAAATTTAAAGAAAAAGAAAAATGCATCATGAAATGCATCATGTAATTTCGAAGTAAATTAGGGGGATTTCGATTACCTCATCATTGTAGGCTGTTAAGGCGTAGTTTGCCGCCTTGCTTTTGTTGACTTTCTCTTCTTCGGAGGAGCTCGATTCATCCCAATTTTTGTTCTTCTTCTTGCGTTTAAAGCAAGTAGTTCCATTCTTTTTGCTTTTTAATTTTCGTTTCATTTTAAGTTCACCATCACTTGAGCTTATGCTCGAGTGGTCTTCAAATGTTCTATGTCCCAAATCCTTCCTGTTCTTTGGAAGGTTGGTTTGTTCATCATTGTCCTCATCACTTGAGTCATCGCTCAAGTGGCATTCATTTGTCCAGAGTTCCAAATCCTTCCTGTTCTTTGGAAGGTGGTTCTCAAGTTCTTCACGTGCATTGCACGTCATTTCATATGTGATCAATGAACCAATTAGTTCTTCAAGTGGAAAATGGTTCAAGTTTTTCGATTCTTGAATAGCAGTTACTTTTGAATCCCAAGTTTTAGAAAGTGAGCGCAAAACTTTGTTAACGAGTTCAAAATCCGAAAAGCTTTTACCAAGTGATTTTAAACCATTGACGACATCCGTAAAACGGGTGTACATGTCAACAACGGTTTCGCTTGGTTTCATATGAAAAAGCTCGAAATCAAGCAGTAGAATATTAACTTTCGAGTCTTTGACTCTACTAGTTCCCTCGTGCGTGATTTCAAGAGTGCGCCAAATATCGAAAGCCGTTTCACATGTAGAAATCCGATTGAACTCATTTTTGTCCAATGTGCAAAATAAGGCATTCATAGCCTTTGCGTTTAAAGAAAAATTCTTCTTCTCCAAAACCGACCATTCGTTCATCGGTTTGGAGGGAAGTTGAAAACCGTTTTCAATGATATTCCATAAATCCAGATTTAGAGAAATTAAGAAAACTCTTATTCGAGTTTTCCAATAAGTGTAGTCCAATCCGTTAAAGAACGGTGGACGAAAGACCGAACAGCCCTCTTGAAAAGTCATTTCTCTCGGGTGTAAATCCGAAATGAGAAAAACCCCGCTCTGATACCAATTGTTAGGATCGAGAGCACTAAGAGGGGGGGGGGGTGAATTAGTGCAGCGGAAATCTTACAATAATTTAAAAACCAAAAGCTGCGTTCGTTCAAAAACTATTATGATGCAAAAGCAAATTCTCAGTTTGTATCTAAGTGCAGTTTGCGTCTAAGCGCAGATTGAGTTTAAGCGCAGTTTTGCGTCTAAGCGCAGTTTTGCGTCTAAGCGTAGTTTTGCGTCTAAACTCAGATTTACGTCTAAATGCAGATTTACGTCTAAATGCAGATTTACGTCTAAACACAGATTTACGTCTAAACGCAGTTTTACGTCTAAACGCAGATTTACGTCTAAACGCAGTTTTACGTCTAGACGCAGATTTACGTCTAAACTTTGAAACTCGTTTGTATACTCGCAGAAGGCAGTATGCAGTTGAAATCAAGACGTAAACGTGAACTGAAATCTGATGATTGAGCGAGGAAAGCCGATTTACGTCTGAATGCAGTTTTACGTCTAAATGTTGAAACTCGTTCGTGAAATCGTGGAGGACAGATTGCAGTTATTAATAGGATTAAAATGTAAGCGTAAACTGCAAAGAAGCTCGTTCGTAAAAGCACGGAAAACAGTTCTGCAGAATCAAACGTAAACGTAAACTGTAATGTATGAAAATACGAATTTACGTCTGAATGCAGATTTGGAAGAACAGCACTTAGAACTTGTTCGTGAAAGCGCAGAGAGCAGTAGTGATGAGGGAGGTTTGCAGTAATGATAAAGTGCTCGAAAATAAACGCAAACCAGAGATTTAGAGTGGTTCGGTCAGCCTTGACCTACTCCACTTTTGGCTTCCTACACCGATGAGGTTGCCGACATCAACTAGGTGCCTTCCTTCAATGGGCGAAGGCTAACTGCCCTTTTACAGTTTCTCTCCTTTTGACAGGCTCAGGAGACAACCTTTACAGACCTTTCTCTCCTCACTTTACAACTGAAAACTTGAAGAACAGAAGGAGGAGACTTAAAGGATTTACAACACTTTTGAGCTCTTAGAATCACAGAAAAGATCAAGATTTCGGTATGGGTCTGTATCTTTTCAGTGCTGAATGGGTGGGGTATTTATAGGCCCCAACCCAATTCAAAATTCGAGCTCAAAACGATCAAATCGATCAAATCCCAGAATTCTGGGATCAGGCGGTTGCACCTCTTGACTGGAGAGGTGGCACCGCCTGGCAGAGCTCGAAGACTGAGCTCAGGCGATTGCTCTTCTCTGCCAGAGCTCGAAGACTGAGCTCGATGGTTGCATCACCTGGCAGAGCTCGAAGACTGAGCTTGGTGGTTGCATCACCTGGCAGAGCTCGAAATCTGAGCTCGGTAGTTGCATCACCTGGCAGAGCTCGAAACTGAGCTCAGGCTGATGCACCTCTCTGCCAGAGCTCGAAGACTGAGCTTGGTGAATGCATCACCTGGCAGAGCTCGAGACTGAGCTCAGGCTGATGCACCTCTCTGCCAGAGCTCGAAGACTGAGCTCGGTGGTTGCATCGCTTGGTAGAGCTCGGAACTTGAGCTCTGGCGGTGCAACCTCTTGGCTGGGGCGGTTGCACCTCCCAGCCTCGCACCCCTGGCGGTTCCACCTCCTGGCTGGGGCGGTTGCACCGCCCAACCTCACAGCCCTGGCGGTTGCACCTCTAGGCTGGGGCGGTTGCACCGCCTGGTGCAATCAGGGTCCGAATGGTTCACTCCATTCGGCCCAATTTGAATCTTTTCAGGGGCCCAATTGCCCCAAGATTAAGCTAATGGGTTCACCTCCCATTTTCATGCTTAATCATCATGCTAACTACGATTAACTCTAAGACAACTTCTGCAGCTTTGCTCCGATGCGTCAATCGCTTCTTCCGGCGAGTTTCCGGCCAACTTCCGTCGATCATCCGATAAACCCTCGGTGATCCTTCTGCGGACATCCGGCATACTCCTGGACTTTGCGACGATCCACTTGGCGAGTTCCGACGAGCTTCGCTTGGCAAGCTTCTGGACTTCTCGGATCTGTTCTCGCTGAACCTCCGACGACCGTCCGAACTTCCGTCGAACTCTCGAACTCCCAACGTGATCATGATCTTGACTCCGGCGCAACACCTGCTGCTTGTCTTACTCTCATCATAGTTAATCCTGCACAACAAAACAAAACTTCGATCGAGACAATTAATCCTAAGCAATTAACCAAGTTGTCCGACATGTCATTGGTCCCTCGACGCTTCGTCCGATTCTTCGGCGCATCGTCCTCTCGTGCAGCCTATTGCCCAATCGGCCAGTTGACTCCGCAACTCCGATATCCTTGGCACAATACCCGCTCTTCTTGGCCCGATGCCCGAGTTCACGGCCCGAAGCCTTCTGTCGATACGTCGACCGATCCACCGGCCCGACGTCCAATCTTCTGACATGTTCCTTCGGCACAACATGATTTTCCTGCTTTAATTGTCTCATCCTGATCGAAGCATCCTGCGTCACTCAAAACGCAGATTAAATCATAAACATATATCAAGTAGTTTCATTATCAAAATACGAGATTCAACAATATTATGATCATGTATGGCAAGATGCAATTTGACAGATTAATACCATGATGATTTGAAACATTTATGATTTTAAATTATGCATGCTTTTGCTTTTTATTGTGATGAAATTTGCATATAATGTGTATCATGAATGCTCCAAATAATGAATGCTTGGTATCATGATCAAAATATTGATAAATGCTATGATTTGTTACCAACATGATGTATCATATATGATAGGCCCATAGTGATTAATTTATTTGTATAATGCATGAAGTAAGGATACAAATGTAAAGTTTTGAAATTGTGCATATTTTAATTTGAAAACATAATGATGCACAAATAAGATTGATACTTACCTTTGTCATGATTTAAAAATTGATGTAATGGGTCTTCCTTTCTTTTTGCCACTAACAAAGGGGGAGAAAGAGTTGTTAATGTGCTATCTTGAATTGATGTAAAGGGTCATCTTAAAGAGAAATTAGCTAGCTTGCACAAGTCAAGAAAATGCAAAAACTTGCTTACTTTCTTACACATCTAAAGAGAAGATGCAAATGTAACACTTGTCAAATTGTTTGCTTGCCTCATGTAAAACATTGTCTCTTGCTAGTTTGACATTTTGCTAAGGAAGCAAAAATGACATTTCTCAAAAGCGAAGAAAGAGCTTGCTATCTTGAACATCACAAGCTTACCTATCGTAAGAAACAAAAATTGTAAAAGTGCTATCTTGCGTATCTCAAGAAGTAAAACTAGAAACTTGCACATTGCAATAAGAAACAAGAATCATGAGCTTACTCAAGAAAGCTATCTTGCATTTGCTTTCGAAATTTTTGCTAGCTTGTATGTAGCAAAAGTTGCTATTGTACTACCTTGTATATCTATGATGATAGCAAACTTGCATGATAATAAAAATGGATATTATGTTTTTCATGAAATAAGTTAAACTTGTATTTCCAAATACATAATAGTAGAACTTCTCCTTTTTGTTGATGACAAAGGGGTAGAAGTATGATCATATTATGCATGATGACGTATTGCAAATATTCATGATGAATAATTGTAATGACTTGAATTTAATTTGAATTCAAAGTTCTATCAATATGGCATATTGATAGGGGGAGTTTGTTTAAACTTTAGGATTTAAGGTTAACTTTGTCATCAAGTGGTTGTCATCATCAAAAAGGGGGAGATTGTTGAATCTCGTATTTTAATGATGAAACTACTTGATATGTGTTTATGATTTAATCTACATTTTTTAGTGACACGGGATGCTTCGATCAGGATGAGACAATTAAAATAGGAAAATCATGTTGTGCTAGAGAAACATGTCAGAAGATTGGACATCGGGCCGGTGGATCAATCGATGTATCGATAGAAGGCTTCGGGCCGTGGATTGGGCAATAGGCCGCAAGAGAGGATGATGTGCCGAAGAATCGGACGAAGTGTCGAGGGACCAATGACATGCCAGACAACTTGATTAATTGTCTCGATCGAAGTTTTGTTTTTAGTGTGCAGGATTAACTACGATAGCTTGAAGACATAAAGCAAGTCTACCAGAGTCAAGTTCGATGGGTGTTCAAGAATTTGTCGAGAGTCCGAAGATTCGTCAGAAGTGCTACTGGAACCAATCGAGAAGAAATCAAAGACTTACTAAAGTTTTCGGAAGTCCGTCGAAGAGATCATTGGAGGTTCGCAAAGATCACCGAGAAGGTTTGGCTACTTGCCAAAGACTCACTGAACACGCCACAAGACCGGGAGCCTATAGGGAGTCCATGGGAAGAAATCCGAGGGTGTATCGGAAGTCTGTCGGAAGTTCATCGAAACGCTCACAGAAGGAAACTCGACATTGCGAGTTAAAAACTTACTTAGGACTATGTCATAATTTCATAGTTTACATGTAATTAGGGTTAGGATTAAGGGTTAATCATATAACCCAATTAGGGGCTAATTGGGCACAAGTTCGGACTGGTTTGGGCCAAGTTTGGAGCCCAACCAGTGAGCTGAAAAAGTCTAGGCGATGCCATCGCCAAACTAGGCAGTGGCATTGTCCAAAGCACGAAGGATCAAGCGGTGGTACCGTCGGACTGGGCGGTGGCACCGCCTAGAGCCCGAAGGATTAAGTTGTGGTTCCGCTGGACTAGGTGATGGCACCACCCAGAACTCGAGAGGTCTAGCGGTGGCACCGCCAGTACGCTGTCAGTGTCAGACACTAACAGGCGATGGCACCATGAGCTGCAACTTCAGCCAAATGATGAGAATATTATCTACAAAGAGACAGAAGCCAGAAATAACTTCATGCAAGCATTAAAACAGGAGGAAAGTTTTGCAAAGCAGAAGTCTCGATAGCATTGGCTTACACTAGGAGATTCCAATACTAAATTTTTCTATGCTTCAATTGCTACTCGAAGGGCTGTTAACCGTACCAGCAAATGCAGAGACAAAGATGATAATCTTATTGAGAATTTAGATGAGGTTAAAGCACACACAGAGTAATTTTTTTATTCCTTACTTAATCAAGTTGGGAAAACTAATAACATTCATGTGGAGCCGACTAGAAAACTTGATTCGGAAGCTATTTCAATCCTTAATGCCCCAATTACAGACGACGAAATTGTATGTGTTGTCTTTAAGTCACCAAAGCACAAAAGCCTAGGTCTAGATGGATTTCCAACTGAATTTTACCAAACTGCTTGGTCTATTATTGGAAATGATGTGATTAAGGCTTGCCAACATTTTTTCTCTTCAGGTCATATTCTTAGAGAGATGAATTGCACTTTTATTTCTTTAATTCCGAAGAATGCAAGGGCTGATTCACTAGAGAATTATCGACCCATATCATTATGCAACTTTATTTACAAGATCATCTCCAAAGAATTGGCAAATAGAATGCAAAATGTAATACACAAGATCATTAGCCCAAATCAAGCTGCTTTCATCAAAGGGAGAAGTATACATCATAACATTTTGCTTGCTAATGACTTGGTCAAAGATTTGCATTCAAAAGCAAGAGGGACAAAAATATGTTTTAAAGCTGATTTACGGAAAGCCTTTGATTCAATTAATAGAAAATTTATATATAAGATGCTCCTCGATATGAACTTCCCACAGCAATGGGTTAATTGGATTCAATCTTGCCTGGAAACTCCAAAGTTTTCGATTCTCTTTAATGGCTCACCTATTGGTTTTTTTGGGAGCACGAATGGCATCCGACAAGGTGATCCACTCTCTCCATATCTCTTTACTATTGCAATGGAAGGACTTAGCTGTATGATGGAACATGCAGTCTTAAATGGTAGCATTAAGGTACCCAATGCTGGCTCTATTCATATATCACATATAACATTTGCAGATGATTTACTTATCTTTCTTCAAAATGATCCAACTTCAGTAAAGAACCTGGCTACTATTATGAATGACTTTGGTATAGTTTCTGGACTTCAGTTAAATCATGCGAAAAGTAAAGTATATATGAGCCCTTACGTTGAGGATAAGGTCTCTATTGCACAAACTTTGGGGGTTAGTGAGGGAAGCCTGCCGGTTCCTTATTTGGGTCTCCCGCTCATATCCAAAGGCATTCACAAAACCCACTGTCAGCCTATCCTGCAAAAAATAAAGAATATAATTTCTTCTTGGAAAAATAGGCTTCTATCAAAAGCAGGACGACTCGAACTCATCTGTTCTATATGGCACTCCTACTCTATATATTGGTGTAATGCATTTCTTCTGCCTGCTAGACTTCTCCAAGATATTGAACGGTTATTAATGAACTTCTTCTGGAATGGCACAAATGATAAGGCAATGCATATGGTAAATTGGGATAGCATTTGCAAACCGAAAGATGAAGGGGGCTAAACTTGAGAAATACTAGAGATTGGAATCAAACATGCCTGGTACAACAATTGTGGGATCTTTTGCAAAACAAATGTTCCTTATGGTCACAATGGGTTTCTGCTAGGTATCTTTCAAATGAATCAATCTGGGAAATTTCAACAAGAACATACCACTCTTCAGCTTGGAAAGGAATTTTAAAGGCAAGAAATTGGCTAATCAAACACATTTCTTATGCAATCTCTTCTGGAACTAGTACTAATATGTGGTTCGATCCTTGGGTGAATGGGAAGAGTATATTTCAATTATATGGCGACAGAATACGAAAAGATCTTGGGGCTCCCAAAGATTGGAAGGTTTCCGAGTTCATTGCTAATGGTACATGGTGTCTCCCTAATCCTATTTCTCCCGAAATGTTATCACTTTGGCCGACTATCATAGCTATTCCAATCAGGAACAACTCTTCAGATATACTTATTTGGCCTCATGACAATGGCAAATTTAGTGCCACATCCGCATGGAATCAAATTAGGCAAAGAAATAACAAGTGGGTCCCAAGCAGTTGGACATGGGATCGATCGGGATCACAAAGACACTCCTTATGTACATGGTAGGCCATTCTCAATAAACTACCTACAATAGACAATATGAAAAGAAGAGGTATCTATCATGTTAACCGATGCTCCCTTTGTTTGCAACAAGAAGAAACTGTTGACCACCTCTATTTTGCTTGTGATTATACAAAATAGATATGGAAGGAGATTCTCCAGCGATTTGAACTCAATAGACTGCCGCAACCAAACTTGCACCAAGAATTAGGCGACCTTATGCAATGTTTCTCAAGAAAAGGGCCTCTTACACAACTGGCAAAGGTTACTTTCAGATGCGCTATTTGGTGGATGTGGAAGGAGAGATGTAATAGAATCTTTGAATGTCGACACACAAACAATGCTCGGCTCTTGAAAGAGATTATTAGATACTCAAGTTCCTGTATGGAGCATGATCTCAAAACCGAGCACTTCACCCGAAGAGAAAAAGATATTTTTATCAAATTTAATTTTGCTATTAGCTAAAGATCTTGGGAATGATGCCAAATAATGTACCCACAGGTAGTTATAGTCTACAACATGTGTAGTCATAACTATCGCATTCGCACTCTATGAGTTACTTGGCTTTGTCTATGACTTGTATATATAAAGTTATTTGTAGAAACTTTACACATAATCAATTTACTTTTACTTACAAAAAGAAAAAGACAGGCGATGGCACCGCCACTGATAGGCGGTGGCAGCGCCAGTACTAAGAAACCCAAAAGTAATTCAAATTTAGAGCCCAAATTTGAATCCTCTTGGGGCCTATAAATACCCCTCAATTCTCAACAGAGAATACAACCTTTGAGAAGTTGGAGATTGAGAAAAAGCCTTAGCAAAGTCTTTAGCAAGTCTTGTTTTCAATAGCTTAAGTGTTCACCTCCCTCTTTCGCTTTGAAAAATCTGTAAGAGTGTGAACCATTTATAAAAGGTTGTAAGAGGGGTATTTGTCCTTCCCCTTCAAAGTAATTTGCTAGTGGAAGTTGGGAGCCTCATTGAATAAGGCTTCGCAAGTGGATGTAGTTCATTTTGACCGAACCACTTTAAATTGTGTGTTCCTTGAATGTGTGAGTATTTACTTTTCTGAAACCATTATTTACATAGCAGCAAGCTTTCGGTTTTTATCTTCTCACTTTACTCGAGCTACTTTCTCTAAGTCATTGACGAATTGAAATCTCTACGCATTTACAAAATCATTTTCAAATTTATAAGTTTTAATCCGCTGCACTAATTCACCCCCCCCCCCCCCCCCTTAGTGCCGCTCCGATCCTAGCACAACATAAATTTGAACAATAAGAAAATTATTTTCAAAATTCTTGATAAACAATGTAGTATCGACCTTGTCTTTTGTGAAATTATTTTCAATAAGAAAAGAACTAAGTCTCTTATACCAAGCCCTTAAGGCTTGTTTTAAACCATAGAGAGCTTTAGTTAATTTAAACACATGATTAGATAGGCTATTATTTACAAATCCGGGAGGTTGTTCAACATAAACTTCTCCGAAAATAAAGCCATTAAAAAAAGTACTTTTAACATCTATTTGAAACATCATAAAATTATTAATACTAGCATAGGCAAGATAGCACTTTTGGTATGGAAATTTATAGTATGCATGTTGAATCTCGGATTTTGATGATGAAGTCAATTGTCATTTGTTATCTAATCTATGTGTTGAGATAAGTGTGCAGGATTAACTACGATGAGAGTAAGACAAGCAGCAGGTGTTGCGCCGGAGTCAAGATCATGATCACGTTGGGAGTTCGAGAGTTCGACGGAAGTTCGGACGGTCGTCGGAGGTTCAGCGAGAACAGATCCGAGAAGTCCAGAAGCTTGCCAAGCGAAGCTCGTCGGAACTCGCCAAGTGGATCGTCGCAAAGTCCAGGAGTATGCCGGATGTCCGCAGAAGGATCACCGAGGGTTTATCGGATGATCGACGGAAGTTGGCCGGAAACTCGCCGGAAGAAGCGATTGACGCATCGGAGCAAAGCTGCAGAAGTTGTCTTAGAGTTAATCGTAGTTAGCATGATGATTAAGCATGAAAATGGGAGGTGAACCCATTAGCTTAATCTTGGGGCAATTGGGCCCCTGAAAAGATTCAAATTGGGCCGAATGGAGTGAACCATTCGGACCCTGATTGCACCAGGCGGTGCAACCGCCCCAGCCAGGAGGTGCAACCGCCTGGGCTGTAAGGTTGGGAGGTGCAACCGCCCCAGCCAGGAGGTGCAACCGCCAGGGCTGCGAGGCTGGGAGGTGCAACCGCCCCAGCCAAGAGGTGCTACCGCCCAGAGCTCAAGTTTCGAGCTCTGCCAGGCGATGCAACCACCGAGCTCAGTCTTCGAGCTCTGGCAGAGAGGTGCATCAGCCTGAGCTCAGTCTCGAGCTCTGCCAGGTGATGCAATCACCAAGCTCAGTCTTCGAGCTCTGGCAGAGAGGTGCATTAGCCTGAGCTCAGTTTCGAGCTCTGCCAGGTGATGCAACCACCGAGCTCAGTTTCGAGCTCTGCTAGGTGATGCAACCACCGAGCTCAGTCTTCGAGCTCTGCCAGGTGATGCAACCATCGAGCTCAGTCTTCGAGCTCTGGCAGAGAGGAGCAATCGCCTGAGCTCAGTCTTCGAGCTCTACCAGGCGGTGCCACCTCTCCAGTCAAGAGGTGCAACCGCCTGATCCCAGAATTCTGGGATTTGATCGATTTGATCGTTTTGAGCTCGAATTTTGAATTGGGTTGGGGCCTATAAATACCCCACCCATTCAGCACTGAAAAGATACAGACCTACACCGAAATCTTGATCTTTTCTGTGATTCTAAGAAGCTCAAAAGTGTTGTAAAGCCTTTAAGTCTCCTCCTTCTGTTCTTCAAGTTTTCAATTGTAAAGTGAGGAGAGAAAGGTCTGTAAAGGTTGTCTCCTAAGCCTGTCAAAAGGAGAGAAACTGTAAAAGGGCAGTTAGCCTTCGCCCATTGAAGGAAGGCACCTAGTTGACGTCGGCAACCTCGTCGGTGGAGGAAGCCAAAAGTGGAGTAGGTCAAGGCTGACCGAACCACTCTAAATCTCTGGTTTGCGTTTATTTTCGAGCACTTTATCATTACTGCAAACCTCCTTCATTGCTACTGCTCTCTGCGCTTCTACGAACAAGTTCTAAGTGCTGTTCTTCCGAATCTGCATTCAGACGTAAATTCGTATTTTCATACATTACTGTTTACGTTTACGTTTGATTCTGCAGAACTGTCTTCCGTGCTTTTACGAACGAGCTTCTTTGCAGTTTACACTTCCATTTTGATCCTATTGATAACTGCAAACTTTCCTCTACGATTTTACGAACGAGTTTCAGCATTTAGACGTTAAACTGCATTCAGACGTAAATCGGCTTTCCTCGCTCAATCATCAGATTTCAGTTCATGTTTACGTCTTGATTTCAACTGCATACTGCCTTCTGCGAGTATACAAACAAGTTTCAAAGTTTAGACGTAAATCTGCGTCTAGACGTAAAACTGCGTTTAGACGTAAATCTGCGTTTAGACGTAAATCTGAGTTTAAGACGTAAATCTGAGTTTAGACGTAAATCTGCGTTTAGACATAAAACTGCGTTTAGACGTAAATCTGCGTTTAGACATAAATCTACGTTTAGACGTAAAACTGCGTTTAGACGTAAATCTGAGTTTAAACGTAAACTGCGCTTAGACGCAAAACTGCGCTTAGACGCAATCTGCGCTTAGACCCAAACTGCACTTAGATACAAACTGAGAATTTGCTTTTGCATCATAATAGTTTTTGAACGAACGCAGCTTTTGGTTTTTAATCGCTGTAAGATTTCCGCTGCACTAATTCACCCCCCCCCTCTTAGTGCTCTCGATCCTAACAATTGGTATCAGAGCAAGGTTAACTCTCTAAAGGATTAAAACCCAAGAGAGATGGCATACGCCGGAAACCAAGAGGGGCATTCGATTACACGTCCACCCATGTTCAGTGGAACGGACTACACTTACTGGAAGACCCGAATGAGGATCTTTCTGATTTCTATGGATTTTGAACTGTGGAACCTTGTTGAAAATGGATTTTCAAAGTCTTCTCTTCCAATGATCGATTGGAATGAGTTGGAAAAGAAGGCTTTCGCTCTTAATGCAAAGGCTATGAATGCCTTATTTTGCGCACTTGATAAAAACGAGTTTAATCGTGTTTCAACTTGCGAAACTGCTTTTGATATTTGGCACACACTTGAAGTGACCCACGAGGGCACAAGTAGAGTGAAAGAGTCAAAAATCAATCTGTTGCTGCATTCTTTTGAACTTTTCCGAATGAAACCGAGTGAAACCATTGGCGACATGTTTACCCGTTTCACGGATGTCGTCAACGGTCTAAAAGGACTCGGAAAAAGTTTTTCGGATTTTGAACTCATAAATAAAATACTAAGATCCCTTCCTAAAAGTTGGGATCCTAAAGTCACTGCCATTCAAGAGGCAAAGGATCTGCGCAACTTCCCTCTTGAAGAACTAATCGGGTCATTAATGACCTACGAAATGACTTGCAAAGCTCATGAAGAGCAAGAAGACATCCTTCCAAAGAACAGGAAGGATATGGCACTTAAAACTTCTGAATGCCACTTGAGAGAAAACTCAAGTGATGAGGATTGTGACGATGACTTGGCACTTTTGACAAGAAAGTTTAAGAAATTCTTCAAAAGAAACAAGTTTAAAAACGATGTGAAAAATAAACTTGAACCCAAGAAGGACCAAGTGATCTGCTACGAATGTAAAAAGCCGGGACACTACAAGAGTGATTGTCCCCAAGTCAAGAAAAGAACAACAAAGAAGAAGGCGCTCCAAGCAACATGGGATGATTCGAGCGCATCTGAGGAAGAGGAGTCCAACACCGAGCAAGTTGCTCATTACGCCTTTATGGCCATCGAAGAGGAGGTAACGGATTTATTAGATGCTGATTTATCTTTCGATGAATTATTAAATGCCTTCCATGATTTATTTGATGAATGCAAAGTTATAAATAGAAAATACAAGTTGCTAAAAAAGGTACATGATAATCTTACTTGTGAGTTTGATAAGTTAAAAGTCGAACATCATGATAGTTTAAATTCATGTATCAAATGTCATGATTTAGAAACTATACAAAAAGAAAACTTGCTACTTAAGGACACCTTGAAGAAATTCGAGGTTCGTAGCAAGTCATTAAACATGATCCTTACAAACAAGGGTCATGCTCCCAAAAGAAGTGGGATTGGATTTGTGAGGAGTCCTCACCGAAATCCAACTACCTTTGTAAAAGGCCCCATCTTACATGTTCAACACCAAACCAAGTGCAACTTTTGTTGCAAATCTGGACACAAGACACATTGTTGTCCATTCAAGAAAATAAGTCCAAACAAATTAATTTGGGTTCCTAAAGGAACCATGATAAACTCTATGCAACATGATAGAAAATGTAGATCTATTTATGAGGCACCCAAAAGCAAATGGGTTCC
This sequence comes from Musa acuminata AAA Group, assembly GCF_036884655.1. Classification (NCBI taxonomy): domain Eukaryota; kingdom Viridiplantae; phylum Streptophyta; class Magnoliopsida; order Zingiberales; family Musaceae; genus Musa; species Musa acuminata. The sequence continues at coordinate 27,251,845 of NC_088331.1, read as the reverse complement.
TAAAGATCATCCCTTCCTATAAAAACATTAAAAGTCTAGGCCGGAGCAAGAAATAATATTCTGCTCCTTGACTCTCAATGGTCATAAACCAAGAATCAAAAAGGAACTCGCAACGCTTAAGTAACAAGTGGAAGTTGTGAAATCACAAATACGATACAACCTTATTAGAAACATATGATATCCAAATTCACATACCCCCCTAATCTTCAAAACCCGTTCATCTACGAATTAATTCTTGTAGAAACTAAATATGTCATGATCTTAAAAGGGATACCAAACAAACATACGTATGCACGTTAAAAGATCTATCTTGATCGTACAAAGAGCTTCTTCCTTAAATAAAAACTCATACGAAATCATGTAACAAACATTAATTGCTCTGAAACTCTCCTCAAGGCAAAGGCTCCCTAATCAAATCATCTTAGGTGCTCACCTGCTGCAGGCGGTGGCACCTCTCCAGCTGGCAGTGGCACCTCCAGCTATCACGGGTTGCCAGAGGTTGCACCGCTCCAGCCAGAGGTGCAACCGCCAGCAGCTCTGCCCTTTAAAACCACACTAGGGCCGGCTAAGGAACCGGCCCCAACTCACCCCCATTTCCTCCTCTACTCTTCCAAGTCTCCTCCATTCCCATTTCACTCCTCTAAGCCTTCCAAATACCTCCCATTTCGGAGCAAAACATCAAGAATCCTTCCTTCTCTTGAAGATTTCACAAAGGTACTCTCTAAGAAGCTCTTAAATTCTGTTTTGTTCTTCATTTACTTTAGCTCATCATCATCCCTCTAAACAGCAGTAGTAATGGGATCTAGAAGATCCTCAAGGGACAAGGGAAAGAGGAGAGTAGTAGAAGAGTTTGATCTCACTCTTTTTGATTCCAAAAACCATGCTGAAAAATTTCTCTCCTTCGAACTAAGAAGCATCAATAAGGGAAAATACGTAGATCTGAATGAACTAAGAGATGTAGAGACTATCCATTGGTTTGCAAACCTAAATCTACTTCCCATTTTGCAGATCAACGAACCCATTTATCCTAGACTAGTTAGACTGTTTTACAACAACATGCAAATAGATGATGAAGAAAGGATATCAACCTATCTCTTAGGACAACACATCTCAATCACTAATAGATTCATTTGTGATATGATAGGTATTCCCATGAAAAGCATAGGACTTTACTTTAAAGGATCATGGGATGAAAAAACTATTGAAACATCCTACGTTGAAGCCTTAGGAACAATCCTTGCCAATCCTAACATAGAATCTATTCCTAAAAGTTGTGAACATCTATTGCCCTTTAACACTAAGATACTTCATCATATCATGACTAGTATAATTCTTCCTAAACAATACCATCATGATGAAGTGAGTCAATTGGAATTAGGAATTATGTACCAATCATGAAAGGACGTGACATTTGTCTTGGCTATCTGATCCAACAAAACATGTTAGAATTATCTACGAAAGATATGATGCTCCCATATGGTGGAATAATTACTAGAATAATGAAAGCTTACGACATTCAAATACCACTAGAAGAAGAAGTAATGAAAGCAGATAGATTCAGCATAATAAACAAAAATCTACTTCACCGACTAAGATGTCACTATAGAAACGGTAACTGGGTTAGAATGCCTAGAAGAACTGATCCCCCTCAGCCTGAACCTGAACCTGAACCAGAGCCGGAAACCCCAGTCTTTAGGAGTACCCAATCTCCTCCGATCTGTCCCTTTGAGGAAACACATCCGGTTGAGCAAACTCACACATCATCCATCGAAGATATCGGGATTCGGATGGACCGATTTGAACAAAGACAAGAACGGCTTGAACTTCGACAAGATCAAATCCTAACCGAGCTGCAGCAAATCCATCGACAATTTGACTCTTTACTTAGGCACTTTAATTTTCCACCTCATGAATAAGCTTGTATGAACATCTGCTGTTTTTGATATGACATGTTGTAAACTCCTTATGTTATTCATGAAGGACTTTGTCTTTATGGTTACCTGATATGCTGTACATATGTTACCCTGATATGGTTATCTTTGTTTGTGTAAGCATATTTGCAAACATCTCTTGTTGTTTATCTCGGTTTTTGCACTGAAACTAAAAAGGTTTAAAAGCCTATGCCTTGAAAAATATGAAGCAACATACCAATGTAAGTTGATAAGTCAGCAGTATGACATTGATATGGTTGCTATTGCTAATATGATTGCTATCATGCCATGTATCAAGATATCTAACAAAAATTTGCATCGTACGAGCTGATATCTTACCATGTGATGCAATGCTACACTTGCTGAAATAAAAATCTTGCTATACAATATGATAGAATGCTGCACTTGAAATAATTGTGTTACTACATCAAAAGCTTAACACTCAAGAATCAAACACATTGATATTAGACATCACTTTATACGAGATCATGTCTCTAATCATGATGTAACCATAGAGTTTATTGATACCAAACATCAACTGGCTGATATCTTCACAAAACCCCTATGTGAAGAACAATTTGATTACATAAGAAGAGAATTAGGAATGTTGATTTGTCCAAATACTTAAACTAGTTAAAATTATTTTTCGGATGTTATTACTATTGCATGCCTTGACAACGCTTGATCAAATAACATGTTGCAAATTATGTGACAAATATTTTTAATCAAATGCATGTAAGAAGTTCATTTTTCGGTTTGTATGCTAAAAATGGGATGTTCCTGTACACTCTTATGAAAACTCTTTGAAAAATGACTTTCCTCCGTCAAGCAAAAACAATAAAGAGATATATGTGTCATGACTTCCTTTATATGCTTGATAATGCTATCATGCTTTTTGTTGATGACAAAGGGGGAGAAACATATGAATTGATAAACACTATGTCATAGCTGAACTGCCATAATCATATCTATGTCATAGTTGCAAATACTTGAGTGATGCTATAAACAATGTTATGCCATCCTTGCATCACCAAGAGATATGTGAACATGTGCTATAGTTTGCATCATGTCTTGATATTGTGAAGAAAATGCAAACTTGCTAGAAAATCTCAAATGTGAGCATCATGTAAAAAGTCCTTCGTAGCTTTATATTATTACATGATGAATAGTTACAAACACTATCATACAAACTTGATGATGTATGTCATGCCTTGACATCATTCTTGAAGAGATACATCATGATGGGCATCATGATGAGAGCATTGATAAGTTTAACTGATCTAACTTATCAATACGTCACTTGAATTCTTAGGTCTTGAATTCAAGGTTGACTTATCTCAACTATGGCATATAGATAGGGGGAGTTAAGGACAACTCCTTTATCAATTGATTGTCATCATCAAAAAGGGGGAGATTGTTGAATCTCGGATTTTGATGATGAAGTCAATTGTCATTTGTTATCTAATCTATGTGTTGAGATAAGTGTGCAGGATTAACTACGATGAGAGTAAGACAAGCAGCAGGTGTTGCGCCGGAGTCAAGATCATGATCACGTTGGGAGTTCGAGAGTTCGACGGAAGTTCGGATGGTCGTCGGAGGTTCAGCGAGAACAGATCCGAGAAGTCCAGAAGCTTGCCAAGCGAAGCTCGTCGGAACTCGCCAAGTGGATCGTCGCAAAGTCCAGGAGTATGCCGGATGTCCGCAGAAGGATCACCGAGGGTTTATCGGATGATCGACGGAAGTTGGCCGGAAACTCGCCGGAAGAAGCGATTGACGCATCGGAGCAAAGCTGCAGAAGTTGTCTTAGAGTTAATCGTAGTTAGCATGATGATTAAGCATGAAAATGGGAGGTGAACCCATTAGCTTAATCTTGGGGCAATTGGGCCCCTGAAAAGATTCAAATTGGGCCGAATGGAGTGAACCATTCGGACCTTGATTGCACCAGGCGGTGCAACCGCCCCAGCCAGGAGGTGCAACCGCCTGGGCTGTAAGGTTGGGAGGTGCAACCGCCCCAGCCAGGAGGTGCAACCGCCAGGGCTGCGAGGCTGGGAGGTGCAACCGCCCCAGCCAAGAGGTGCTACCGCCCAGAGCTCAAGTTTCGAGCTCTGCCAGGCGATGCAACCACCGAGCTCAGTCTTCGAGCTCTGGCAGAGAGGTGCATCAGCCTGAGCTCAGTCTCGAGCTTTGCCAGGTGATGCAATCACCAAGCTCAGTCTTCGAGCTCTGGCAGAGAGGTGCATTAGCCTGAGCTCAGTTTCGAGCTCTGCCAGGTGATGCAACCACCGAGCTCAGTTTCGAGCTCTGCCAGGTGATGCAACCACCGAGCTCAGTCTTCGAGCTCTGCCAGGTGATGCAACCATCGAGCTCAGTCTTCGAGCTCTGGCAGAGAGGAGCAATCGCCTGAGCTCAGTCTTCGAGCTCTGCCAGGCGGTGCCACCTCTCCAGTCAAGAGGTGCAACCGCCTGATCCCAGAATTCTGGGATTTGATCGATTTGATCGTTTTGAGCTCGAATTTTGAATTGGGTTGGGGCCTATAAATACCCCACCCATTCAGCACTGAAAAGATACAGACCTACACCGAAATCTTGATCTTTTCTGTGATTCTAAGAAGCTCAAAAGTGTTGTAAAGCCTTTAAGTCTCCTCCTTCTGTTCTTCAAGTTTTCAATTGTAAAGTGAGGAGAGAAAGGTCTGTAAAGGTTGTCTCCTAAGCCTGTCAAAAGGAGAGAAACTGTAAAAGGGCAGTTAGCCTTCGCCCATTGAAGGAAGGCACCTAGTTGACGTCGGCAACCTCGTCGGTGGAGGAAGCCAAAAGTGGAGTAGGTCAAGGCTGACCGAACCACTCTAAATCTCTGGTTTGCGTTTATTTTCGAGCACTTTATCATTACTGCAAACCTCCTTCATTGCTACTACTCTCTGCGCTTCCACGAACAAGTTCTAAGTGCTGTTCTTCCGAATCTGCATTCAGACGTAAATTCGTATTTTCATACATTACTGTTTACGTTTACGTTTGATTCTGCAGAACTGTCTTCCGTGCTTTTACGAACGAGCTTCTTTGCAGTTTACACTTACATTTTGATCCTATTGATAACTGCAAACTTTCCTCTACGATTTTATGAACGAGTTTCAGCATTTAGACGTTAAACTGCATTCAGACATAAATCGGCTTTCCTCGCTCAATCATCAGATTTCAGTTCACGTTTACGTCTTGATTTCAACTGCATACTGCCTTCTGCGAGTATACAAACAAGTTTCAAAGTTTAGACGTAAATCTGCGTCTAGACGTAAAACTGCGTTTAGACGTAAATCTGCGTTTAGACGTAAATCTGAGTTTAAGACGTAAATCTGAGTTTAGACGTAAATCTGCGTTTAGACGTAAATCTGCGTTTAGACGTAAAACTGCATTTAGACGTAAATCTGCGTTTAGACGTAAATCTGCGTTTAGACGTAAATCTGCGTTTAGACGTAAAACTGCGTTTAGACGTAAATCTGAGTTTAAACGTAAACTGCGCTTAGACGCAAAACTGCGCTTAGACGCAATCTGCGCTTAGACCCAAACTGCACTTAGATACAAACTGAGAATTTGCTTTTGCATCATAATAGTTTTTGAACGAACGCAGCTTTTGGTTTTTAATCGCTGTAAGATTTCCGCTGCACTAATTCACCCCCCCCCTCTTAGTGCTCTCGATCCTAACAATGTAAGCTATCAAATTTTACATATAAAGAAGGTTAGCAAAATTTTACATCTTTTGAGGTGTGCAAGATAGACTATTTTGTCTCTTTTTGAAATATATAACTTAGCAAACATTGCTTCTCTTAATATTTGCAAGATAGCACTTCTTGCTTCCTTTTTGAGATTAGCAGGCTAGCAAGTTTGCCTTTTTTTGTTGTGAATTGTGCAAGCTAGCATATTCGCTTTCTAGCACATTTTTCTCCCTCTTTGTCATTATCAAAAAGAAGGGAAGACCCTTTAATTCAATTTCTAAATTATAACAAATGTAAGGTAACAAAGATGAAAAAATCAAGATGTGAGTCTCAAAATAATTTTTTATTATGAATATTTTATCATTGCATGCCTTATTATCATAAGTGTTTCATGCATTCATATCATCACATAAAAAATATTAAAAAGAAAATAATTGGGTGATGAGATAGATATTTAATGAATACAAGGAATTACATAAAAATCATATCATTTCATGAATACCAAAAGACATGATTTCTTTTTGAAAAACCTCCTCATAAATAATCAAAAGAAAATCTTGGGAGATCAATTAAAGAAAAATCTTAATTCATAAAAAAATTTCATGTATCGAATATCGAGAAATCAAGATGATGGTTCATAAAAAATATCACAAGTTATATTCAAGAGAAAAATCATCATTCATTTTCAATTCATTGAATTTGTTAAATCAATATTTCTTGGGAATCCCTGATATCAAAACATAGTTTCAAATCTTCAACATATAACATGCATAGATTCAAAAATCGAAATGAGAAGGGAAGAATTCAATGGTACAAAGATTTCAATCATCTCATAAACAAATAAAGGATCAAGTCATGAATCCAAAATTCTATGAATCATTTCGACAAATCTTCTTTTAAATAATCAAAATAATCATCAAAGGAAATCTCATGTTATTACAAGAAATCAAGATCAGGATTTTGATAAAACTCATTTCAAATTCAAATCATCAAAATCATTTTTATGGTTCACAAAATTCATAACGTAAGTAGATTCATGATTTCATTGATAATATATCCCCCCCCCCCCCCCCCTTTTTTTAAGTGTTTCATTTTAAGTGGTTGATTTCATGTTATCATGCTTTTTCATTTATGTCAAATAAAAGCATGCATAAATGTTTAGGATCGAAAAATAAATTTCGTCATAAAACCATCAAGACCAATAAAACACAAAAATCATCATGTATAACTTTAAAATCTCATACATAAAATTGTTAATCATGGTATCAAAATATTTAATATTTTCATTACATCATTATGCATTACTTCAAATCAAACATGATTTTATTTAATCAAAATCAACTAATAACAATGAAAATCAACATGATACACATTATTACCTCTTAACCACATATAGCATGATTTCATAAGGCATCAAAATCATTTTGTTTATCATAAACATGTAATTTTCATGAATATTTTCAAAATTACTAGAATGATAAGCATGATTCCTAATTTTTGTATTTCATTATTAAATTATTAAACTTATAATTTTCAAGAAAATCAATTCTAAACTAAATAAGAAAAGAAAAATATATCATGAAAAATATCATGTAATTTTGAAATAAATTAAAGGTATTTTGATTACCTCATCGTCAAATGTTGTTAAGGCGTAGTTTGTCGTCTCGCCTTTCTTGATTTTCTCCTCGTCTTCCGAGGAGCTTGATTCATCCCAATTTTTGTTCTTCTTCTTGCGTTCAAAGGAAATAGTTGCATTCTTTTTATTTTTAAATTTTTGTTTCATAATTTTCATTGAAAGTTCGAGTTCACTTATGCTCGAGTGGTCTTCAAATGTTCTATGTCCCAAATCTTTCTTGTTCTTTGGAAGGTGATTCTCATGTTCTTCATGTGCATTGCACGTTAATTCATAGGTCATCAAAGACCCTATTAGTTCTTCAAGAGGGAAATGGTTCAAATATTTTGATTCTTAAATAGTGATTACTTTTGAATCCTAAGTTTTATTAAGAGAACATAAAATATTATTTACAAGTTCAAAATCTGAAAAACATTTGCCAAGAGCTTTTAAACCATTGATGACATCCGTAAAACAGGTGTACATGTCAACAATGGTTTCACTCGGTTTCATTCGAAAAAGCTCAAAATCATGTATTACAAAATTACTTTAGAATCCTTAACGCTACTTGTGCCTTCGTGTGTGATTTCAAGAGTGTGCCATATGTTGAAAGCCGATTCGCAAGTAGAAACCCGATTAAACTCGATTTTGTCTAAAGTGTAAAATAGAGCATTCATAGCTTTAAAGAAAATGTCTTCTTCTCCAAATCATTCCAATCTTTCATTGGAAGAGAAGACATTTTAAAACTGGATTCGACAATGTGCCATAAATTCAAATCCAACGAAAGCAAGAAAACTCGCATTCGAGTTTTCCAATAAGTGTAGTCCATCCCATTGAAAAAGGGAGGATGAATGAGAGTGACCCTCTTGAAAGCCAAAAAGAGTCATTTCTATTTAGATGTTAAACCAAATTAGAAAACCGTAGCACTAATACCAATTGTTAGGATCAAGATCACTAAGAGTGGGAGGGGGGGGGGGGGGGGTGGGGGTGTGAATTAGTGCAGCGGAAAAACTTTCGTCGATTTCAAACGACGTTCGTATGATGAAATCATTTCCGGCGTAAAATTGTTTTCAGAAACTTAACTTGAAAGCGAGTTCGTAAAGGAGTGCAGCAAAAGTAATGAGGAAGTAAAGCACATATGGAGGTTTGCAGTAAGAAAAATAGCAAGAATAAATGCAAACCAGAGAGCACGACAATTTTAGAGTGGTTCGATCAATCTTGACCTACATCCACTTTTAGCTTCGTCCTCCGACGAGGTCACCGACGTCCACTAGAGGCCTTCCTTCAATAGGCGAAGACCAACCACCTTTTACACCTTTTCTCCTTTTGACAGACTTAGGAGACAACCCTTACAGATTTTCACTCCTCTCTTGAATGATCAGAACTTAGAAGAGAGGGAGAAGAACTTCTAGCCTTTTACAACACTTTCATGCTCTCAAATTCTTAGAATAAATGCAAGCTTTCGATTGCCCTTTCATGCAGAAAGTGTGGGGTTTATATAGGCCCTAATCAGTTTGAATTTGGAGCTCAAAAGTGTCATCTCCCGAATTTCCGGGGTCCTAGCGGTACCACCGGTACCGCCACAGCTAGGTTATACTACTGTCTGACATCACTCAGAGATCGAGCTCTGGTGGTACCACCGCCTTACAGGGGTGGTACCACTGCCTGACTTCACTCGGAGACCGAGCTTAGGCAGTACCTGTCATGCCCCTCAAAAATATTAATAATACTTTAAAATTTTCATCACAAACCAATCTAGGATCCAAACTAACATTTGAGGACACCGAAAAACATTATATCAAATTCATATATATAAAACCTATGCAGTTTATAATCATATATCACATCACTCGATAATTCATATTTATGACAGCCCAAGCCAACTTAACAAACATGAACAACATTTATAAATCCACAAGCTAAGTAATTTATACAATTAGAACTCCAACCATTTACCACAAGTTCATATCATTATAAATTAGACTTAACCTTCCGAAATTCTAAATAAGAGAGATCGTCTAATACTTTTACAAGGTATATATCCATTTCGGTTCATCGACAATATTTCATTACATACAAAATATGCTTACACAACAATAACATAATAACCAACAAGACTTGCCCATAATTCTGAATAGCTCTCCACTACCTCAGCCCAATTCAAACATCTCAAAGAGTGTCAAGCTGACCCGAAAGATTTATATAACAACGGAGTGACCTAAAAACAGCTTAACAAGTGACAAAGCATATCTAGCACGAGAAGGGATAGTTTCAAACAAACAAGATATCACAATGCAAGATAGAATCCAAGAGATTCAAGGATATCATCTCATTAGATACAGAATCGCAAATGTCATTTCATTCATAACATATTTGGTTCATAACAAATGGAGCATAGAGTAATTGGAGCATATCAATAGCGTACAAGATGTTCCGGAGCATATCAATGGCAAATAGGATATTTCAGAACATATCAGTTCATAGCAAATGGAGCACATAGTAATTGGAGCATATCAATAGCATACGAGATGTTCCGGAGCATATAAATAGCAAATAGGATATTTCAAAACATATCAGTTCAGAGCAAATGAAGCACAGAGTAATAGGAGCATATCAATAGCGTATTAAATGTTTTGGAGCATATCAATGACATATGGAACATTTCGAAGCGTAACAATAACAAATGAAACAGATAGAAGGTGAAGGGAGATTCCAAACATAATATGGTCCATCCATTTTTGAATGACCACCAAACATAATCTAGAGCATCGCAGGCTCTAAGCACATACCCTTTACCATTTCTAGCAAAGGTCCAAATAATCCCACAAACACTAGTGTACAAAAGGGTATTACGAACAATAAATTGGGATAGTAGCAGATGAAACATTTCGGAGCATATCAATGGCGTATGATCAATGGCGTATGAAATATTCCGGAGCATATCCATGACATATGGAACATTTCAAGGCGTAACAATAACAGATGAAACATTTCGGAGCATGTCAATGGGGTATGAAATGTTTCGGAGCATATCAATAACAAATGAAACATTTCGGAACATATCAAGGGTATGTGAAACATTTCAAAGTATATCAATGGTATATGAATCATTTCAGAGCATATCAAAGAACAAATATGAAACAGAAGCTCAAACGTTGAATTTGACGTTGCATTCATATCATTCTTATCCAAAGCATGTATAGAAACACATAACCAAAGCTTTGGATATCATATCAAACATATAGAAGGTGAAGTGGGACCATAACATAATATGGTACATCCATTTCTGAATGACCACCAAAGATAAGTCTCCCACGTCTGGGAGCTCTCTCATGTTTGGGAGCTCCATCCACCCACGTTTGAGTGAAGTCATAAGGGCCGGCAGAACATCACAGGCTTTATTCATAACTCCCTTCACCATTTCTGGCAAAGGTTCACAATATCCCACAAACACCATAGTACAAAAGGATAGTATGAACAATAAATAATACATATCGGAATCACACGTGGAATAACAAAATGTACATGTGCCTTTACGAGTCAATACGAAGTAAGTAATGATCTTTCACAATTGTATTCAGATTTGAAAGAAAATAAAAGCAAGATCACACATGGATTTTAGGCAATCACATACAGCTCAATACAAATAAGGAGGCTAGATGAATTCAATATCCAAATGAATGAAACTGGAATAGGCACATATCGAAAATAAATACGGAACAATGGGATATACATGTGCCTATATGAGTCAATGTGATATAGCATAAATAATTTATAGGCAAGAGCAAACCAGAATTCAAGCATTAATATAAGCCTCAATTGAGTGAAGGGAACTGAATGAAATATATTTCTAAACGAATGAAAATAGAATATGCGAAATCGACCAAAGCTCGATTTCTGACAAAATTCGAGAGGCACATTGAACAAATGATTTAAACCATCACTTGTGTTCCAAATTTACTTAGAAAATATATCATTGAAAAGATATTTCAATCTAGTTTCTGATGAAACAAGTTTCGTATGAATCAAGGTTTCCAACAAGGAGTTACCATTGATTAAGTAACCAAAGGTCAAAAATAAAATCACTGTTTTGCAGAACTCATAGGGTCAGTTTCAACAGATAGCAGGATAGGAATTTGAATTCCAAATTTTTCAATCTATATATCAAAAGAAAGGTCTACAAGTCTAGTTTCAAATGAAGTTAGTTTGGTATAAATCATAATTTCCAACAGGGACTTATAAGTATTTTAGAATCAAAAAGTCAGAAATTATGATCCCTATTTTTCAGAATTCGTAGGCTCATTTGAAACAGAATTTTGGACAAGCAAAGTTACTCCAAATTCTTAAAATAACCTATTGAAAGAAAGGTTTATGAGTCTTTATTCAGATCAAATCAGTTTTGTCCAAATCAGAGGTCAGCGCATAAAGTTATAACCATAATAAGGTAGAAAGGTCAGAATCTCGGAAGTTTCATAGATTCAAATCGTTACGTCTAAATAGGAGATATATCAATGCAAGGCTAGAACAATTCAAAGTTCCTCATATTTAAAGCAAATGTAGAGATAAAATTATAGTAAGGGCAGATCCGGACACTTGCAATAGGAAAGATTAGAAAGCTTGCAATAGGAAGGATCGGAACACATGTAGGAGAAAAGATCGGGACACTTGTAATAGAAAATATAACACTTGCAATAGAAAGGATCGAAACACTTGCTATAGAAAGGATCGAAACACTTGCTTTCGAAGATTTTGATATGAAGATCCGAAGAAGGTGTACGTCCGAATCCTTCTTCTATTTTTCCTCTGTCTCCTCTCACTATTTTCGTTTTCTATGCCAATCTTCTTTCTTCCTCCACAACTGCAACTCGTACAAAACATAGGGGCACATTCACATGCTCTCCCTTACTCTCATTCATTCTTTTTTTTTCTTTCCCAAACGCAGCTGCCGCAGCCACCGCCGCTGCCACTACCACAGTCGCAGCCCCTTCCACTACACTGCCTTTTTCCTCCTCTTCTTTTGCAGACACAGTTGCTGCAAACGTAGCTGTCGCCGTTGCAGCCGCAACCCCTTTTTTTTCCCTTTCCTTTCTTTCTCTTTCCCAAAAGCAGCTGCTGTAGCCACCATCGTTGCCACAGCTACTGCAGCCACCGCTGCCACCACAAATGCTACCGCAGTTGCAGCCATAGCCACCTTCCCCTCTTCCTCTTCTTCCCTCTCGTTCTTCTCTTCCATCTGCAGCTACCACCGCCGCAGCCATAGCCTCTTCTTTCTCCCCTGCTCTTCTTCTTTTCTTCTCCTCTCCTTCCCTTCTCCTCCCCGGTGCCACACACACCCTCTCCTCTGTTTCCTCCTGCAGGAAACCGAGGTGTCACAACCTCTTCTCTCATTTCTCCTTCTTCTCTTCCTCTTCTTCTTCTTCTCCTTCTCCTCCCTGATGCCCCACACCTCCCCGCTGCAGCCCTTACTGCAGCCACCCTCCTCTCTCTTCTTCTTCTTCTTCTTCTCTTCTTCTCTTCTTCTTCCTTTCTCCTCCCCAACGCCCCACAGCTCCTCGCTGCAGCCCTTGCCGCAGCCACCCTCCTCTTTTCTTCTTCTTCCTCTTCTCTTCTTCTCCTCTTCTTCCCTTCTCCCCGATGCCCCACACATGCACTCCTCTATTTCCTCCTATAGGAAACAGAGGTGCTACAGCCCTAGCTGCTGCAGCTACCTCTCTCTCCTCTCCCTCTTCCCTCTCTTCTTATTCTTCTTTTCTTCTCTTCTCCCTCTTCTTCCTCCTCTCTTATTTTCCCTCTTCTTCGTCTTTTCTTCTCTTCTCTCTCTACTTCTCTTCTTCTTCTCCCCACGCCCAACAGAGAGCGTGGGGGGTGGTGGGATAAAACCGAAAATTTATGTTTTTTTTTTTTTGCAACTTAACAGTTTAGTCCTTGAAATTTCTATATTTACATATTGGTCCTATGATTTACAAATAAATCCATATTAATAAATTTTAAAAGCGAGGGATATTACAGTACCACTACCCAGAATCCCTGGGAGACTATCTCCTGGGCGGTGCCACCGTCGACCAGGAATTTTGGGTCCGAATGGCTGATCCATTCGGCCCAATTTGGGTCTGTCAAGGGCCTAATTGCCTCCAGATTAAGTTAATGGGATCACCTCCCATTCCTAACTTAATCTACATACTAACTACGATTTTTAAGACATTAATACTGTAATTTGCTCCGGTGTGTCAATCGCTTCTTTCGACGAACTTCTGGCGAATATCGGATGAACCCTCGGCGATGCTCCGACGGACCTCCGACAAACTCTTGGACTTACGATGATCCACTTGGCGAGTTCCTAGACTTCTCAGATTTGTTCCCGCAGAACCTTCGACGACCATCCAGACTTCCGTCGAACTCTCGAACACCCAACTTGATCATGGTCTTGACTCCGGTGCAACTCCTGCTGCATGTCTTACTACCATCGTAGTTAATCCTGCACACTTATCTCAACATATGGATTAGATAACAAATAAAAATTGACTTCATCATTAAAATTCGAGATTCAACACCAACTTCCACCGGCAAATCACTTTAAAAGGGAAGGACCAGATACCCCTCTTACAACCTTTCTATAAGTGGTTCATACTCTTACAGATTTTTCAAAGAGAAAGAGGGAGGTGAACACTTAAGCTATTGAAAATAAGACTTTCCTAAAGCTTTTTCTCAATTTCTAACTTCTCAAAAAGGTCTTCTCTCTGTTGAGAATTGAGGGGTATTTATATGCCCCAAGAGGATTCAAATTTGGGCTCCAAATTTGAATTACTTTTAAGTTTCCCGGCGCTGGTGGTGCCACCGCTTGTTAGTGTCTGACTAATAGTGTACTAGAGAGTCTCCTTCCGATGAGCTTTTCGGCGAACTTCCGACGGACTTCCGATACACCCTCGGATTTCTTCTAGCAGACTCCCAATAGGCTCCTGGTCTTGTGGCGAGTTCAACGAGTCTTTGATAAGTATCCGAACCTTCTCGGTGATCTTCACGAACTCCAACAATCTTTTCGGTAGACTTTCGAAAACTTCGGCAAGTCCCCGATTCCTTCTCGGTTGGTTCCAATAGCACTTTCGACGATTCTTCGGACTTTCGACTGACTTTGGAATACCCATTGAACTTGACTCTAGTAAACTTGTTTTATGTCTTCATGCTATCGTAGTTAATCCTACACTTATAAAACACACTTCAATCTAGACAATTAATCCTAAGCATCTAATCAAGTTGTCTAGCATGTCATTGGTCCCTCGATGCTTCGTCCGATTCTTCGGCGTATCGTCCTCTCCTGCGGCCTATTGCCCAATCAGGCAGTTGACTCTGCAACTCCGATATCCTTGGTGTAATGTCCGCTCTTCTTGGCCCGATGCCCGAATCCATGGCTTGAAGCCTTCTGTCGATACGTCGACCGATCCACCGGCTTGACGTCCAATCTTCTAACATGTTCCTCCGGCCCAACATGATTTTCCTACTTTAATTGTCTCATCCTGATCGAAGCATCCTGCATCACTCAAAATGTAGATTAAATCATAAACACATATCAAGTGGTTTTATCATCAAAATATGAGATTCAACAATCTCCCCCTTTTTTATGATGACAACCACTTGATGACTGAGTTAACCTTAACTCCCGGAGTTTAAACAAACTCCCCCTATCAATATACCATATTGATAGAAACTCTTGGATTCAAAAATCCAAGCAACATATCATGATAAAATCATGACATATAATCAACATACTTCTCCCCCTTTGTCATAAAAAAAAAGGAGAAGTACCACAATCAAGTGTTTGTAATATAAGTTCAACTCATTGCATGAAAAACATAATATCCATTTTTATTATCATGCAAATTTGCTATTATTATAGATATACATGGTAGTACGATAGCAATTTTACAATATACAAGCTAGCAATTTTGAGATGTTCAAGAAAGCAACTCTTGCTTCTTGAAATATAAGTTTTGCTAGATGTGCAAGTTAACTTTGAGTTAGGCAAGATAGCTTTCCTTGGTGTTGTTCAAGTTAGCAATTTCTTCTCTTTTGAGAAGTGCAATTTTTACTTTTTCCTTGAATTGTGCGAGCTAGCAAATTAGCTTTCTAGCATGTTTTGCTCCCCCTTTGTCATTGTCAAAAAGAAGAGAAGACTCTTTACATTAATTTCTAAATTATGACAAAGGTAAATAACATAGATGAAAATTCAAGTCTTGAATGTCAAAACAATTATTTTATCATGAATATTTCATCATTGCATGCATCATTATCATACGTTAAAGTATTACATGCATAATACCAAATCAACATATAAACTTATGCATGATTCCAAATCATCATTCATATTATTTCAATCATTGTTTCAATCATCACTATAACTCATAATTCACAAAATGTAAAATCATCTAACATGATACAAACATTTATTTTCAAAATATTATCACTATTTTCAAGTATGATAATAAAGTATTCATGATACACATCATATGCAATACATCACATACATCATCATAATAAAAAAAACATATGCATCATTCTAAATCATAAATATTTTAAATTATCATGGTATTAATCTGTCAAATTCCATCCTGCCAAAACTTTTCCCCATTTTATCATTGTAAACAAGAAAGAATAAGGGAAGAACAAAATAGTGTAAAATATTTCAATTATTTCAAGGCATACAAGCCATAAATCCAATAGCATCATATCATGAAAAGATGAGACCTCTTGAATTAGTAAAGACATGATTCATTTTATCAAATCTCTTCTTTTTATAAATAACAAAAACCGTAGGTGTACAAAAAAGAGATCATGATTAAAAAAAATCTTAACTAGTAAATCCAAGAAATCAAGATCATGATTTTAATACAAACTCATTCAAATTCAAATTATCAAATTCATCAAAATCTCAACATTACTTTCAAGATATTCAAAATGATATACATAGATTTATCATAATAATCATCAAGATCAATAAGATAGAGAAAAATAATTTTAAAAAAAATATTTTTCTCTTTTTAGTTGTTTCAATTCATATGATTTTATTTCATTTATGCTAAATAGAAATATGTATCATGTTTAAAACCGAAAGTGTAAGATTTATTATGACAAAGATCAATAAGGCACTTTCATTATGGTAAAAATCAATAATCCATAAATCACAAGATTCATCATGCATAATTTCGAATTATAAAACTATTAAACATGATTTCAAATCAATATGCTCAAGTTTTTTGTATGCAAACATACATCATACTTAAAACAAAAAATGTAACATTTCATCATGATAAAAATTGATAATACATAAATTACTTAAAAATCACCATGCATAATTTTAAAATTTATTAAGCATGATCATTATGCATGACATTTAAACATGGTTTCAAATTGTTTAAAATTTTTATTACATAATTTCATCATTATGCATCATCATATTTTTAAATTCAAACATGCACAATTTCAAAACCATACATTTAATTTTTCATGCATGATACAAATAAATCAATCATCATTATGAGCATATCATACATGATATTCAAGCATTCATGATATATCATTTTGGCAACATGATCATAGCTTTTCAATTGATGGTATCTAAATGTCAAAGTTCATTACATCCTATCATGCATGATCATTAACTTCTTATTTGTATTTCATGCATAATTTCATTTCATCACATTAGAAATATCAAGAAGAATTAATTGGGTGATGAGATAAATATTTTATGAATACACGGAATTGTATAAAAATCATATCATGAGTGTTTCATGCATTCATATCATCACATGAAGAATATCAAAAAGCATTTGGGTGATGAGATGAATATATAGTGAACATAAATTTTGAATATCAAAAGATATATTATGATTCTTTTTTAATAACTCAAATAGTGAAAGGAAAGAATCATAATAGACAATCTTGATTTATAAAATAAATTTTCAAGTTATAATTTTTAGAAATCAAGATAAAAATCGCTGTAAGATGAAACTCATTTAAATCGTCAAAATCATCAAAATCACTTTTAAGATGATTAAATAGATTCATTAAAGTCAATAAGATAGAGAAAGAGAATTTTTAAGAAAAATACTTTTCTCTTTTTAGTTGTTTCAATTTATGTGATTGATTTTATATTAGCATGCTCAAATATTTGTTCTTATGTTAAAACTATGCACGATTAGGATTGAAAAATAAATTTCATCATGAAACCCATCAAGATAAAAAAAACCACAAAGATCATCATGTATAACTTTAAAATCTCATGTATAAAATCATCAAATCATGGTATCAAAATTTTAATATTTTCATTACAACTTTATGCATCATTAAGTATACAATCGTCAAGCATGACACTTACACTATTTCATATAAGCATGCCTATTTCATTTATGTCAAATCAAAACATGCATCATCATTTTTTTTAACCAAAAAAGCTACTTTTATTATCGTGAAAATCGATAATCCATAAATCACAAAAATCAATATGCATCATTTCGAAAGAAAACTCATTAAGCATGATCATTATGCATTACTTCAAATCAAACATGATTTCATTTATTTTCAAAATATTCATTATGATAGGATATAAAAGGTGAAGAAATCATTAAACATAAAGGATATTCATCAATCATGGTTTCATTGAACATAAGGTATTTTCAACCAAAATCATTTTGTTATTTGTTGTGGTCATGCATTTTTCTTTTTAGGTGAATCTATCTTTTCATGCTTAGTTTTGTAATATCCCTCGCTTTTAAAAATTATTAATAAAGATTTATATGTAAATTGGAGGACCTATATGTAAATATAGAAATTACAAGGACTAAACTGCTAAGTTGCAAAAAAAGAAAAAAAAAGGGAAAACCGAAAATTCGGTATTATCCCACCGCCTCCCACGCACTCTGTTTCTTCCAGAAACAGAGAGAGCGGTGGGGCGTGAGGAGAAGAAGGAGAGTGGTAGAAGAAGAAGAAGAAGAAGAAGAAGAAGAAGAGGGAAAAGAAGAGAGGAGGAAGAAGAGGGAGTAGAGAAGAAGAAGAAGGAGAAGAAGAAGAAGAGGAGGTGGCTGCAGCGAGGGCTGCAGCGAGAAGCTGTGGGGCGTGGGGAGAAGAAGAGAGGAAGAAGAGGGAGAAGAGAAGAAGAAGAAGAAGAAGAAGAGAAGAGGATAGCTGCGGCAAGGCTACAGCGAGGAGGTGTGTGGGGTTGGGGAGGAAAAGGGAAGAGGAGAAGAAGAGGGAAAAGAGAGGGAAGAGGGAGAGGAGCGAGAGGTGGCAGCAGCTAGGGCTGCAGCACCTCTGTTTCCTGCAGGTGGAAACAGAGGAGACGTGTGGGGCGTTCGAAGAGGAGAAGAAGAAGAAGAGGAAGAGAAGAGGAAGAGGAAGCAGGGGAAGAGGTTGTGATACCTCTGTTTCCTACAGAGGAAACAGAGGAAAGGGTGTGGGTGACGTCGGGGAGAAGAAGGGGAGGAAGGAGAAGAAGAGAAGAAGAAGAAAGGAAGGAAAAGGAAGAGGAGAAGGGAAGAAAGTAGCTGCGGCTGCGGTTGTGGCAGCTGCAGCTGTGGCAGGGAAAGAAGAAGAGAAAGGAAGAAGGGGAGGAGAGGAAGAAGAGTAGGGGCTGCGGCTGCGGCGATGGCAGCTGCAGTTGGAAGAGAAGAAGGAGAGGAAGATGAGCAGGGGAGGAAGAAAAGGCTGTGGCCGTGGCTGAGGCTGCGACTGCAGCATGCAGCTGGGAAAGAAGAGAAGGAAAGGAAGAAGAAGAGAAAGGAAGAAGGGAAGGAGAGGAAGAAGAGAAGGGGCTGCGGCTGCGGCGATGGCAGCTGCAGTTGGAAGAGAAGAAGGAGAGGAAGATGAGCAGGGGAGGAAGAAAAGGCTGTGGCCGTGGCTGAGGCTGCGACTGCAGCATGCAACTGGGAAAGAAGAGAAGGAAAGGAAGAAGAAGAGAAAGGAAGAAGGGAAGGAGAGGAAGAAGAGAAGGGGCTACGGCTGCGGCGATGGCAGCTGCAGTTGGAAGAGAAGAAGGAGAGGAAGATGAGCAGGGGAGGAAGAAGAGGCTGCGAGTGTGGTGGCTGCGGCCTTGGCTGCGACTCCGGCTGCGGCTGCAACGTTGGCTGCGGTAGCTGCGGCAGTGGTGGTGGCTGCAGTAGCTGCAGTAGCTGCTTTTGGGAAAGAGAAAGAGTAGGAACGAGAGAAGGGAAGAAGGAAATAGTGCAGTGGAAGGGGGCTGCGGTTGTGACCGCAGTTGCGGTTGTGGCTGCGATTGTGGCAGCGGCAGCGACGGCGGCTGTGGCAGCTGCGTTTGGGAAAGAAAAAAAAAGAAGGAATGAGAGTAAGAGAGAGCAGGTGACTGTGCCTCGATGTTCGACACGTGATGTAGTTGCGAAGAAAGGAAGAAAACGGGAGCACAAAACGAAACAGAGAGAGGACACGGAGAAAAAGTAGAAGGATTTGGGCTGGCACCTTCTTTGGATCTTCGGATCGAAATCATTGAAAGGCAAGTTTCCCGCTTGTTTCAATCCTTTCTATTGCAAGTTCCCTGTTCGTTTCTCCTATAATTGCTCTGATATGCCTTATTGCAAGTTCCCTGATCGTTTCTCCTATAATTGCTATGATATTTCTTATTGCAAGTTTCCCACTTGTTTCGATCCTTTCTATTGCAAGTTCCCTGATCGTTTCTCCTATAATTGCTTTGATATTTCTTATTGCAAGTTTCCCGCTTGTTTCAATCCTTTATATTGCAAGTTCCGTGTTCGTTTCTCCTATAATTGCTCTGATATGCCTTATTGCAAGTTTCCCGCTTGTTTCAATCCTTTCTATTGCAAGTTCCCTGTTCGTTTCTCCTATAATTGCTCTGATATGCCTTATTGCAAGTTCCCTGATCGTTTTTCCTATAATTGCTCTTATATGTCTTATTACAAGTATCCTGATCTTTCCCCACTGTCATTTTTATCTCTACATTTGCTTTGATTATGAGGAACTTTGAATTGTACTAGCCTTGCATTTGTTATATCTCCTGTTTACATGTAACGATTCGAATCTGTGCAACTTTTGAGATTCTGATCTTTTGATACCGAACTGCCTATAAGACTTTGTGGTAACTCTGATTTGTTCAAAACTGATTTCATTGGAAACTAGACTCGTAGACCTTTCTTTGATATATGGATTGAAAGATCTGAAATCCAAACACCTGCCCAGTTATCTGTTGAATCTGACATTATGAATTCTGCCAACAGAGATTTTGTTCTATGACTCTTGCTTACCAAATTATTTGTAACTCTCTCTGTTGGACAGTTCAATTCATATGAAGCCTGTCTTATCTGAAAGTATTATCCAATGATTATTTCTGAGTAAATTGGAGCACGATTGATAGTTTGAATCATTTGTTCAATGTGCCTTCTGTATTCTGCCAGAAATCGAGCTTTGGTCGATTTCTCATATTCTGGTTTCATTCCTTTGGAAATTGATATCCTTTAGCCTTCTTATTCAATTGAGCTTTATATTACTACTTTGAATTCTTGTATGCTCTTGTCCTTAAAATTATTGCATTCTTGAAAACTGTTGTGTAATGTTTATGCTATATCGTATTGACTCAAATAGGCACATGTATATCCTATTGTTCCGCATTTGCTTTCGATATGTGCCTATTCCAGTTTCATTTCCTTTGGACATTGAATTCATCAAATCTTCTTATTGAATTGAGTTATTTGTGATTGCTTGGATTCCATATGTGCCCTTGCTTTCAATTCCCTTCAAATCTGAATATACTTGTGAAAGATTATTGCTTACTTCGGATTGACTCGTAAAGGCACATGTACGTTTGTTGTTCCGCGTGTGCTTCCGATATATGCTACTTATTGTTGAAACTGTCCTTTTGTACTCTGGTGTGTGGGATTGTCTGGACCTTTGCCAGAAATGGTAAAGGGTATGCGCTGATTTGCCCGCTTTGTGGGGTCCCGCTTTGTGGGATATTCTGGTATGCGCGATTTGCCCGCTTTGTGGGGTCCCGCTTTGTGGGATATTCTGGTATTCGCTTATTTGCCCGCTTTGTGGGGTCCCGCTTTGTGGGATATTGCTGACTGAGATCCCACTACACCCTCTATATGTTTGAATGACATCCAGAGTTTTTGGTGAGTTATTTCTGTTCGTGCTCTGGATAGTTATGATATGATTGCAACGTCAAGGACGACGTTTGAGATTCTGTACGACATATGAGTTTGATATGCTCTGAAATGCTTCATTCACTGATGATATGCTTCGAAATGTTCCATATGCCGTTGATATGCTCCGGAACATTTCATATGCCATTGATATGCTCCAATTACTCTGTGCTCCATTTGCTATGAACTGATATATTCTGAAATGTCCTATCTGCCATTGATATGTTCCAATTACTCTATGCCCCATTCGTTATGGATCAAATATGTTTTGAATGACATGATACGTATGATTTGGTATCTATTGAGATGGTATCCTTGAGAATTCTTGTATTCTGCCTTGCATTATGATACCTTACTCGTTTGAAACCGTTCCTTTTGTTCTAAATATGCTTTGTCACTTGCTGAGCCGTTTTTGGCTCACTCCGTTGTTATATAAATCTTTCAGGTCAGCTTGTCACTCTTCGAGATGTTTGATTTGGGCTGAGGCAGTGGATAGCTATTCAGAATAATGGGCAAGTCTGGTTGGTTATTACGATATTGTTGTATAAGTATGTCTTGTATGTAATGAAATGTTGTCGATGAACCGAAATGGATATACTGTGTCAAAGTGTTAGGAGATCTCTCTTATTTGGAATTTCAGAATGTTAAGTCTAATTTATGGTGATATGAACTTGTGGTGAATAGTTGGAGTTCTGATTGTATAATTTATTTAGCTTGTGGATTTATAAATATTGTTCATGTTTGTCAAGTTGGCTTGGGTTGCCATAAATGTGAATTATCGAGTGATGTGATATATGATTTTAAACTGCACAGGTTTTATGGATGTAAATATGAATAGAATGTTTTCAGTGTCCTCAAACGTTAGTTTGGATCCTGGATTGGTCTGTGACGAAAATGAAAATTTTAAAAATCATGGTTATTTTGAGGGGCGTGACAGAGGTGGTATTAGAGCATTGTTTGAGGATTACTGAAATATTTGATATGTTGACGTGCAAAATATATTGAGGTCTAATGAAACTATAGTGATTGGTGGAAATTTTCTTTGATGTATTTTAGGAATCTGGGATGATGAGGACATTTGGTCCTCCTATTTCATTGTTTCTGATTAATTAAGGGGAATGAAAGGATTGATTGGGGATATTGAATCAGAGTGGCGCAGCGAAAGCATGGTGGACCTAATTTCATTGGTGGTAGAAAAATGAATGATGCAAACAAAGAAGATATTTGATGTACAAAATTGTTTTGATGATCAAAAGATTTCTTTTGCCACCTTATATTGGAAGTAGAGGCTGATTATTATTTGCAACAATGAAAAGAATTTTTGGAGATCAGTGACAAGAATGATAAGGACAAGTTTACCAATAAGAATATGATTGGAAATGAATCAGAAAGTAATGACAAGAGGGTCAAGACATTTGGATTTGAAAAGGAAAGTCACCACCAAAGACTTAATCATGTGTGAATTACAAGTTAAATTATGAAACAAGTTTGTGTTTTCAGGTGATTGGAGTCTATTTTGCTTGTAGAAAGTTGGATCATAAAATAAAAGTTTGCCCTTTAAACAAGAAGAAAGAGTCACTGCCTCCTAAATCATCAGCCCATGTAAGAGTGTATGCTATCACTGAATATGATTCTGAAACTTATGAATTAGTGGTCAAAGGTATTATGCATGTTTATGAAAGAATGCAAATATTTCTTCGACCATGGGTCCAATCTACGATTTGATTCGTAATATTTTGCTTATAACTTGGGTATTCAACCTAGACCACTACATTATGTGCTATAAGTAAATACGATCATTGGAGATTCTTTGATAACGAAGTTGAATCTGGTCCTCTTGTCTGATTCTTATTGGAGAACTTGAATTTATGCTGATTTAGTTCTCCTAGAGATTTGGAGTTTTGATATTATACTTGGTATGGATTGGCTATCTTCCTAACATACCAGTATGGATTGGTATATAACAAATGATCACTTTTTGCATATTTGATCAACCGATCTTTTATTTTGAGAGTATTGGACATTATTTATCTCCTTGCCTAATGTATCCCAGGATGACTTGTTTGGATTACCTCCAAATGTGATTTTGCTTTCGATTTGGTCCTTGGGACAATCCTAAAATCTAAGCCTCTCTACAGAAAGATATCATTTGAGTAAGTGGAATTAGAAAAGCAACTACAAGGATTATTAAATGAGGATTTTATTTGGCTTAATATTTTATCATGGGGTGCTCCGGTGTTAGTTAAAAGATGGATGGAACATTGAGGCTTTGTATTGATTATAGATAGTTGAATTAGGTGACCATCAAAAAACGAGTATTTTCTAAAGTGACCACTTGTTCGATTAACTGCAGGGTGCACAGGTATTTTAAAAGATTGTTTGAAGGTCGGGTTACCATCTATTGAGGATCAAGGAGGAGAATATTTTGGTCACTCTTGGATAATTATGTAATTGTATTGTATTGATGAAACTAATTAAGAGTAGGAGGAGGAAATAAAGATATCATAATCCTCATCTTTTCATCGATTGAGCTATGATCAATTTAGAGGACTAAATTTTCTTTTAAGGGGGGGAGAGTGTAATATCCCTCGCTTTTAAAAATTATTAATAAAGATTTATATGTAAATTGGAGGACCTATATGTAAATATAGAAATTACAAGGACTAAACTGCTAAGTTGCAAAAAAAGAAAAAAAAAGGGAAAACCGAAAATTCGGTATTATCCCACCGCCTCCCACGCACTCTGTTTCTTCCAGAAACAGAGAGAGCGGTGGGGCGTGAGGAGAAGAAGGAGAGTGGTAGAAGAAGAAGAAGAAGAAGAAGAAGAAGAAGAAGAAGAAGAAGAGGGAAAAGAAGAGAGGAGGAAGAAGAGGGAGTAGAGAAGAAGAAGAAGGAGAAGAAGAAGAAGAGGAGGTGGCTGCAGCGAGGGCTGCAGCGAGAAGCTGTGGGGCGTGGGGAGAAGAAGAGAGGAAGAAGAGGGAGAAGAGAAGAAGAAGAAGAAGAAGAAGAAGAGAAGAGGATAGCTGCGGCAAGGCTGCAGCGAGGAGGTGTGTGGGGTTGGGGAGGAAAAGGGAAGAGGAGAAGAAGAGGGAAAAGAGAGGGAAGAGGGAGAGGAGCGAGAGGTGGCAGCAGCTAGGGCTGCAGCACCTCTGTTTCCTGCAGGTGGAAACAGAGGAGACGTGTGGGGCGTTCGAAGAGGAGAAGAAGAAGAAGAGGAAGAGAAGAGGAAGAGGAAGCAGGGGAAGAGGTTGTGATACCTCTGTTTCCTGCAGAGGAAACAGAGGAAAGGGTGTGGGTGACGTCGGGGAGAAGAAGGGGAGGAAGGAGAAGAAGAGAAGAAGAAGAAAGGAAGGAAAAGGAAGAGGAGAAGGGAAGAAAGTAGCTGCGGCTGCGGTTGTGGCAGCTGCAGCTGTGGCAGGGAAAGAAGAAGAGAAAGGAAGAAGGGGAGGAGAGGAAGAAGAGTAGGGGCTGCGGCTGCGGCGATGGCAGCTGCAGTTGGAAGAGAAGAAGGAGAGGAAGATGAGCAGGGGAGGAAGAAAAGGCTGTGGCCGTGGCTGAGGCTGCGACTGCAGCATGCAGCTGGGAAAGAAGAGAAGGAAAGAAAGAAGAAGAGAAAGGAAGAAGGGAAGGAGAGGAAGAAGAGAAGGGGCTGCGGCTGCGGCGATGGCAGCTGCAGTTGGAAGAGAAGAAGGAGAGGAAGATGAGCAGGGGAGGAAGAAAAGGCTGTGGCCGTGGCTGAGGTTGCGACTGCAGCATGCAACTGGGAAAGAAGAGAAGGAAAGGAAGAAGAAGAGAAAGGAAGAAGGGAAGGAGAGGAAGAAGAGAAGGGGCTACGGCTGCGGCGATGGCAGCTGCAGTTGGAAGAGAAGAAGGAGAGGAAGATGAGCAGGGGAGGAAGAAGAGGCTGCGAGTGTGGTGGCTGCGGCCGTGGCTGCGACTCCGGCTGCGGCTGCAACGTTGGCTGCGGTAGCTGCGGCAGCGGTGGTGGCTGCAGTAGCTACAGTAGCTGCTTTTGGGAAAGAGAAAGAGTAGGAACGAGAGAAGGGAAGAAGGAAATAGTGCAGTGGAAGGGGGCTGCGGTTGTGACCGCAGTTGCGGTCGTGGCTGCGATTGTGGCAGCGGCAGCGACGGCGGCTGTGGCAGCTGCGTTTGGGAAAGAAAAAAAAAGAAGGAATGAGAGTAAGAGAGAGCAGGTGACTGTGCCTCGATGTTCGACACGTGATGTAGTTGCGAAGAAAGGAAGAAAACGGGAGCACAAAACGAAACAGAGAGAGGACACGGAGAAAAAGTAGAAGGATTTGGGCTGGCACCTTCTTTGGATCTTCGGATCGAAATCGTTGAAAGGCAAGTTTCCCGCTTGTTTCAATCCTTTCTATTGCAAGTTCCCTGTTCGTTTCTCCTATAATTGCTCTGATATGCCTTATTGCAAGTTCCCTGATCGTTTCTCCTATAATTGCTATGATATTTCTTATTGCAAGTTTTCCACTTGTTTCGATCCTTTCTATTGCAAGTTCCCTGATCGTTTCTCCTATAATTGCTTTGATATTTCTTATTGCAAGTTTCCCGCTTGTTTCAATCCTTTATATTGCAAGTTCCGTGTTCGTTTCTCCTATAATTGCTCTGATATGCCTTATTGCAAGTTTCCCGCTTGTTTCAATCCTTTCTATTGCAAGTTCCCTGTTCGTTTCTCCTATAATTGCTCTGATATGCCTTATTGCAAGTTCCCTGATCGTTTTTCCTATAATTGCTCTTATATGTCTTATTGCAAGTATCCTGATCTTTCCCCACTGTCATTTTTATCTCTACATTTGCTTTGATTATGAGGAACTTTGAATTGTACTAGCCTTGCATTTGTTATATCTCCTGTTTACATGTAACGATTCGAATCTGTGCAACTTTTGAGATTCTGATCTTTTGATACCGAACTGCCTATAAGACTTTGTGGTAACTCTGATTTGTTCAAAACTGATTTCATTGGAAACTAGACTCGTAGACCTTTCTTTGATATATGGATTGAAAGATCTGAAATCCAAACACCTGCCCAGTTATCTGTTGAATCTGACATTATGAATTCTGCCAACAGAGATTTTGTTCTATGACTCTTGCTTACCAAATTATTTGTAACTCTCTCTGTTGGACAGTTCAATTCATATGAAGCCTGTCTTATCTGAAAGTATTATCCAATGATTATTTCTGAGTAAATTGGAGCACGATTGATAGTTTGAATCATTTGTTCAATGTGCCTTCTGTATTCTGCCAGAAATCGAGCTTTGGTCGATTTCTCATATTCTGGTTTCATTCCTTTGGAAATTGATATCCTTTAGCCTTCTTATTCAATTGAGCTTTATATTACTACTTTGAATTCTTGTATGCTCTTGTCCTTAAAATTATTGCATTCTTGAAAACTGTTGTGTAACGTTTATGCTATATCGTATTGACTCATATAGGCACATGTATATCCTATTGTTCCGCATTTGCTTTCGATATGTGCCTATTCCAGTTTCATTTCCTTTGGACATTGAATTCATCAAATCTTCTTATTGAATTGAGTTATTTGTGATTGCTTGGATTCCATATGTGCCCTTGCTTTCAATTCCCTTCAAATCTGAATATACTTGTGAAAGATTATTGCTTACTTCGGATTGACTCGTAAAGGCACATGTACGTTTGTTGTTCCGCGTGTGCTTCCGATATATGCTACTTATTGTTGAAACTGTCCTTTTGTACTCTGGTGTGTGGGATTGTCTGGACCTTTGCCAGAAATGGTAAAGGGTATGCGCTGATTTGCCCGCTTTGTGGGGTCCCGCTTTGTGGGATATTCTGGTATGCGCTTATTTGCCCGCTTTGTGGGGTCCCGCTTTGTGGGATATTGCTGACTGAGATCCCACTACACCCTCTATATGTTTGAATGACATCCAGAGTTTTTGGTGAGTTATTTCTATTCGTGCTCTGGATAGTTATGATATGATTGCAACGTCAAGGACGACGTTTGAGATTCTGTACGACATATGAGTTTGATATGCTCTGAAATGCTTCATTCACTGATGATATGCTTCGAAATGTTCCATATGCCGTTGATATGCTCCGGAACATTTCATATGCCATTGATATGCTCCAATTACTCTGTGCTCCATTTGCTATGAACTGATATGTTCTGAAATGTCCTATCTGCCATTGATATGTTCCAATTACTCTATGCCCCATTCGTTATGGATCAAATATGTTTTGAATGACATGATACGTATGATTTGGTATCTATTGAGATGGTATCCTTGAGAATTCTTGTATTCTGCCTTGCATTATGATACCTTACTCGTTTGAAACCGTTCCTTTTGTTCTAAATATGCTTTGTCACTTGCTGAGCCGTTTTTGGCTCACTCCGTTGTTATATAAATCTTTCAGGTCAGCTTGTCACTCTTCGAGATGTTTGATTTGGGCTGAGGCAGTGGATAGCTATTCAGAATAATGGGCAAGTCTGGTTGGTTATTACGATATTGTTGTATAAGTATGTCTTGTATGTAATGAAATGTTGTCGATGAACCGAAATGGATATACTGTGTCAAAGTGTTAGGAGATCTCTCTTATTTGGAATTTCAGAATGTTAAGTCTAATTTATGGTGATATGAACTTGTGGTGAATAGTTGGAGTTCTGATTGTATAATTTATTTAGCTTGTGGATTTATAAATATTGTTCATGTTTGTCAAGTTGGCTTGGGTTGCCATAAATGTGAATTATCGAGTGATGTGATATATGATTTTAAACTGCACAGGTTTTATGGATGTGAATATGAATAGAATGTTTTCAGTGTCCTCAAACGTTAGTTTGGATCCTGGATTGGTCTGTGACGAAAATGAAAATTTTAAAAATCATGGTTATTTTGAGGGGCGTGACAAGTTTTCCATACAAAAGCCATGCATCATCATTAAGCATGATATTAAACTTCTTAATATTTTCATTAAGACATCAAGCATGGTTTCAATCAAAATCAGAAATCATCAAGATACACATTTTTTCTTCTTAAGAAAAACATACATATGATCATTAAATTTAAATCTAACATTTTATTCTTTTAACATAAAACATGCACTTTTCAAGAAAATTGATTATTCTCAAAAAAAGAATATACATCATGGAAAACATCAAGTAATTTCAAAATAAATTAAGGGGTTTTCGATTACCTCATCGTTGAATATCGTTGAGGCATAGTTTGCCACCTCACTATCACACCCCTAAAAAAGTATCGATAATATTTTTTATTTTCATCACA
Organism: Musa acuminata AAA Group; assembly: GCF_036884655.1. Taxonomy (NCBI): domain Eukaryota; kingdom Viridiplantae; phylum Streptophyta; class Magnoliopsida; order Zingiberales; family Musaceae; genus Musa; species Musa acuminata. Next base: position 27,223,173 of record NC_088331.1, on the reverse strand, counting down.
AACCAATCCAAGATCGAAACTAACATTTGAAGACATTGAAAAATATTTAATCAAATTTACATCTATGAAACCTGTGCAGTTTATAATCATATATCACATCACTCGATAATTTACATTTATGGCAACCCAAGCCAACTTAACAAACATAAACAACATTTATAAATCCATAAGCTATGTAATTTATACAATCAGAACTCCAACCACTTACCACAAGTTCATATCATCGTAAACTAGACTTAACATTCTGAAATTCCAAATAAGAGAGATCTTCTATCACTTTTACAAGGTATATCCACTTCAGTTCATCGACAGCATTTCATTACATACAAAATAATGCTTATACAATAATAACATAATAACTAACAAGACATGCTCATAATTCTGAATAGCTCTCCACTACCTCAGCCCAATTCAAACATTTAAGCAAGCGATAAGCTATCCTGAAAACTTTATATAGCAATAGAGTGAGCATATAAAGCTTAGCTAATAACTAACATATCCATAGCAAAAGAGGAGAGTTTCCAAACAAATAAGGTTTCAAAATACAAAGCATAATATATGAATTTAAAGATGTAATCTCAATAGGTGCAGAATCACAAATGTCATTTCAATCAAACATATTTGGTTCATAATAGATGGAGCATAGAGTAATTAGAGCATGTTAATAACCAATGAAACGTTTTGGAGCTTATCAATTACGTATGAAAGTTTTCTAAGCATATCAATGGAAAATAGGACATTCCAGAAAATATCAATAGCATATGAAATATTTCAAGCATATCAATGGTGTATGAACATTTCGGACCATATCAAAGAATGATACGAAATAAAAGCTGAAACGTCATATTTGACGTTGCATTCATATCTTTCTTATCCAAAGCACATACAGAAATACATAACCAAAGTTCTGGATATCATATCAAATAAACAGAAGGTGTAGTGAGACCATAGACAGAATGTGATTCATCCATTTCTAAATGACCACTAGACATAAGTCTCCCACGTTTGAGAGCTCCATCCACCCACGTCTAAGTGAAGTTAGAGGGGGCCGGTAGAGCATCGCAGGCTCTATGCATAACTCCCTTTATCATTTCTAGCAAAGGTTCACATTATCCCACAACACCAGAGTACAAAAGGGTAGTATAAACAATAAATAGCACATATCGGAAGCACACGCGAAACAACCATACGTACATGTGCCTTTACGAGTCAATACGATGCAAGCAATAATATTTCGCAAATGTATTCAGATTTGACAAGAGATGAAAGCAAGAGTACACACGGTTTCCAAGCAATCATATATAGCTCAATTCAAATAAGAAGGTTAGATGAGTTCAATATCTAAAGGAATGAAACTTGAATAGGCACATATCGAAAGCAAATGTGAAACAATGGGATATACATGTGCCTATATGAGTCAATACGATATAGCATAAACGTTACACAATATGTTTCAAGAATGTAAATAACTTACAAACAAAAATAAACTAGAATTTAGGTAATAATATAAACCTCAATTGAATGAAAGAAACTGAATGAAATCTATTTCCAAACGAATGAAAATAGAATATGCGAAATGCTCGATTTTTGATAAAGTTCGAGAGACACGTTGAACAAATACTTTAGATTGTAAATTATGCTCAAATACCCTCAAGAAAGCTATTGTAAAAGGATATATCAATCTATTTTCTGATAAAATAAATTTTATATGTATCAAGGTTTCCAACAAGGAGTTACCATTGTTTTGGTAACTAAAGGTCAAAAACAAAATCATTATTTGGCAGAATTTATAGGGTCAGCTTCAATAGATAATAGGATAGGCTTTTGAATTCCAAAATTTTCAATCTATATATTCTACAAGTCTAGTTTCAAATGAAGTTAATTTGGTATAAATCAGAATTTTCAACAAGGACTTATAGACATTTTAGCATTAAAAGGTCAGAAATTTTGATCCCTATTTTGCAGCATCCATAGGCTCATTTGAAATAGAAGATTGGGTAAGTATTCGGTATCGACAATTTTCAATATCAGTGTCAAACGAAAGTATAAGAGTCTAATTTCAAATGAATAAGGTCCTGCCTAAATCCACATTTGGTGCTAAAAATTATGACTTAAACAATCTATAGGGGTCAGTTTATCCAAAAATTCTAGATCCATGGTTTTGTGTCTAACAAGAGATATATCAGGTTCTAAGTGGAAATCTTTCAAATTATTCAGAATTAATATAAGAATAGAGACTAATATTCCTGTAGGATGGGATTAGAACACTTGCCTTTGAGAATTATGACCCCAAATGGAAAGATTTGAGCAAAGAAAACCCCAAAGCCTCAAATTTCTCTTCTTCTTCCCCTTTTTTTTTTCTTCTTTCTCTCTTCCTCTGTTCTTCCATGCAGCTGCCTTCTCTGGTCCTTCAGAACGAAGGCAGAGAGGCTTAAGCGGTGGGATCTGTAATTTTATGTATTTTGTAGTTTAGTCCTTACATTATTATATTTACGATTAGGTCCTCAGGGTTTATATATAGGTCCTTAGAATTTTTTTTCTTTGAACAGATTCCCAAATCTTACGAATAAGTTCTCAGATTTATACTTTGGCTCTTTAATCAAATTTAAAATAGATTCTTACATTACAACTATAAATTTATACAAAAATTTAGAAATAAGGGATGTTACACTCTCCCCCCCTTAAAAGAAAATTTAGTCCCCTAAAATTATCATACCTCTATCGATGAAAAGACGAGGATAAACCTTTTTCATTTCCTCCTCTAACTCCCAAGTTGTTTCCTCTCCAGAATGATATCTCCAAATTACTTTACCTAGAGGGATAACCCGATTCCTTAGGATCTTTTCCTTCTTATCAACAATCTGAGTGGGTTCTTCTACATAAGATAAATCTTTATCGATCTTCATCAACTCATACTTAATGATATAAGAAGGATCAGGTATATACTTTCTAATCATCAAAACATGAAATATATTATGGATATAGCACAACGATGGTGGCAAGTCAATCCTGTAAGCGATAGAACCAACCCTCTCAAGGACCTCAAAAGGTCTAATAAATCTTGAGCTTAACTTTCCTTTCTTCCCAAACCTTATAATGCCTTTGGAAGGGGAGACCTTTAAGAACACAAAATCTCTTATTTCAAACTCAATTTAAGATTCACTTAGAGCCTATGTTATGCCTGGGCTCAGTATCCGAGTGAGACTAGGTGGTGCAACCGCCCCTGACAGGAGGTGGCACCGCCTGAGCTCGGTCTCCGAGCTCTGGCTGAGCGGTGCAACCGCCTTAGTCAAGTGGTGGAACCGCCTGAGCTTGGTTTTCGAGCTCTGGTAGGAGGTGCAACCGCCCCTGACAGGAGGTGGCACCGCCTAGAGGCTCAGTCTTCGAGCTCCGCCAGGCGATGCAACCGCCTCAGTCAGGCGGTGCAACCGCCAGATCCCATAATTCAAGGAATTAACAGTTTTGAGCTCGAAATTCAAACTGGGTTGGGGCCTATAAATACCCCACCCTTTCAGCACTGAAAGGGCACAAAAAAACACACCGAAATCCTGATCTTACTTTGTGATTTTTAGAGCTCAAAATTGTTGTAAAGGCCAAAAGTTCTTCTCCCTCTTTTCTTCCAAGTTCTGATCTTTAAAGAGAGGAGAGAAAATTCTGTAAGGGTTGTCTCCTAAGCCCTTCAAAAGGAGTGAAACTGTAAAAGGGTGGTTGGCCTTCGCCTATTGAAGGAAGGCCTCTAGTTGACGTCGGTGACCTCATCGGTGGAGGAAGCCAAAAGTGGATGTAGGTCAAGATTGACCGAACCACTCTAAATCTTGGTTTGCATTTACTTTGAGCATCTTATCCTTACTGCAAACATCCTCAATAGCTTACTGCCTTCTGCACATTTATAATCGTGTTTCAAAGTTCAGTATTTTCCGAATCGACGTTTAGACGTAAATCAGTTTTATCGTACGAACATCATATTTCAGTTTGCGCTTACGTTTTAACTTTCATCATAACTGGAAACTGCCTTCATAGATTTCTTTTAACTATATCTCGCTTGATTACAAGTTAAAGAGATTTAGGAATTGGCTTTTCTACCAAAATCGCTTTTATCGTACGAACACTTTTTTAATCGTCGAAAGTTTTCCGCTGCACTAATTCACCCCCCCCCCCCTCTTAGTGCTCTTGATCCTAACAGAATACCCAAGTGATAAGCAAAATATTACAAATCAAATCGTAGATGGGTCCCATGGTCAAACATATACTTGCATGCTTTCATAAACATGAATAATACTTTCGACCACTAATTCAGAAGTTTTAGAATCATATTCAGTGATAGCATGCACTATAACATGGGCTGATGATTTAGGAGGTAGTGACACTTTCTTCTTATTCAAAGGGCAGTCTTTTATTTTATGATCCAACTTTCCATAAACAAAATAGACTCTAGTCACCCATAAACACAAACATGTTTCATAATTTAACTTGCAATTCACACATGATTGAGTCTTTTATGGTGACTTCCCTTTTCAAATCCAAATGTCTTGACCCTCTTGTTATCACTTTCTGATTCATTTCCAATCATATTTTTATTGGTAAACTTGTCCTAGCTATTCTTGTCCTTGATCTCCAGAAATTCTTTTCATTGTTCCCATAAATAATAAGCCTCTACTTCCAATATAAGGTGGTAAAAGAAATCTTTTGATCATCAGAACAATTTTATACATCATATATCTTCTCCATTTGCATCATCTATTTTTCTACCACCAATAAAATTAGGTCCACCATGCTTTCATTGCGCTACTCTGATTTAGTATCCTCAATCAACCCTTTCATCCTCCTTAATTAATCAGAAACAAATGAAATAGGAGGACCAAATGTCCTCATCATCCCAGATTCCTAAAATGTATTAAAGAAAATTTCCACCAATCACTATAGTTCATTAGACCTCAATATATTTTACACGTCAACATATCAAATATTTCAGTGATCCTCAAACTATGCTCTGATACCACCTCTGTCACGCCCTTTAAAAAATATCGATAATATTTTTTATTTTCATCGTAAACCAATCCAAGATCTAAACTAACAATTGAAGACACTGAAAAACAATCTATCGAATTCACATCTATGAAACCTGTGCAGTTTATAATCATATATCACATCACTTGATAATTCATATTTATGGCAACCCAAGCCAACTTAATAAACATGAACAACATTTATAAATCCATAAGATATGTAATTTATATAATCAGAAATCCAACCATTTACCACAAGTTTATATCAACGTAAACTGGACTTAACATTTTGAAATTCCAAATAAGAGAGATCTTCTAACACTTTTACAAGGTATATCCACTTTGGTTAATCGACAACATTTCATTATATACAAAATATTGTTATACAACAATAACATAATAACCAATCAGACTTGCCCATAATTCTAAATAGCTCTCCACTGCCTCTGCCCAATTCAAACATTTAAGCAAGTGATAAGCTATCCTGAAAAATTTATACAGTAACAGAGTGAGCATATAAAGCTCAGCAAGTGACTAACAAATCAATGGGAAAAGAGGACAGTTTCCAAACAAATAAGGTTTCAAAATCCAAGGCAGAATATATGAATTCATAGATGTAATCTCAATAGGTGCAGAATCACAAATGTCATTTCAATCAAACATATTTGGTTCATAATAGATGGAGCATAGAGTAATTGGAGCATGTTAATAACCAATAAAACGTTTTGGAGCTTATCAATGACGTATGAAAGGTTTCTGAGCATATCAATGGCAAATAGGACATTCTAGAACATATCAATAGCATATGAAATATTTCAAGCATATAAATGGTGTATGAACATTTTGGAGCATGTTAAAGAATGATACGAAATAGAAGCTGAAACATTGTATTTGACGTTGCATTCATATCTTTCTTATCCAAAGCGCATACAAAAATACATAACCAAAGTTCTGGATATCATATCAAACATACAAAAGGTGTAGTGGGACTACAGACAGAATGTGATTCTTCCATTTCTGAATGACCACTAGACAGAAGTCTCCTACATCTGGGAGCTCCATCCACCCATGTCTATGTGAAGTCAAAGGGGGCCGGTAGAGTATCGCAGGCTCTATGCATAACTATCTTTATCATATCTAGCAAAGGTTCACATTTTCCCACAATACTAGAGTACAAAAGGACAGTATGAACAATAAATAGCACATATCAGAAGCACACACGGAACAACCAAATGTACATGTGCCTTTACGAGTCAATACAATGCAAGCAATAATATTTCACAAATGTATTCAGATTTGATAGGAGATGAAAGCAAGAGTACACACGGATTACAAGCAATCATATATAGCTTAATTCAAATAAGAAGGTTAGATGAATTCAATATCCAAAGGAATGAAACTGGAATAGGCACATATCGAAAGTAAATGCAGAACAATGGGATATACATGTGCTTATATAAGTCAATACGATATAGCATAAACGTTACACAATATGTTTCAATAATGTAAATAACTTCCAGACAAAAGTAAACTAAAATTTAAGCATTAATATAAACCTCAATTGAGTGAAGGAAACTGAATGAAATCTATTTCCAAACGAATGAAAATTGAATATGCAAAATCAACCAAAGCTCGATTTTTGACAAAGTTCGAGAGGCACATTAAACAAATACTTCAGATTATCAATTATGCTCCATTACCCTTAAGAAAGCTATTATCGAAGGATATATCAATCTATTTTCTAAAGAAATAAATTTAGTATGAATCAAGGTTTCCAACAAGGAGTTACCATTGATTTGGTAACCAAAGTTCAAAAACAAAATCATTGTTTTGCAGTATTCATAGGGTCAGTTTTAATAGATAACAGGATAGGCTTTTGAATTCTAAAATTTTTAAATCTATATATCAAAAGAAAGATCTACAAGTCTAGTTTCAAAAGGTCAGAAATTTCAATCCCTATTTTGCAGCATCCATAGGCTCATTTGAAATAGAAGTTTGGGTAAGTATTCGGTGTCCACAATTTTCAATATTAGTGTCAAACGAAAGGTATAAGAGTGTAATTTTAAATGAATAAGGTCCTGCCCTAAATCCACATTTGGTGCTAAAAATTATAGCTGAAATAATCTAAATGGGTCAGTTTACCGAAAAATTTTAGATCCATGGTTTTGTGTTTAACAAGAGAAATATCGGGTTCTAAGCAGAAATCTTTCAGATTATTCAGAATTAATATGAGAACAGAGACTAATATTCCTATAGGATGAGATTACAATACTTGCCTTTAAGAATTATGACCCCAAATGGGAAGATTTGAGTAAAGAAAACCCCAAAGCCCCAAATTTCTCTTCTTCTTCCCCTTTTTTTTTCTTCTTCTTTCTCTCTGCTTTTGTTCTTCGACACAGCTACCTTTTCTGGTTCCTTCAGAATGAAAGCAGAGAGGCTTAAGCGGTGGTATTTGTAATTTTATACATTTTGTAGTTTAGTCCTTGCATTATAAATATTTACGATTAGGTCCTCAAGGTTTACATATAGGCCCTCAGATTTTTTTTTCTTTAAACAGATTCCCAAATCTTATGAATAAGTTCTCATATTTATACTTTGGCTCTCTAAATAAATTTAAAATGGATTCTTATATTACAACTATAAATTTATACGAAAATTTAGAAATGAGGGATGTTACACTCATCTTTCTTGATTTTCTCCTTGTCTTCGAGGTGCTTGATTCATCCCAATTTTCATTCTTCTTCTTGCATTCAAAGCAAGTTGTTTCGTTTTTTTTTTTCTTTAATTTTTGTTTCATTTGTAGTTTAAGTTCACCATCACTTGAGCTTATGCTCGAGTGGTCTTCAAATGTTCTATGTCCCAAATCCTTCCTGTTCTTTGGAAGGTTATTCTCGAGTTCCCTTGTTGCCACATTGTTCATTTCGTAGGTCATTAGAGACCCAATAAGTTCTTTGAGAGGAAATGTTTTAAGGTCCTTGGCCTCTTGAGTGGCCGTAACTTTTAGATCCCAACTCTTTAGAAGGGATCTTAAAATTTTAGTTCCTAATTCAAAGTTAGAAAAACCTTTACCAAGAGCTTTGAGTCCATTGATGACATCCGTGAAACGAGTGTACATGTCTTCGATGGACTCACTTGGTTTCATCCAAAAAAGTTCATAAGAATACACAAGAATGTTGATTTTGGACTCTTTCACTCGGCTAGTGCCTTCATGAGTAACCTCAAGAGTTCTCCAAATATCAAAAGCCGAATCACAAATCGAAATGCGATTAAATTCATTTTTATCAAGTATACAAAACAAGGCATTCATAGCCTTTGCGTTTAAAGCATAAACCTTCTTCTCCGATTCATCCCATTCGCTCATCGGAAGAGAAGATTTTTGAAATCCATTTTCGATAATATTCTAAAACTTAAAATCCATGGAACCAAGGAAGATCCTCATACAAGTCTTCCAATACATGTAATCGGACCCATTAAACATTGGCGGACGTATAATAGAGTGACCCTCTTGCATGCCGGAATAAGCCATCTCTCTTGGGTATTAAACCAAATATGAGAGTGAGCCTTGCTCTGATACCAATTGTTAGGATCGGAGTGGTACTAAGACGGGGGGGTGAATTAGTGTAGCGGATTAAAACTCATAAGTTTGAAATCGATTTCATAAATGTGTAGAGATTTCGATTCGATGAAGGATGACTTAGCTAAAATAGCTCGAGTAAAACAAGTCAAGAGTAGGGAGAAGAAAACCAAACAGTTTGCTGCTAAGAAGATAAGTGGTTTAGAAAATTAAACACTTACACATTCAAGGAACACCACAATGTAAAGTGGTTCATTCAAATGACCTACATCCACTTGCGAAGCCTTCTACAATGAGACTCCCAACTTTTACTAGCAAATCACTTTGAAGGGGAAGGACCAAATACCCCTCTTACAACCTTTTTATAAGTGGTTCATACTCTTACAGATTTTTCAAAGAGAAAGAGGGAGGTGAACACTTAAGCTACTGAAAACAAGACTTTGCTAAAGCTTTTTCTCAATTTCTAACTTTTCAAAAAGATCTCTTTGCTGAGAATTAAGGAGTATTTATAGGCCCCAAGAGGATTCAAATTTGGGCTCCAAATTTGAATTGCTTTTGGGTTTCCCAGTGTTGGCGGTGCCACCGCTTGTTAGTGACGGTGCCACCGCTTGTCAATGTCTGACTGATAGTGTACTGGCGGTGCCACTGTCACACCCCTCAAAATATCGATAATATTAAAAAAATTTCAACACAAATCCATCCAGGATCCAAACATACATTTGAGGTCACTAAGAAAACATTCAAATAAAAAATTCACCTTTATACTCCACAAATTTATAAACCCCGTGCAGTTCATAAGCATACAACACATCACTCGATGATTTATAAAATCTGAACCCAACTCACCAAAATAATAACCACAACATAAATTCACAAGTCTGGGATTCTATACAGTCACAAACCAACGTTTACCATAAGTTCATATTATTACACGAATGAAACTTAACATTCCAGAATCCTAAACATGAGAGCTCCTTTAAACTTATACAAAATCTGCAAGTTTAGATTCATCATCAACATTTCATTAGATGCAGAGTGTGCTTATACAACAAAAACATATATATTAATAAAGATCTGCCCAAAATCTTCTAGCTTTCCACTACCTTAGCTCAATTTTAACATTTAAGCAAGCAACAAGCTTTCCAGAAAAATTTATACAGTAATGGAGTGAGCATATAAGGGTCAGCAAGGGACTAAAATATCCATGGCGAAAGAGGACAATTTTCAAACAAATAAGGTTTCAAAATACAAGGCAGAATATAAGAATTCATAGACGTAATCTCATTGGGTGCAGAATCACAAATGTTATTTCAATCAAACATATTTGGTTCATAATAGATGGAGCATAGAGTAATTGGAGCATATCAATAGTGTATGGAATGTTACGGAGCATATCGATGAATATGGAATATTTCGAAGCATAACAATAACAGATGAAACATTTCAGAGTATATCAATGGCGTATGAAATGTTTTGGAGCATTTCAATAACAAATGAAATATTTCGGAACATATCAATGGTATGTGAGACATTCCAAAGCATATCAATGACATACGAACCATTTCGGAGCATATCCAAGGACAAATTTGAAACAGAAGCTCAAACGTCGAATTTGACGTTGCATTCATATCATTCTTATCCAAAGCGTGTATATAAACACATAACCAAAGCTTTGGATATCATATCAAACATGCAGAAGGTGAAGTGGGACCATAAAATAATATGGTACATCCATTTCTAAATGACCACCAAACATAAGTCTCCCACGTCTGGGAGCTCCATCCACCCACATCTGAGTGAAGTCAAAAGGGCCGGCAGAGCATCACAGGCTCTATGCATAACTCCCTTCATCATTTCTGGCAAAGGTTCACAATATGCCACAAATACTAGAGTACAAAAGGATAGTATGAATAATAGATAGCACATATCGGAAGCACACACGGAACAATAAAACATACATGTGCCTTTACGAGTCAATACGATATAAGCAATAATTCTTTCATAAATGTATTCAGATTTGAAAGGAAAGGAAAGCAAGAGCATACACGGATTCCAAACAATCACATACAGCTCAATTCAAATAAGAAGGTTAGATGAATTCGATATCTAAATGAATGAAACAGGAATAGGCACATATCGAAAGTAAATGCGGAATAATGAGGTATACATGTGCCTATATGAGCCAATGTGATATAGCATAAATGTTACACAATATGTTTCAAGAATATAAATAGTTTATAGACAAGAGCAAACCAAAATTTAAGAATTAATATAAGCCTCAATTGAGTGAAGGGAACTGAATGAAATCCATTTCCAAACGAATGAAAACAGAATATACAAAATCGACCAAAGCTCGATTTCTGACAGAATTCGAGAGGTACATTGAACAAATGATTTAAACCATCAATCCTGCTCCAATTTACTCTGAAAATATCATTGGAAAGATATTTTAATCTTATTTCTAATGAAATAAGTTTTTTCTGAATTAAGATTTCCAACAAGGCGTTACCGTTGATTTAGTAACTAAAGGTCAAAAATAAAATCACTGTTTTGCATAATTCATAGGGTCGGATTCAACAGATATTATGATAGGCATTTGAATTCCAAATTTGTCAATATATATATCAAAAGAAAGCGCTACAAGTCTAGTTTCAAATTAGAATTTCCAACGGGAACTTATAGATATTTTAGTATCGAAAGGTCAGAAATTATAATCCCTGTTTTGCAGCATCCTTAGGCTTATTTGAAACAGAAGTTTGGGTAAGTATTCGGTGTCCAAAATTTTCAATATCAGTGTCACAAGAAAGGTATAAGATGTTGAATCTCGGATTTTGATGATGAAGTCAATTGTCATTTGTTATCTAATCTATGTGTTGAGATAAGTATGCATGATTAACTACGATGAGAGTAAGACAAGCAGCAGGTGTTGCGCCGGAGTCAAGATCATGATCACGTTGGGAGTTCGAGAGTTCGACGGAAGTTCGGACGGTCGTCGGAGGTTCAGAGAGAACAGATCCGAGAAGTCCAGAAGCTTGCCAAGCGAAGCTCGTCGGAACTTGCCAAGTGGATCGTCGCAAAGTCCAGGAGTATGCCGGATGTCCGCAGAAGGATCACCGAGGGTTTATCGGATGATTGACGGAAGTTGGCCGGAAACTCGCCGGAAGAAGCGATTGACGCATCGGAGCAAAGCTGCAGAAGTTGTCTTAGAGTTAATCGTAGTTAGCATGATGATTAAGCATGAAAATGGGAGGTGAACCCATTAGCTTAATCTTGGGGCAATTGGGCCCCTGAAAAGATTCAAATTGGGCCGAATGGAGTGAACCATTCGGACCCTGATTGCACCAGGCGGTGCAACCGCCCCAGCCAGGAGGTGCAACCGCCTGGGCTGTGAGGTTGGGCGGTGCAACCGCCCCAGCCTGGAGGTGCAACCGCCAGGGCTGTGAGGTTGGGCGGTGCAACCGCCCCAGCCAGGAGGTGGAACCGCCAGGGGTGCGAGGCTGGGAGGTGCAACCGCCCCAGCCAAGAGGTTGCACCGCCAGAGCTCAAGTTCCGAGCTCTGCCAGGCGATGCAACCACCGAGCTCAGTCTTCGAGCTCTGGCAGAGAGGTGCATCAGCCTGAGCTCAGTCTCGAGCTCTGCCAGGTGATGCATTCACCAAGCTCAGTCTTCGAGCTCTGGCAGAGAGGTGCATCAGCCTGAGCTCAGTTTCGAGCTCTGCCAGGTGATGCAACCACCGAGCTCAGATTTCGAGCTCTGCCAGGTGATGCAACCACCAAGCTCAGTCTTCGAGCTCTGCCAGGTGATGCAACCATCGAGCTCAGTCTTCAAGCTCTGGCAGAGAAGTGCAATCGCCTGAGCTCAGTCTTCGAGCTCTGCCAGGCGGTGCCACCTCTCCAGTCAAGAGGTGCAACCGCCTGATCCCAGAATTCTGGGATTTGATCGATTTGATCGTTTTGAGCTCGAATTTTGAATTGGGTTGGGGCCTATAAATACCCCACCCATTCAGCACTGAAAAGATACAGACCTATACCGAAATCTTGATCTTTTATGTGATTCTAAGAGCTCAAAAGTGTTGTAAAGCCTTTAAGTCTCCTCCTTCTGTTCTTCAAGTTTTCAATTGTAAAGTGAGGAGAGAAAGGTCTGTAAAGGTTGTCTCCTGAGCCTGTCAAAAGGAGAGAAATTGTAAGAGGGAAGTTTGGCCTTCGCCCATTGAAGGAAGGCACCTAGTTGACGTCGGCAACCTCATCGGTGGAGGAAGCCAAAAGTGGAGTAGGTCAAGGCTGACCGAACCACTCTAAATCTCTGGTTTGCGTTTATTTTCGAGCACTTTATCATTACTGCAAACCTCCCTCATCACTACTGCTCTCTGCGCTTTCACGAACAAGTTCTAAGTGCTGTTCTTCCAAATCTGCATTCAGACGTAAATTCGTATTTTCATACATTACAGTTTACGTTTACGTTTGATTCTGCAGAACTGTTTTCCGTGCTTTTACGAACGAGCTTCTTTGCAGTTTACGCTTACATTTTAATCCTATTAATAACTGCAATCTGTCCTCTACGATTTTACGAACGGGTTTCAACATTTAGACGTAAAACTGCATTCAGACGTAAATCGGCTTTCCTCGCTCAATCATCAGATTTCAGTTCACGTTTACGTCTTGATTTCAACTGCATACTACCTTCTGCGAGTATACAAACGAGTTTCAAAGTTTAGACGTAAATCTGCGTCTAGACGTAAAACTGCGTTTAGACGTAAATCTGCGTTTAGACGTAAAACTGCGTTTAGACGTAAATCTGCGTTTAGACGTAAAACTGCGTTTAGACGTAAATCTGCGTTTAGACGTAAATCTGTGTTTAGACGTAAATCTGCATTTAGATGTAAATCTGAGTTTAGACGCAAAACTGCGCTTAGACGCAAAACTGCGCTTAGACGCAAAACTGCGCTTAAACGCAATCTGCGCTTAGACGCAAACTGCACTTAGATACAAACTGAGAATTTGCTTTTGCATCATAATAGTTTTTGAACGAACGCAGCTTTTGGTTTTTAAATTATTATAAGATTTCCGCTGCACTAATTCACCCCCCCTCTTAGTGCTCTCGATCCTAACAATTGGTATCAGAGCAAGGTTAACTCTCTAAAGGATTAAAACCCAAGAGAGATGGCATACGCCGGAAACCAAGAGGGGCATTCGATTACACGTCCACCCATGTTCAGTGGAACGGACTACACTTACTGGAAGAGCCGAATGAGGATCTTTCTTATTTCTATGGATTTTGAACTGTGGAACCTTGTTGAAAACGGATTTTCAAAGTCTTCTCTTCCAATGATCGATTGGAATGAGTTGGAAAAGAAGGCTTTCGCTCTTAATGCAAAGGCTATGAATGCCTTATTTTGCGCACTTGATAAAAACGAGTTTAATCGTGTTTCAACTTGCGAAACTGCTTTTGATATTTGGCACACACTTGAAGTGACCCACGAGGGCACAAGTAGAGTGAAAGAGTCAAAAATCAATCTGTTGCTGCATTCTTTTGAACTTTTCCGAATGAAACCGAGTGAAACCATTGGCGACATGTTTACCCGTTTCACGGATGTCGTCAACGGTCTAAAAGGACTCGGAAAGAGCTTTTCGGATTTTGAGCTTGTTAATAAGATACTAAGATCCCTTCCTAAGAGTTGGGATCCTAAAGTCACCGCTATTCAAGAGGCAAAAGATCTGCGAAATTTCCCTCTTGAAGAACTAATCGGATCATTAATGACCTACGAAATGACCTGCAAAGCTCATGAAGAGCAAGAAGACATCCTTCCAAAGAACAGGAAGGATATGGCACTTAAAACTTCTGAATGCCACTTGAGAGAAAACTCAAGTGATGAGGATTGTGACGATGACTTGGCACTTTTGACAAGAAAGTTTAAGAAATTCTTCAAAAGAAACAAGTTTAAAAACGATGTGAAAAATAAACTTGAACCCAAGAAGGACCAAGTAATCTGCTACGAATGTAAAAAGCCGGGACACTACAAAAGTGATTGTCCCCAAGTCAAGAAAAGAACAATAAAGAAGAAGGCGCTCCAAGCAACATGGGATGATTCGAGCGCATCTGAGGAAGAGGAGTCCAACACCGAGCAAGTTGCTCATTACGCCTTTATGGCCATCGAAGAGGAGGTAACGGATTTATTAGATGCTGATTTATCTTTCGATGAATTATTAAATGCCTTTCATGATTTATTTGATGAATGCAAAGTTATAAATAGAAAATACAAGTTGCTAAAAAAGGTACATGATAATCTTACTTGTGAGTTTGATAAGTTAAAAGTCGAACATCATGATAGTTTAAATTCATGTATCAAATGTCATGATTTAGAAACTATACAAAAAGAAAACTTGCTACTTAAGGACACCTTGAAGAAATTCGAGGTTGGTAGCAAGTCATTAAACATGATCCTTACAAACAAGGGTCATGCTCCCAAAAGAAGTGGGATTGGATTTGTGAGGAGTCCTCACCGAAATCCAACTACCTTTGTAAAAGGCTCCATCTTACATGTTCAAAACCAAACCAAGTGCAACTTTTGTTGCAAATCTGGACACAAGACACATTGTTGTCCATTCAAGAAAATAAGTCCAAACAAATTAATTTGGGTTCCTAAAGGAACCATGATAAACTCTATGCAACATGATAGAAAATGTATATCTATTTATGAGGCACCCAAAAGCAAATGGGTACCTAAACATCATCCTTTCTTGTAGAAAACTAAACAATCGCAAGCTAGGAGCAAGAAATGGTACCTTGATAGTGGATGCTCAAGGCATATGACCGGAGATCCATCTCAATTCTCTAAGCTCTCTAGCATAGACGAAGGATATGTCACCTTCGGAGACAACAACAAGGGTAAAATCATTGGCAAAGGAACCATAGGTAACAAATCCAACCTCTCTATTGAAGATGTTTTACTAGTTGATGGTTTAAAACATAACCTCTTGAGCATTAGTCAATTATGTGATAAAGGATATATTATAAGATTTGAATCTAATGCCTGCATCATTGAAAAACCACACAAAAATATATCTATGATTGCATTAAAACAAAACAACGTATACACTATTGACATCAATGACTTATGTGATGAAATGTGCTTTGCCGTTATGAATGAGGATGCTTGGCTATGGCATAGAAGATTAGGTCATGCTAGCATGAAACTAATCAATCAAGTATCATCTAGAGAACTTGTAAGAGGAATTCCTCATATCAAGTTCATCAAAGATAATGTATGTGATGCTTGCCAATTAGGTAAGCAAATTAGGGGTAGCTTCAAAGCTAAGAATCAAATAAGCACCTCTAGGCCCTTACAATTGATCCATATGGACTTGTTCGGACCAATCTCTACATCGAGTCTAGGAGGTAGCAAATATGCCTTTGTCATTATTGATGACTACAGCAGATATACATGGACCTACTTCTTAAAACAAAAAAATGAATGCTTTAGACATTTTACCAAGTTTTGTAAACTTGTTCAAAATGAGAAGGAATCTATGATTTCGTCAATTAGAAGTGATCACGGTGGAGAATTTCAAAACCATGACTTCCAAGAATTCTGTGAACTCAACGGATACAACCATAACTTCTCTACTCCAAGAAATCCTCAACAAAATGGGGTAGTAGAAAGAAAAAATCGAAATTTACAAGAAATGGCAAGAACCATGTTAAATGAACATAGCCTACCCAAATATTTTTGGGCCGAAGCTGTAAACACTGCATGTTATATTTTAAATAGAGTCCTAGTAAGACCCTTACTCACCAAAACTCCTTATGAGTTATGGAATAACAAAAAACCCAATGTCTCATATTTTAAAGTCTTTGGGTGTAAGTGTTTTATCTTGAATGAAAAGGATAACTTAGGAAAATTCGATGCTAAATCTGATGAAGGAATCTTTCTTGGTTATTCTTCGGTTTCTAAAGCTTTTCGCATCTTCAATAAAAGAACCTTAATTATTGAAGAATCCATCCATGTTGTTTTCAATGAGATTTCAGAAATTAAGAAAAATGATCTTGATGATGATGTTAATTTTGATTCCATGAATTTAAACGAAACCCCGTCTCCAACTAGCAACTTGGTTGCATCCACTTCCAAAACATCCTTACCCAAGGATTGGAAGTATATAGATGCTCATCCTAAGGAGCTAATCCTAGGAGACACATCAAAGGGGGTTCAAACACGATCTTCTTTTAAAAACTTTTGTGCCAACGCCGCTTTTCTCTCCCAAATTGAACCCAAATGTGTTGATGAAGCCATGAAAGATGATTCATGGATTATCGCAATGCAAGATGAATTAAATCAATTTGAGAGAAATGAGGTGTGGACGCTTGTTCCTAGGCCAAATGACCATTTAGTAATTGGTACTAAATGGGTCTTTAGAAACAAGCAAGATGAAAATGGTATCGTGGTTAGAAACAAGGCTAGATTAGTGGCCAAAGGTTTCAACCAAGAAGAAGGTATCGATTACGAAGAAACCTTCGCACCTGTGGCTCGATTGG
This sequence comes from Musa acuminata AAA Group, assembly GCF_036884655.1. Taxonomy (NCBI): domain Eukaryota; kingdom Viridiplantae; phylum Streptophyta; class Magnoliopsida; order Zingiberales; family Musaceae; genus Musa; species Musa acuminata. The sequence goes on along the minus strand of NC_088331.1, from coordinate 27,206,064 downwards.
AAGCCATAAGGATGCTCCTTGCCTACGCTAGTTGCAATAATTTTAAGTTATTTCAAATGGATGTTAAAAGCGCTTTTCTAAATGGTTTCATTTCCGAAGAAGTTTATGTTGAACAACCTCCTGGATTTGAAAATAATGGCTACCCTAATCATGTGTTTAGATTAACTAAAGCTCTCTATGGTTTAAAACAAGCCCCAAGGGCTTGGTATGAGAGACTTAGCTCTTTTCTCATTGAAAATAATTTCATAAAAGGCAAGGTTGATACTACATTGTTTATCAAGAATTTTGAAAATGATTTTCTCATTGTTCAGATTTATGTTGATGATATTATCTTTGGTTCTACAAATGAATCTCTTTGTGAATCCTTTGCGAAAACTATGAGTCATGAATTCGAAATGAGTCTAATGGGAGAGTTAATATTCTTCTTAGGCCTACAAATCAAACAACTAAGCAATGGCATCTTTATTAGTCAAACCAAATATGCTGTGAGTTTGCTAAAGAAGTTCAAAATGAATAATTCAAAAGCCATTGACACCCCTATGAGCACCTCCACTAAGTTAGAAATTGATGAGAATGGAGAAAGCTTCGATCAAAAAACCTATAGGGGTATGATAGGAAGTTTACTTTACCTCACTGCCACCAGACCATACATCATGTTCAGTGTAGGACTTTGTGGTAGATTTCAATCAGACCCTAAGATATCTCATCTCAAAGCAGTCAAAAGAATACTCAGATATCTTAATGGAACTACCAATCTAGGATTATGGTACCCAAAATCAGAAAATTTTGAATTAACAGCCTATGCTGATGCGGACTTCGCTGGCTGTAAACTAGACAGAAAAAGCACATCAGGATCATGTCAATTTTTAGGACATGCCCTTGTATCCTGGTCATCTAAGAAACAAAACTCGGTTGCCCTATCAACAACCAAAGCTGAATACATTGCAGCAAGTGCATGCTGTGCACAAGTTGTATGGATGAAAAACACTTTAGAAGATTACAAAGTGAATCTTAAAGATATTCCCATTAAATGTGATAACACGAGTGCAATATGCTTAACTAAAAATCCTATACAACACTCAAGAACAAAACACATTGATATTAGACATCACTTTATACGAGATCATGTCACTAATCATGATGTAACCATAGAGTTTATTGATACCAAACATCAACTAGCTGATATCTTCACAAAACCCCTATGTGAAGAACAATTTGATTACATAAGAAGAGAATTAGGAATGTTGATGTGTCCGAATACTTAAAATTATTTTTCGAATGTTATTACTATTACATGCCTTGACAACGCTTGATCAAATAACATGTTGCAAATTATGTGACAAATATTTTTAACCAAATGCATGTAAGAAGTTCATTTTTCGGGTTGTATGCTAAAAATGGGATGTTCCCGTACACTCTTATGAAAACTCTTTGGAAAATGACTTTCCTTCGTCAAGCAAAAACAATAAAGAGATATATGTGTCATGACTTCCTTTATATGCTTGATAATGCTATCATGCTTTTTGTTGATGACAAAGGGGGAGAAACATATGAATTGATAAACACTATGTCATAGCTGAACTGCCATAATCATATCTATGTCATAGTTGCAAATACTTGAGTGATGCTATAAACAATGTTATGCCATCCTTGCATCACCAAGAGATATGTGAACATGTACTATAGTTTGCATCATATCTTTGATATTGTGAAGAAAATGCAAACTTACTAGAAAATCTCAAATGTGAGCATCATGTAAAAAGTCCTTCGTAGCTTTATATGAATACATGATGAATGGTTACAAACACTATCATACAAACTTGATGATGTATGTCATATCTTGACATCATTCTTGAAGAGATAGATCATGATGGGCATCATGATGGGAGCATTGATAAGTTTAACTGATCTAACTTAGCAATACGTCACTTGAATTCTTAGGTCTTGAATTCAAGGTTGACTTATCTCAACTATGGCATATAGATAGGGGGAGTTAAGGACAACTCCTTTATCAATTCATTGTCATCATCAAAAAGGGGGAGATTGTTGAATCTCGGATTTTGATGATGAAGTCAATTGTCATTTGTTATCTAATCTATGTGTTGAGATAAGTGTGCAGGATTAACTACGATGAGAGTAAGACAAGCAGCAGGTGTTGCGCCGGAGTCAAGATCATGATCACGTTGGGAGTTCGAGAGTTCGACGGAAGTTAGGACGGTCGTCGGAGGTTCAGAGAGAACAGATCCGAGAAGTCCAGAAGCTTGCCAAGCGAAGCTCGTCGGAACTTGCCAAGTGGATCGTCGCAAAGTCCAGGAGTATGCCAGATGTCCGCAGAAGGATCACCGAGGGTTTATCGGATGATCGACGGAAGTTGGCCGGAAACTCGCCGGAAGAAGCGATTGACGCATCGGAGCAAAGCTGCAGAAGTTGTCTTAGAGTTAATCGTAGTTAGCATGATGATTAAGCATGAAAATGGGAGGTGAACCCATTAGCTTAATCTTGGGGCAATTGGGCCCCTGAAAAGATTCAAATTGGGCCGAATGGAGTGAACCATTCGGACCCTGATTGCACCAGGCGGTGCAACCGCCCCAGCCAGGAGGTGCAACCGCCTGGGCTGTGAGGTTGGGCGGTGCAACCGCCCCAGCCTGGAGGTGCAACCGCCAGGGCTATGAGGTTGGGCGGTGCAACCGCCCCAGCCAAGAGGTGGAACCGCCAGGGGTGCGAGGCTGGGAGGTGCAACCGCCCCAGCCAAGAGGTTGCACCGCCAGAGCTCAAGTTCCGAGCTCTGCCAGGCGATGCAACCACCGAGCTCAGTCTTCGAGCTCTGGCAGAGAGGTGTATCAGCCTGAGCTCAGTCTCGAGCTCTGCCAGGTGATGCATTCACCAAGCTCAGTCTTCGAGCTCTGGCAGAGAGGTGCATCAGCCTGAGCTCAGTTTCGAGCTCTGCCAGGTGATGCAACCACCGAGCTCAGATTTCGAGCTCTGCCAGGTGATGCAACCACCAAGCTCAGTCTTCGAGCTCTGCCAGGTGATGCAACCATCGAGCTCAGTCTTCGAGCTCTGGCAGAGAAGAGCAATCGCCTGAGCTCAGTCTTCGAGCTCTGCCAGGCGGTGCCACCTCTCCAGTCAAGAGGTGCAACCGCCTGATCCCAGAATTCTGGGATTTGATCGATTTGATCGTTTTGAGCTCGAATTTTGAATTGGGTTGGGGCCTATAAATACCCCACCCATTCAGCACTGAAAAGATACAGACCTATACCGAAATCTTGATCTTTTCTGTGATTCTAAGAGCTCAAAAGTGTTGTAAAGCCTTTAAGTCTCCTCCTTCTGTTCTTCAAGTTTTCAATTGTAAAGTGAGGAGAGAAAGGTCTGTAAAGGTTGTCTCCTGAGCCTGTCAAAAGGAGAGAAATTGTAAGAGGGAAGTTTGGCCTTCGCCCATTGAAGGAAGGCACCTAGTTGACGTCGGCAACCTCATCAGTGGAGGAAGCCAAAAGTGGAGTAGGTCAAGGCTGACCGAACCACTCTAAATCTCTGGTTTGCGTTTATTTTCGAGCACTTTATCATTACTGCAAACCTCCCTCATCACTACTGCTCTCTGCGCTTTCACGAACAAGTTCTAAGTGCTGTTCTTCCAAATCTGCATTCAGACGTAAATTCGTATTTTCATACATTACAGTTTACGTTTACGTTTGATTCTACAGAACTGTTTTCCGTGCTTTTACGAACGAGCTTCTTTGCAGTTTACGCTTACATTTTAATCCTATTAATAACTGCAATCTGTCCTCTACGATTTTACGAACGGGTTTCAACATTTAGACGTAAAACTGCATTCAGACGTAAATCGGCTTTCCTCGCTCAATCATCAGATTTCAGTTCACGTTTACGTCTTGATTTCAACTGCATACTGCCTTCTGCGAGTATACAAACGAGTTTCAAAGTTTAGACGTAAATCTACGTCTAGACGTAAAACTGCGTTTAGACGTAAAACTGCGTTTAGACGTAAAACTGCGTTTAGACGTAAATCTGCGTTTAGACGTAAAACTGCGTTTAGACATAAATCTGCGTTTAGACGTAAATCTGCGTTTAGACGTAAATCTGCATTTAGACGTAAATCTGAGTTTAGACGCAAAACTGCGCTTAGACGCAAAACTGCGCTTAAACGCAATCTGCGCTTAGACGCAAACTGCACTTAGATACAAACTGAGAATTTGCTTTTGCATCATAATAGTTTTTGAACGAACGCAGCTTTTGGTTTTTAAATTATTATAAGATTTTCGCTGCACTAATTCACCCCCCCCTCTTAGTGCTCTCGATCCTAACATAAGAGTCTAATTTTAAACAAATAAGATCCTATCTAAATCCACGTTTAGTGCTAAAAATTATGACTGAAACAATCTATAGGGGTCAGTTTACCAAAAAATTCCAGATCCATGGTTTTGTGTCTAGCAAGATAAAGAATCGGGTTCTAAGCAGAAATCTTTTAGATTATTCAGAATCAATATGATAACAGAGACTAATATTAGTGTAGGATAGGGTTAGAACACTTGCATTTGAGAATTATGACCCCAATTGGGAAGATTTGAGCAAGAAACCTCAAAGCCCCCAAATTTCTCTTCTTCTTCTTCTTCCCCTTTTTTTTCTTCTTCTTTCTCTCTTTCTCTCTTCTTCTCTCACGCAGCTGCCTTCTTAGGTTTCATGAGAATAAAGGCAGAGAGGCTTAAGCGGTGGGTTTTGTCATTTTATATATTTTACAATTTAGTCATTGTATTATTATATTTACGATTAGGTGCTCAGGGTTTACATATAGGTCCTCAGATTTTTTTTTCTTTTTGAACAGATCCCCAAATCTTATGAATAAGTTATTAGATTTATACTTTGGCTCTTTTATCAAATTTAAAATATATAATTACATTATAACTAGAAACTTATATAAAAATTTAGAAATGAGGGATGTTACAGCCACCGCTAGACCTCTTGGGTTTTGGGTGGTGCCACCACCGGACCTCTCAGGTTCTGTGTGGTGCCACCGCCTAGTCTAGCGGTGCCATCGCCTGGACTATTCTAGCTCACTGGTTAGGCTCCAAACTTGGCCCAAACTAGTCCAAACTCGGGCCTAATTGGCCCCTAACTGGGTTATAGGATTAACCCTTAATCCTAACCCAAATTATATGCAAACTATGAAATTAAGACATAGCCATAAGCAAATTTTTAACCGGCAATGTCGAGTTTCCTTCCGCCGAGCTTTCCGACGAACTTCCGGCGGACTTCCAATACACCCTCGGATTTCTTCCGGTGGACTCCCAACAGGCTCCCGGTCTTGTGGCAAGTTCAATGAGTCTTTGGCAAGTATCCGAACCTTCTCGGTGATCTCTACGAACCTTCGATGATCTTTCCGGTGGACTTCCGAAAACTTTGGCAAGTCCCCGATTCCTTCTAGGTTGGTTCCGGTAGTGCTTCCGACGATTATTCGGACTTTCGGTGGACTCTAGAACACCCATCAAACTTTCGGTGGACTCTCGAACACCCATCAGAATTGAATCCACGGCCCGAAGCCTTCTATCGATACGTCGACCGATCCACCGGCCCGACGTCCAATCTTTTGACATGCTCCTCCGGCCCAACATGATTTTCCTACTTTAATTATCTCATCTTGATCGAAGTATCCTACGTCACTCAAAACACAAATTAAATCATAAACACATATCAAGTGGTTTCATTATCAAAATATGAGATTCAATAATTTGTAGAACAAAAAATAATGTCATAAACATAAATTTAAACAATAAGAAAATTATTTTTAAAATTTTTAATAAACAATATAGTATCGACCTTGCCTTTGGAGAAATTATTATGAATTAGAAATGAGTCTCTCATACCAAGCCCTTGGGGCTTGTTTCAATCCATAGAGAGCTTTAGTCAATTTAAACACATGATTGGGAAAATTATTATTCTCAAATCCCGGAGGTTGTTCAATATATTCTTTAGATATAAAGCCATTAAGAAAAACACTTTTAATATCCATTTGAAATAACTTAAAATTATTACTGCTAGCATAGGCAAGGAGCATCCTTTTGGCTTCTAATCGTGCCACAAGAGCGAAGATTTCTTCATAATCGATACTTTCTTCTTGGTTGAAACCCTTGGCCACTAATCTAGCCTTGTATCTAATCATGATACTAAATTCATCTTGCTTGTTTCTAATGCCCATTTATTACCAATAACTAATTGGTCATTTGGCCTTGGAACAAGCTTTCACACTTCATTTCTCTCAAATTGATTCAATTCTTCTTGCATTGCCATGACCCATGAATCATCTTTTATGGCCTCGTCAATGAATTTAGGTTCAATTTGGGAGAGAAAAGTAGCATTGGCACAAAAATTCTTAAGAGAAGAACGAGTTTGAACCCTTTTCGATGTGTCTCATATAATTAGCTCCTTAGGATGAGCATCTACATACTTTCATTCCTTCGGTAAAGAGGTTCGGAAGAAGATGCATCTAAGTTGCTAGATGGAGAAAGGGATTCATTTAAATTCAAAGTATCAAATTTAAGATCATCATCAAAATCATTTTTCTTAACTTCAAAAATTTCATTAAAAACCACATGAATAGATTCTTCTATAACTAAAGTTTTTTATTGAAGATTCGAAAAGCCTTTGAAATAGAAGAATAACCAAGAAAAATTCCCTCATCGGATTTTACATTAACTTTCTTAAGGAATCTTTTTCAATCAAAATAAAACTTCTACACCCGAAAAATTTAAAGTATGAAACGTTGGGCTTTTTGTTGTTCCACAACTCATACGGAGTTTTGGAAAGTAATGGTCTTACTAGAACCCTATTCAAAACATAGCATGTCATATTTATGGCTTCAGCTAAAAAAATTTGGATATGCTATGTTCATTTAACATGGTTCTAGCCATTTCTTGTAAGTTTCTATTCTTTCTTTCTACTACTCCATTTTGTTGAGGATTTCTTAGAGTAGAGAAGTTGTGGTTGTATCCATTAGATTTATAAAATTCTTGGAAATTACGGTTTTGAAATTCACCTCCATGATCACTTCGAATTAATGAAATCATAAAACTTTTTTCATTTTGAACAAGTTTACAAAACTTAGAGAAATACCTAAAGTAATCATTTTTGTGTGCTAAGAAGTAAGTCTATGTATATCTACTATAATCATCAACAATAACAAAGGCATATTTGCTACCTCCTAGGCTTGATGTAGCAATTGGTCCAAACAAGTCCATATAGATCAATTGCAATGGTCTAGAGGTGCTTATTTGATTTTTTGGTTTGAAATTATCTTTTATTTATTTTCCTAGTTGACATACATCACACACATTGTCTCTAACAAACTTAATGTGAGGAATTCCTCTCACAAGTTCTTTATATGAGATTTAAGAGATTAGTTTTCATGCTAGCATGACCTAATATCCTATGCCAAAGCCAAGCATCGTCATTCAAAATCGAAAAATATATTTCATTGTAAAGATCATTAATGTCAATAGTATATATATTATTTTATTTTAGTGCAATCATAGATATATTTTTGTATGGTTTTTCAATAATGCAAGCATTAGATTCAAATTTAACAATATATCCTTTATCACACAATTGACTAATGCTCAAGAGGTTATGCTTTAAGCCATCAACCAACAACACATCTTCAATAAAGAGGTTGGATTTATTACCTATGGTTCCTTTGCAAATGATTTTACCCTTGTTGTTGTCTCTGAAGGTGACATATCCTTCGTCTAGGCTAGTGAGCTTCGAGAATTGAGATAGATCTCCGGTCATATGCCTTGAGCATCCATTATCAAGGTAGCATCACTTGCTCCTAGCTTGTTACGGTACATTTTTTTTAAAAAAGGATGACTTTTAGGCACCCATTTGACCTTGGGTGCCTCAAAAATCGATCTATATATCTTATCATATTGCATTAAGTCATTTAAGGTTCTTTTAGGAACCCAAATCAATCTATGTTGAATACATCTTTTAAGTGGACATTTATAGGTAATATATCCGAGTTTACAACAAAAGTTACATTTGGTGTGAGGTGAAACATGCAAGGTCGGGCCTTTAACAAAAGTGGTTGGATTTTGGTGAGAGCTACTTACAAATTCGATTCCTCTTCTCCTATGAATGTGACCCTTATTGGCAAGGATCATTTTCAAAGACTTGCTACTAACCTTAAATTTTTCTAAGGTTTCTTTGATTAGCAAGTATTCCTTTTTAAGTATTTCTAGTTCATCACATTTCGTACAGGGAGTTAAACTACTATTATGTTCAACCTTTAATCTATCCAAATCACTAACAAGAGAAGCATGCCCCATTTTTAAAAATTTATATTTTTTACTAATTAATTTACATTCATTAAATAAATTATGAAAAGCACTGAATAATTCATCAAAAGATAAATTTGCATCAATTGAATTACTTACCCCATCTCCGATAGCAATTAACACATAGTGAGCAACTTACTCGGTGTTGGTTGGCTCCTCTTCTTCGGATGCACTTGAGTCGTCCCATGTTGCTTTAAGAGTCTTCTTCTTTGATTGTCTCTTCTTGGCTAGGGGACATTTGCTCTTGTAATGTCCCGGCTTCTTGCATTCGTAGCATATTACTTTATCTTTCTTGAATTCAAATTTATTTTTAGTGTCATTTTTAAATTATTCCTTTTTATGAATTTTTTGAATTTTCGTGTTAAGAGTGCCAAATCTTCATCAAGGTCCTCATCACTTCAGTTTTCTTTCAAGTGGTCTTCTTAGGTTCTTAATGTCATATCCTTTCTGTTCTTTGGAAGGGTATCCTCAAGCTCTTCATGAGCTTTACAAGACATCTTATAGGTCATTAGTGACTCAATTAATTCTTTTGGGAGGAAAATTATTCAGATCATTAGCGTCTTGTATGGCCGTTACTTCATAGTCCCAACTCTTTGGAATGTATCTTAAAATTTTATTAACAAGTTCAAAATCCGAGAAACATTTACCAAGTCCTTTTAGACCATTGATGACATCCGTAAATTGGTCGTACATGTCTCCAATGGTCTCACTCGGTTTCATTCGAAACAATTCATAAGTGTGCACAAAAGGATTAATTTTTGACTCCTTCACTCTACTAGTGCCTTTGTGAGTCACTTTGAGTGTGTGCCAAATATCAATAGTCGTTTCACAAATCGACACTCGATTAAACTCGTTTTTATCTAATGCATAAAAAAATGCATTCATATCCTTAGCATTTAAAGCGAAAGTCTTATTTTCCAACTCATTCCAATCGTTCATTGGAAGAGAAGACTTTTGAAAACCATTTTCGACAACATTCCATAGCTCAAAATCCATTCAAATTAGGAAGATCTTCATTCTAGTCTTCCAATATGTGTAATCCATCCCATTAAACATGGGCGAATATATAATTGAATAACCCTCTTGGTTGCCGATAAATGTCATTTATCTTGGGTTTTAAACTAACCGAGAGTGAACCTTGCTCTGATACCAATTGTTAGGATCAAGAGAGATAGTAAAGGGGGGGGGGGGGGGGGGGTGAATTAGTGCAGCGGAAAATTCTTTGATTTCGTAAAATATTTCGTATGTTCGATGGAAATTGATTCGGAAAGATTGCAACTTGAAACTTAAGAGAGTGTAGGCGTAGTGAAAGCAAGATAAGGAGGAGAAGCAGTTTACAATGAAATGATTTGTAGTTAAAGTAAATTGCTCTAAACGAAATGCAAACTAGAATTTAGAGTGGTTTGGTCAATGTGACCTACATCCACTTTCGGATTCCTGCTCCGTTGAGGTCATCGGCATCCACTAAAGGCCTTCCTACAATAGGTGAAGACCAATCACCTTTTACAGCTCTTTCTCCTTTTGTCGGATTTAGGAGAGAACCTTTACAAGCCTTACTCCTCTTTCTTGAATGGTGACAAAACTAAGAGAGGGAGGAGGAAAACTCTAGCACTTTTACACCCCAAAGATTCAAGATTATAATCACACTTTAGTATCCTTTCATGCAGAAATGGGTAGGGTATTTATAGCCCCCAATGGCTTCAAAAATAGAGCCAAAAAGTATCTTATCATAGTTTTCTGGGGTACTGATGGTACCACCACCATTACTAAGTGGTACTACCTCCTACAGTCTGACACTAGGTGGTATTACCACTCAATTTGGGCAGTACTACCACCTGACGGAGCTCGGAGACCGAGCTCTAGTAGTACCACCACTTGACAAGGGCAGTACGACTACTGTCAGCAATAATTGCTAGCGTACCACCACCCAGACCACTTGGGAAACTGGGTCTTCTAGGCGGTGCCACCGCTTGCCCTAGTAATGCCATCGATGGTCAGAGTCCAGCAACCTAGTTGGGCCTTGTATTCGGCCCAAACCATTCTAGCTCCGAGTCCAATTGGCCCCTAATAGAGTTGATGAGATTACCTCCCAAATAAAACTCTAATTATTGTTCTAACTACGATTAAGGCAAGCATGGTCTGGTACATTGATTTTTCACTCGACGATCCTCTGGTGAACTTCTCGGCGAGTCTTTCGGCGAGCTTCCAGTGAACTCCCGACCAACTCTCGACTAGTCTTCTAGCGTGCTACCGGCGATTTCCCGATGAATTTTCGGTGAGTTTTCCAGTGTGCTTCTAGTGATCTTACGATGAACTCTTGGCGAGCTCCCGGTATATCGTCCGAGTCTTCGACTCCGGCTCATCATCTACTTTATATTAAATAATTTACTACTGTCACTACTGTAGTCATAGTCAATCCTGCACACCTATCTCATCACATAGATTAGATTAAATAATTTACTAATTGATTTCATCATCAAAATCCAAGCTTCAACATGAACAACTCATTCAACACCTAAAGTCTCGGTCGACGGTGGCACCGCTTGGGACGTAGACTCCTAGGTGGTTTGGGTGGTGGTACTGCCTAGACTAGGCAGTAGTATCGTCGATAAGTAATGTTGTCAAGCAATGGTACCACCTTGTCAAGCAATGGTACTACCTAAGCTCGGTCTCTGAGCTCTATCAAGTGGTGGTATCACCCAAACAGAGCAATGGTACCGCCCCGTGTTAGTTGTAGGTGGTAGTACCACCCAATAATAGTAGTAGTACTGCCAGTACCTTGAAATCTAGGGATGTGACATTTTTTTGTTCTAATTTAGAAGCCATTGGGGCCTATAAATACCCCACTCTTTTCTGTATGAAAGGGCATGAAAGTGTTAACATAATCTTGAATTCTTGGGGTGTTAATGTGTTGTAAAAGTGAGAAGAGTCCTCCCCTCCCTCTCTTAGCTTTGTAACCATCTAAGAAAGAGGAGTGAGGGTTGTAAGGGTTATCTCCTAAACTCGGTAAAAGGAGAAAGAGCTGTAAAAGGTGGTTGGTCTTCGCCTATTGAAGGAAGACTATTAGTAGATGCCAATGACCTCGATAGAGGAGGAATCGGAAGTGGATGTAGATCACACCAACCGAACCACTATAAATTCTGGTTTGCATATCTAATATTGCTATTTACTTTCTTTGCAATGGCTTCACTTCCTTCTTACTTAGCTTTCACTACCCTTATGATCAAACACACTTTCAAGATATCTTTCAAAATTACTTTTTATGTACAAAGAATTTTAAACTAACGTTTTAATCTGCCTCCTCTTAGTGCCGACTCGATCCTAACAATTGGTATCAAAGCTCGATTATTCTCGATTTAGTTTAAAATCCAAGAGAGATGGCATTTGCTAGTAATCAAGAGGGTCATTCAATTACACGTCCTTCCATATTCAATGGGATGGATTACACATATTGGAAGACAAGAATGAGGATCATTTTAATTTCAATGGATTTTGAGTTATAGAACCTTATGGAAAATGGATTTCAAAGGTCTTCTCTTCCAATGAATGATTGGAATGAGTTAGAGAAGAAGACTTTCGCTTTAAATGCCAAGGCTATGAATGTCTTATTCTGTGCATTCGATAAAAATGAGTTCAATCGTGTGTCTATTTGTGAAATAGTTTTTGATATTTGGCACACACTCGAAGTCACTCACGAAGGCACTAGTAGAGTAAAGGAGTCAAAGATAAATCTTTTGGTTCACACTTATGAATTATTCCGTATGAATCCAAGTGAAACTATTGTCGACATTGACACCAGTTTTACGGATTTCGTCAATAGTTTAAATGCTCTTGACAAATGTTTTTTAAACTTTGAACTTGTTAATAAAATATAGAGATTCCTTCCAAAGATTTGGGACCCTAAAGCAACAACCATTAAAGAGGTTAAGGATTTAAATAATTTTTCTTTCGAAGAACGAATCAGGTCACTAATGACCTATGAGATAACTTGTAATGCTATGAAGAGCTTGAGAACAACCTTCCAAAGAACAGGAAGGATATGACACTTAGAACTTATTAAGACCACTTGAAAGAAAAATCAAGTAATGAGGACTATGATGATAACTTAGCACTCTTGACAAGAAAATTCAAAAAATTCATAAAAAGAAATAAATTTAAAAATGATATTAAAAATAAAATTAAACCTAAGAAAGAATAAGTCATATGCTACAAATGCAAAAAGCTAGGATATTTTAAAAACAAATATCTCCAAGCAAAGAAGAAACAACCAAAGAAGAAGAAGGCTCTTAAAGCAACTTGGGACGATTCAAGTGCATATGAAGAAGAGGAGCTAACCAACACCGAGCAAGTTGCTTACTATGCACTAATGGCTATTAGAGATGAGATAAGTAGTTCATTGGATGCAGATTTATCTTTTGATGAACTACTAAGTGCTTTTCATGATTTATTTGAAGAATGTAAATCAGTTAGTAGAAAATATAAATTGTTAAAAAAGGAGTATGCTTCTCTTGTTAGTGATTTTGATAGACTAAAATTTGAGTATGATGATAGTTTATCTCATTGCAAAAAATGTGATGAATTAAAAATGCTTAAAAAGGAAAATTTACAACTATATGAAATTTTAGAAAAATTTGAAATAGGTAACAAATCCTTAAACGTGATTCTTGCAAGTAAGAATCATGTTCATAGAAGAGATGGAATCGGCTTTGCGAGTAACACTCATAAAAATCTAACCATCTTTGTTAAAGGCCCAACTTTGCATATTTCCCCTCGGAACAAATGCAACTTTTATTATAAATTTGGGCATGTTTCTTATCAATATCCGTTTAAAAGATGTAGTCCATATAAATTGATTTGGGTTCCTAAAATAACTGTAAAGAACTCTATGTAAAATGATAAGTTAAGTTGATCGATTTTTTAGACACCCAAGGTCAAATGGGTACCTAAAAATCATCCTTTTTTATAGTAGTATTCACCATCACAAGCTAGGATTAAGAAATAGTACCTTGATAGTGGATGCTCAAGACACTTGACCGGAGATCCATCTCAATTCTCTAACCTCACTAGCTTAGACAAAGGGTATGTCACCTTCGGAGACAACAAGCGTAAAATCATTGACAAAAGAACCATAGGTAACAAATCTAACTTGTTGATTAAAGATGTATTGTTGGTTGATGACTTAAAGGACAATCTCTTGAGTATTCAATTATATGATAAAAGATATATCATTAAATTTGAATTCAATGCTTGCATTATTGAATAACTAGACAAAAACTCTCCTATGATTGCTCTAAAATAAAATAATGTGTATACTATTGACATTGATGACCTTTGTAATGAAATATATTTTTTTATTTTGAATGATGATACTTGGCTTTGGCATAGGAGATTAGGTCATGCTCGTATGAAACTAATCTCTCAAATCTCATCTAAAGAACTTGTAAGAGGTATTCTTAATATTAAGTTCATTAAGGTAAATGTGTGTGATGCATGTCAACTAGAAAAATAAAAATAAAGATAGTTTCAAACCAAAGAATCAAATAAGCACCTCTAGACTATTGCAATTGATCCAAATGGATTTGTTTGGACCAATTGATACAATAAGCCTAGAAGATAGCAAATATGCTTTTGTAATTGTGGACGATTATAGTAGATACACTTTTTTTTTTTGTAAGTATAGTAGATACACTTGGACGTACTTTTTGACACACAACAGTGATTGCTTCAAGCATTTTTCAAAGTTTTATAAATTTATTCCAAAGGAAAAAGGCTTTATGATTTTATCACTTCGGAGTGATCACGATGGTGAATTTTAAAATTGTGATTTCCAAAATTTTTGTGAATATAATGGATACAACCATAATTTCTCTACTTCGAGAAATTTTCAACAAAATGTAGTAGAAAGAAAAAATAGAAACTTATAAGAAATGGCAAGCACCTTGTTGAACGAAAATAGCCTACCCTAATATTTTTGGGCCGAAGCCGTTAATACGGCATGCTATATCATGAATAGGGTTCTAGTAAGACCACTACTTTCCAAAACTCCTTATAAGTTGTGGAACAATAAGAAAACCCAATGTTTTATATTTTAAAGTTTTCAGGTATAAATGTTTTAGCTTGAATGAAAAAGATGCCTTAGAAAAGTTTGATGCAAAATCCAATGAAGGGATTTTTCTTGGCTATTCCTCTATTTCTAAGGCCTTTTGTATTTTTAACAAAAAAACTTTTGTTATAGAAGATTCTATTTATGTTGTGTTTAATGAAGTTTTCGAAGTCAAGAAAAATGATTTTGATGATGATCTTAATTTTGATGCTTTGAATTTGAATGAAACCCTTTCTCCATCTAACAACTGTACGTAGATGCTCATCCTAAGGAGCTAATCGTATGAGACACATCAAAAGAGGTTCAAACTCATTCTTCTCTTAAGAATTTTTATGCCAATGCCGCATTTCTTTATCAAATTGAACCTAAATGCATTGATGAGACCTTGAAAGATGATTCATGGGTTATCACAATGCAAAACGAGTTGAATCAATTTAAGAGAAATGAGGTATGGGAGCTTGTTTTGAGACCTAGTGACCATTTAGTTATTGGTACTAAATGGGTCTTTAGAAATAAGCAAAATGAATTTGGTATCGTTGTTAGAAACAAGGCTAGATCAATGGCCAAAAGTTTTAAATAAGAAGAAGGTGTCGATTATGAAGAAACCTTCACTCTTGTGGCAAGATTAGAAGCCAAAAGGATGCTCCTTGCCTATGCTAGTTTTAATAACTTTAAGTTATTTCAAATGGGTGTTAAAAGTTCTTTTCTTATTAGCTTCATTTATGAAGAAGTTTATGTTGAACAATCTCCCGAATTTGAGAATGATAATTTTTCTAATCATGTGTTTAAATTGACTAAGGCTCTCCATGGATTAAAACAAGCCCTAAGGGCTTGGTATGAGAGACTTAGCTCCTTTCTTATCCAAAATAATTTCTCTAAAGGCAAGGTCGATACCACATTATTTATTAAAAATTTTAAAAATAACTTTCTTATTATTAAAATTTATGTTGATAATATTTTTTTTTATTCCATGAATGAATCTTTATGCGAATCATTTGCCAAAAGTATGAGCTAAGATTTTGAAATGAGTTTAATGGGCGAATTAACTTTCTTTTTAGGCTTACAAATTATACAACTTAGTGATGGTATTTTTATTAGTCAAATAAAATATGCACTAGACTTATAAAAACGATTTAATATAGACAATTCAAAGGCTATCAATACTCCTATGAGTATCTCCACTAAGTTAGACATTGACAAAAATAGTGAAAGCTTTGACCAAAAAGCTTATAGGGGTGTGATAGGTAATTTACTATACCTCACCACAACAAGATCGAACATTATGTTTAGCGTAGGACTTTGTGCTAGGTTTCAAGCTAACCCCAAGCAATCTCATTTAAAATCCGTTAAAAGAATTTTTAGATACCTAAAAGGAACTCCTAAACTAGGATTATGGTATCCAAAATCAAAAAACTTTGAATTGCTTGGTTAGCCGATGCTGATTTTGCTTATTGCCAAATAGATAGAAAGAGCACATTCAGAACATGTCAATTTTTAGGACATGCACTTATCTCTTGGTCTTCCAAGAAACAAAACTCGGTTGCATTATCTACAACCGAAGCTGAGTACATAGCAGCAGGTGCATGATGTACTTAAGTTATAAGGATGAAAAACACTTTAGAGGATTATGGAATTCACCTGAAAAACATACCTATAAAGTGTGATAACACTAGTGCAATATGCTTAACAAAAAATCCTATTCAATATTCTAGAACTAAACATATTGATATTAGGCATCATTTTATACGAGATCATATCAACAACTATGACATATCTCTAGAATTTATCGATATAAAACATCAATTAGTTGATATTTTTATAAAACCCTTGATTGAGGAACAATTTGATTTTATAAGAAGAGAAATAGGTATGCTAAACTTCTCTGATACATGAATTTTTTTCTTAAATTTTTCTCCAATTTTTATTTATTGAGTTATATTTTTCGAGATCATTCACTATTATCTCTTCACTTGAGATAAGACTTGAATCATGGATTTATGATATGCATAATTAGCAATATGAATTTCGCCATACAAATTTCTCCTCTTACCAAAGTAGAATTTCAAAAATCTTTATGATGTTTGTGTATATGAGAATGCACACCATATAATGATAAAGATCTTGCATGATGAAACCACACAATGTCGGCACCACACAGATTTGCACCACACCACAATTTAGGCAGTGCTCACTACCTGTAGGCAGTGGCACCGCCCAACTGACAGTAGCATCGCCTAGTGGACACAAGTTGTAAGCGGTAACACCACCCAATTGCTGGTGCCACCGCCCGCAACTTGCCCTATAAAAAGAACATGTTAGGGCCGACGGTAGAACTGACCCCAACTCATTCTACACCTCTCCTAAGAGCCCCAAATCACTTATTCACCTTGCTCTCCCTCTAGTAACTCAAAGGAATACTTATCCTCTACAAAATTAAGGACCCAAACCTTCCTTGGGTGATCACAAGAAGGTTAAACCACTAAGATAATCCCTAAACCAAATTGTTTCCTTCTTTACATTAACTGTTCTTGCCTCTCATTTATTCTTCATAAATGTAGTCTTCATGACTTCTAGAAGATCCTCAAGGGACAAAGAGAAGAGAAGAGTAGATGTAAACTATGATTCCCTGGTTTGCTAACCTAGAGACTTAGAGGAATTAAGTAATTTGGAACCAATTCAATGGTTTGCTAATCTAGATATCCTCCAAATCCTTCAAATAAGTGAATCGATCTATCGTAGACTTGTTAGGTTGTTTTACAACAACTTTCATGTGGATGAACATGATAGGGTCTCAACTTATCTCTTAGGGCATCATATACCCATTACGGATAGTGTAATCTGCAACCTCATAGAAATTACTAAGAAAAGTAGAGTTTGTTATTTTAGAGGACAATGGGATGAAGAATTAGTTTGGACAACTTACTCTAAAGCCTTAGGAACCATTTTCGGTAATCCAAACTTATCTATCCTTCCAAAAAGCTATAAGCATTTACTACCTTTCAACACCAAATTACTTCATCACATCTTGATAAGCATTATACTTCCAAAACAATATTATTATGATGAAGTTAACCAAATGAAAATAGGAACGATGTATTGGATTATAAAAAGACATGACAATTGTTTTGGCTACCTAATACAACAATACATGATTGAACTATCGAAAAAGGATATGATGGTTCCTTATGGTGGCTTGATCACAAGACTAATCCATGCATATGACATAGTCATCCCACCTGATGAAGAAGTCATGAATCTAGATAGGTTCAACATCATAAATAGAAACCTGCTAAGAATATTAAGATGTATTGTCAGAAATGGGATATGAACTAGATTACCTAGAAGAACTAACCTCTCCCTACTTGATTATTTATGGGCAATCAATCTCCTCCTACTAATCCCCTTGAGACAATACCTCCAGCAGAGCAAGTACCCTCCTCATCTACTGATGACATATGGACTCGAATGGATCAATTTGAACAACGTCAAGATCAAATTTTAACTGAGTTGCAGTAGATTCATCGATAACTTAATACTTTGTTAAGACATTTTGACTTACCTCCACTTGAATAGCTAATGTATATCTTTTTACCGATGACAAAGGGAGAGAAATTGATGGAATCTCTCTGAATGTTGTAATGTTCACTTTGATATTGTGTTCACTTTGATGTTGTGTTCATTTTGATGATGTTGTGATCTCTTTAAATGATTGTGATCTCTTAAATATTAAGAACTTTTGATGTTGTGAAATTTTCATGTTACCATACAATGATGCAATATCGGATTCGTTCCCATCCAATATAATGATGATGTTTCATGCATTGTAAGGTTACTTTATCATGCATGAAGTGATAAAATCATATATTTAATATCTAAATGGCTTGAAATGTATTGTGGCATGATTACTTGTAAACATTTTATCATGCTTAATTTCGTATCAAAATGTTATGATGAGGTATCATGAGCTTAACTTGCTATTTACAATTGATACCATGATGAATTGTCATCTTTCTTGATTCCACATTCGTATCATCTTTCAAAATTTGAAATTGGATACGTGGTATCATATTTTTAATTGGTGAATCATGATAAGTATCATATTATGCATGTTGAATATAACTTATCAAATTGATGCTTAAATTTAAAGGCCTTGAATTCAAGAGTGTCTTTTCTCAAGTTTGGCATATAGATAGGGGGGAGTTAAGGTTAACTCTACCAATTGGTTGTCATCATCAAAGAGGGGGAGATTGTTGAATCTCGAATTTTGATAATAAAAATAATTGGTAAATTGTTTGACCTAATTTATGTATTGAGATAAGTGTGCAGGATTAACTACGATAACGGTAAGGCATAAAGCAGATGATGGGCCGGAGTCGAAGATTCGGATGATGTACTAGAAGTGTGTCAGGAGCTCGCTGAGAGCTCATCTGAAGATCACTGAGAGTATATCAAAAGATCACCGAGAGTTCGTCGGGAGTTCGCCAAAAGCTCATCTGAAGATTGCCAAGAGTTCATCGGAAGATCGCTGAGAGTTCGTCAGGAGTTCGTCGGAAGCGTGCTGGAAGACTCGCCGAGAAGTGTTAGGATCAAGAGCGCACTAAGAGGGAGGGGGGGGGTGAATTAGTGTAGCGAAAAACTTTTACGATTTAAAAACTTATTGCGATTAAGGCTGATTTAACAAAAGTGGTTTCAACTCAATCCTTTTGGATGAACATTAAACTTGAAACCTTTCGGGAAATACCAAGAGAAGACTAAGGTGATTTGCAGCAATGCAAATCACACAACTGAAAAACGTCGGTTTGGTAAAGCTTTCATACAAGTAAAATAGATTTCAGAAAATGTTTATGTCAAAGCGTAAGTAGACGTAGTTAAGCACAGTAAGGAGGAGAGGCAGTTTGCTTATAAAGGAAAGATGCTCAAAGTAAATACACACCGAGATTTTAGAGTGGTTCGGTCAATGTGGCCTACATCCACTATTGGCTTCCTCCTCCGACGAGGTCACCGGCGTCTACTAGAGGCCTTCCTTCAATAGGCGAAGGCCAACCACCCTTTTACAGCTTTTCTCCTTTTGACGGGCTTAGGAGACAACCTTTACAAGTTTTTACTCCTCTCTTGAATGATCTCAATACTTAGAAGAAAGACGGAGGAGAACTCTAGCTTTTACAACACTTTAAGGCCTCAAAGACTCAAGATTAAAGCAAGTTTTCATTTCCCTTTCATGCAGGAAAGGGTGGGGTTTATATAGGTCCCACTATCACGCCCCTCAAAAAAGATCAATAATATTAAAATTTTCATCACTAACCAATTCAGGATCCAAACTAACATTTGAGGACACTAAAAAATATTCTATCAAATTCACATCTATAAAACCTGTGCAGTTTATAATTATATATCACATCACTCGATAATTCATATTTATGGCAACCCAAGCCAACTTAATAAATATGAACAACATTTATAAATCTACAAGCTAAGTAATTTATGCAATCAGAACTCCAATCATTTACCATAAGTTAATATCATCGTAAACTAGACTTAACGTTCCGAAATTCTAAATAGAGAGATCCTCTGACACTTTTACAAGGTATATCCATTTCAGTTCATTGATAACATTTCATTACATACAAAATATGCTTCTACAACAATAACATAATAACCAACAAGACTTGCCCATAATTCTGAATAGCTCTCCATTGCCTCAGCCCAATTCAAACATCTCAACGAGTGACAAGGTGACCTGAAAGATTTTATATAATAACAGAGTGAGCTAAAAACAGCTCAGCAAGTGACAAAGCATATTTAGAACAAAAGGAACAATTTCAAAAAAGTAAGGTATCATAATGCAAGATAGAATACAAGAGTTCTCAAGGATACCATCTCATTAGATACAAAATCATGTGTCATTTCAATCGAAATATATTTTGTTCATAACAAATGGAGCATAGAGTAATTGGATAATATCAATAGCTTATGAAATGTTTGTTGAATCTCGGATTTTGATGATGAAGTCAATTGTCATTTGTTATATAATCTATATGTTAAGATAAGTGTGCAGGATTAACTACGATGAAAGTAAGATATACAGTAGGAGTTGCGTCGGAGTCAAGACAATGATCACGTTGGGAGTTCGAGAGTTCGACGGAAGTTCGGACAGTCGTCGGAGGTTCTGTAGGAACAAATCCGAGAAGTCCATGAGCTTGCCAAAGAAGCTTGTTGGAACACGCCAAGTGGATCGTCGCAAGTCCGGGAGTTTGTCAAAAGTCTGCAGGAGCATCACCGAGGGTTTAGCGGAGGACCGATGGAAGTTCACCGGAAGCTCGCCAGAAGAAGCGATTGACGCACCGGAGCAAGTTGCAGTAAATGTCTTAGGAAATATCGTAGTTAGCACAATGATTAAGTTGGAAATGGGAGGTGACCCCATTAACTTAATCTTGGGGCAATTGGGCCCTTGAAAAACTCAAATTGGGATGAATGGATCAACCCATTCGGACCTTGATTTCTACTAGGCGGTTGAACCGCCCAAGCCAGGAGGTGGCACCGCCTGGGCTAAGTCTCCAAGCGAGACTGGGCAGTGCAACCCTCCCTGATAGGAGGTGGCACTTCCTGAGCTCGGTCTTCGAGCTCTGGCAGGAGGTGCAACCACCTCAGTCAGGCGGTGGCACCGCCTGAGCTCGGTCTTCGAGCTCTGGCAAGAGGTGCAACCGCCCCTGACAGAGGTGGCACCGCCAAGAGGCTCAGTCTTCGAGCTCTGCCAGGCAGTGCAACCGCCTCAGTTAGGATGTGCAATGGCCGGATCTCGGAATTCCGGGAACTGATAGTTTTGAGCTCCAAATTCAAACTAGGTTGGGGCCTATAAATACCCCACCCTTTTAGCACTAAAAGGGCACTCAACATACACCCAAATCCTGATCTTGTTCTGTGATTTGTATAGCTCAGAATTATTGTAAAGGCCAAAAGCTCTTCTCCCTCTTTTCTTCCAAGTTCTGAGCCTTAAAGAGAGGAGAGAAAATTCTGTAAGGGTTGTCTCCTAAGCCCGTCAAAAGGAGTGAAAGTATAAAAGGGTGGTTGGCCTTCGCCTATTGAAGGAAGTCCTCTAGTTGACGTCGGTGACCTCGTTGGTAGAGGAAGCCAAAAGTGGAGTAGGTCAAGATTGATCGAACCACTCTAAATCTTGGTTTGAATTTACTTTGAGCATATTATCTTTACTGCAAACCTCCTCAAAAGCTTACTGTTTTCTGCGCATATACGATTGGGTTTCAAGCTTTGCACTTTCCGAATCGGCGTTTAGACGTAAATCAGTTTTTTCGTACAATCATCATATTTCAGTTTGCGTTTACGTTTTGATTTCTATCATAACTGCAAACTGCCTTTATATCCTTGCTTAAACTGGATCTCGCTTAATCAAGTGATTTACGAATCAACATTTAGACGTAAATCAGTTTCTTCGTACGAATATTGTATTTTAGTTTGCGCCTACTATCTAATTTGAATCATAACTGCAAACTGCATTTATATCTTTGCTGCATCTCGCTTAATCAAAAGTTAGAATGATTTACTAATTGACTTTCTTATCGAAATCACATTTATCGAACAAACACAGTTTTTATTTTAATCGTAAAAGGTTTTCCGCTGCACTAATTCACCCCCCCCTCTTAGTGCTCTTGATCTTAACAATTGGTATCAGAGCGGGGTTAAATCTCAAACGGATTAAAACCCAAGAGAGATGGCATACGCCGGAAACCAAGAGGACCATTCTATTACACGTCCGCCCATGTTCAATGGGACGGACTACACCTACTAGAAGACACAAATGAGGATATTTCTTATTTCTATGGATTTTGATCTTTGGAATCTTGTCGAAAATGGATTTTTTAAGTCTTTTCTTCCAATGATCGATTGGAATGAATTGGAGAAGAAGGCTTTCGCTATTAATGCAAAGGCTATGAATGCCTTATTTTGTGCACTTGATAAAAACGAGTTCAACCGTGTTTCGGTTTGTGAAACCGCATTTGATATTTAGCACATACTCGAAGTGACTCACGAAGGCACAAGTAGAGTGAAAGAGTCAAAAATCATTCTTTTGTTACATTCTTTCGAACTTTTCCGGATGAAACCAAGTGAGACTATTGGCGACATGTTTACCCGTCTCATGGATGTCGTCAACGGTCTAAAAGGACTCATAAAAAGTTTTCCGGATTTTGAGCTCGTAAATAAGATTCTAAGATCCCTTTCTAAGAGTTGGGATCCTAAAGTCACTGCTATTCAAGAGGTGAAAGATCTAAACAACTTCTCTCTTGAAGAACTAATCGGGTCATTAATGACCTACGAGATGACTTGCAAAGCTCATGAAGAGCAAGAAGACATCCTTCCAAAGAATAGGAAGGATATGGCACTCAGAACTTTAGAAGACCATTTGAGAGAAAACTCAAGTGATGAGGACTGATGATGACTTGGCACTTCTAACAAGAAAATTTAAAAAATTCATTAAAAGAAACAAGTTTAAGAATGACAAAAAAAATAAACTTGAACCCAAGAAGGACCAAGTTATTCGCTACGAGTGCAAAAAGCCGGGACACTACAAAAGTAATTGTCCCTAGGTCAAAAAGAGAACATCAAAGAAGAAGGCGCTCAAAGCAACGTGGGATGACTCGAGCGTGTCCGAAGAAGAGGAGTCCAACACCGAGCAAGTTGCTTATTACGCCTTAATGACCATCGGAGAGGTGGTAACAAATTTAATAGATGCAGATTTATCATTTGATAAATTATTAAATGCCTTCCATGAATTATTTGATGAATGCAAGATTATTAGTAGAAAATATAAATTGCTAAAAAAGGAGCATGATAGTCTTACTTGTAATTTTGATAACTTAAAACTGAATATCATGATAGTTTAGGTTTATACATAAAATGCCATGATCTAGAAACTCTCCAAAAGGAAAACTTGCTACTTAAGGACACCTTGAAGAAATTCGAGGTTGGTAGCAAGTCATTGAACATGATCTGTTAGGATCGAGAGCACTAAGAGGGGGGGGGGGGGTGAATTAGTGCAGCGAAAATCTTTCAGCGATTAAAAACGAAAGCTGCGTTCGTTCGATAAAAACTATTTTGATGCAAAAGCCGATTCTAAGATTACTTATGATTAAGTGCAGTTTACGTTTAAACACAGTTAGCGTCTAAACGCAGTTTGCGTCTAAATGCATATTGCGTCTAAACTCAAATTGCGTCTAAGCGCAGTTTGTGTCCAAGTGAAGATTGCGTCTAAGCGCAGTTTGCGTCTAAGCGCAGATTGCGTCTAAACACAGTTTGCGTCTAAGCGCAGTTTAAGTAGAAGTATAAAGACAATGTGCTGCTATTGTACAGCTCAAAAAGTAATCTGCAGAAAGCAGATTTACGTCTAAACGCAGATTTACGTCTAAACGTAGATTTACGTCTGAACTTTGAAACTCGTTTGTATACTCGCAGAAGGCAGTATGCAGTTGAAATCAAGACGTAAACGTAAACTGAAATCTGATGATTGTGCGAGGAAAGCCGATTTACGTCTAAACGCAGTTTTACGTCTAAATGTTGAAACTCGTTCGTAAAATTGCAGAAGACAGTTTGCAGTTATAAATAGAATCAAAATGTAAATGTAAACTACAAGGAAACTCGTTCGTAAAAGCGCAGAAGACAGTTCACAGTTATAAACAGATTCAAGACGTAAATGTAAGCTGCTATGTAAAGATCGTACGAAAACACCTATTGACGTCTGAATCCAGATTCGGAAAGATCAACACTTAGAACTTGTTCGTAAAGGCGCAGAGAGCAGTAGTTATGTAAGAGGTTTGCAGTAATGATAAGGTACTCGAAATAAAAGCAAACCAGAGATTTAGAGTGGTTCGGTCAGTCTTGACCTACTCCACTTTTGGCTTCCTCCTCCGACGAGGTCACCGACGTCAACTAGCTGCCTTCCTTCAATGGGCGAAGGCCAACTGCCCTTTTACAATTTCTCTCCTTTTGACGGGCTCAGGAGAGAACCCTTACAGATCCTTTCTCTCCTCTCTTTACAACTCAAGACTTGAAGAACAGAAAAGAGGAGAACTTTTGGACTTTACACAAATTTGAGCTCTTAGAATCACTGAAAAGATCAAGAATTCGTTGTGGATCTATATCTCTTCAGTGCTGAATGGGTGGGGTATTTATAGGCCCCAACCCAATTCAAATTTGGAGCTCAAAACGATCAAATCCCGGAATTTCAGGATCAGGCGGTTGCACCTCTTGACTGGAGAGGTTGCACCGCCTGGCATAGCTCGAAGACTGAGCCCAGGCGGTTGCACCTCTCTGTCAGGGAGGTTGCACCACCTGAGTCTGGCTCGGTGACTGAGCCCCAAGCGGTGCCACCTCTTGAATGAGGCGGTTGCACCTCTCTGCCAGAGCTCGAAGACCTAGCTCAGGCGGTGCTACCTCTCTGTCATGGAGGTTGCACCGCCCAGTCTTGCTCGAAGACTGAGCCCAGGCGGTGCCACCTCCTGGCTGGGGAGGTTGCACTGCCCAGTCTCGCTGGGAGGCTTAGCCCAGGCGGTGCCACCTCTTGGCCTAGGCGGTTGCACCTCCTGGTGCAAACAGGGTCCGAATGGTTAGCTCCATTCGGCCCACTTTCTATCTTTTCAGGGGCCCAATTGCCCCAAGATTAAGCTAATGGGATCACCTCCCATTTTCCAACTTAATCAACATGCTAACTACGATTAAATCTAACACAATTTCTGCAGCTTTGCTCCGATGCGTCAATCGCTTCTTCCGGCGAGTTTCCGGTGAACTTCCGTCGATCATCCGATGTACCCTCGATGATTCTTCTGCGGACTTCCGGAAAACTCCTGGACTTTGCGACGATCCACTTGGCGAGTTCCGACGAGCTTCGCTTGGCAAGCTTCTGGACTTCTCGGATCTGTTCTCGCAGAACCTCCGGCGACCTTCCGAACTTCCGTTGAACTCTCGAACTCCCAACGTGATCATGAACTTGACTCCGGTGCTTTGTTTCGCTTTATGTCTTCATTGTTATCATAGTTAATCCTGCACAACAAAACAAAACTTCGATCGAGACAATTAATCCTAAGCAATTAACCAAGTTGTCCGACATGTCATTGGTCCCTCCACGCTTCGTCCGATTCTTCGGCGCATCGTCCTCTTCTGCAGCCTATTGCCCAATCGGCCAGTTGACTCCGCAACTCCGATATCCTTGGCACAATACCCGCTCTTCTTGGCCCGATGCCCGAGTCCACGGCCCGAAGCCTTCTGTCGATACGTCGACCGATCCACCGGCCCGACGTCCAATCTTTTGACATGTTCCTTCGGCACAACATGATTTTCCTGCTTTAATTGTCTCATCCTGATCGAAGCATCCTGCGTCACTCAAAACGCAGATTAAATCATAAACATATATCAAGTAGTTTCATCATCAAAATACGAGATTCAACATGATCCTTGCAAACAAGGGTCACGTTCCTAAAAGAAGTGGAATCGGATTTATGAGAAGTCCTCACCAAAATCCAACCACCTTCATAAAAGGCCCCATATTACATGTTCGACACCAAAGCAAATGTAACTTTTGTTGCAAACTTGGACACAAAACGCATTATTGTCCATTCAAGAAAATTAGTCTGAACAAATTAATTTGGGTTCCTAAAGGAACCATGATAAATTCTATGCAACATGATAAACAATGTAGATCTATTTTTGAGGCACCGAAAAGCAAATGGGTACCTAAAGATCATCCTCTCTTGTAGAAACCTATACCATCGCAAGCTAGGAGTAAGAGATGGTACCTTGATAGTAGATGCTCAAGGCATATGACCGGAGATCCATCTCAATTCTCTAAGCTCACTAGCATAGACGAAGGCTATGTCACCTTCGGAGACAACAACAAGGGTAAAATCATTGGCAAAGGAACCATAGGTAACAAATCCAACTTCTTTATTGAAGATGTTTTGTTAGTTGATGGTTTAAAACATAACCTCTTGAGCATTAGTCAATTATGTGTTAAATGATATATTGTCAGATTCGAATCTAATGCTTGCATCATTGAAAAACCACACAAAAATATATATATGATTGTATTAAAATAAAATAACGTATACACTATTGACATCAATGATTTGTGTAATGAAATGTGTTTTTCGATTTTGAATGAGGATGCTTGGCTATGGCATAGAAGATTAGGTCATGCTAGCATGAAACTAATCACTCAAATATCATCTAAAGAACTTGTAAGAGGAATTCCTCATATCAAGTTCATCAAAGATAATGTATGTGATGCTTGCCAATTAGGTAAACAAATTAAGGGTAGTTTCAAATCTAAGAATCAAATAAGCACCTCTAGGCCCTTACAATTGATCCATACGGACTTGTTCGGACCAATCTCTACATCAAGCCTAGGAGGTAGCAAATACGCCTTCGTCAATGTGGATGACTGTAGCAGATACACATGGACTTACTTCTTAAAACAGAAAAATGAATGCTTTAGATATTTTACCAAGTTTTGTAAACTTGTTCAAAATGAGAAGGGTTCTATGATTTTGTCAATTAGAAGTGATCACGGTGGTGAATTTCAAAACCATGATTTCTAGGAATTTTGTGAACTCAATGGATACAACCATAATTTCTCAACTCCAAGAAACCCTCAACAAAATGGAGTAGTAGAAAGAAAAAATCAAAAATTACAAGAAATGGCAAGAACCATGTTGAATGAACATAGCCTACCCAAATATTTTTGGGCCGAAGCCGTAAACACTGCATGCTATATTTTGAATAGATTTCTAGTAAGACCCTTACTCACCAAAACTCCCTATGAGTTATGAAACAACAAAAAACCCAATGTTTCATATTTTAAAGTCTTTGGGTGTAAGTGTTTTATCTTGAATGAAAAAGATAACTTAGGAAAATTTGATGCTAAATCTGATGAAGGAATCTTTCTTGGTTATTATTCGGTTTCTAAAGCTTTTCGTATCTTCAATAAAAGAACTTTAATTATTGAAGAATCCATTCATGTTGTTTTCAATGAGATTTCTGAAATCAGAAAAAATGATTTTGATGATGATGTTAATTTTGATTACTTGAATTTAAATGAAACCCCGTCTCCAACTAGCAACTTGGATGCATCCACTTCCGAAACATCCTTACCCAAGGATTGGAAGTATGTAGATGCTCATCCTAAGGAGCTAATCTTATGAGACACATTAAAGGGGGTTCAAACACGTTCTTCTCATAAAAATTTTTGTGCCAACGCCGCTTTTCTCTCCCAAATTGAACCCAAATGTGTTGACAAAAGATTATTCATGGATTATCGCAATGCAAGATGAATTAAATCAATTTAAGAGAAATGAGGTGTGGAAGCTTGTTCCTAGGCCAACTGATCATTTAGTTATTGGTACTAAATGGGTTTTTAGAAACAAGCAAGATGAATATAGTATCGTGGTTAGAAACAAGGCTAGATTAGTGACCAAAGGTTTCAACCAAGAAGAAGGTATCGATTACGAAGAAACCTTCGCTCTTGTGGCTCAATTAGAAGCCATAAGGATGCTCCTTGCCTACGCTAGTAGTAATAATTTTAAGTTGTTCCAAATGGATGTTAAAAATGCTTTTCTTAATGGCTTTATTTTCGAAGAAGTCTATGTTGAACAATCTCCTGGATTTGAAAATAATAGCCTCCCTAATCATGTGTTTAGATTAACTAAAGCTCTCTATGGTTTAAAACAAGCTCCGAGGGCTTGGTATGAGAGACTTAGTTCTTTTCTTATTGAAAATAATTTCACAAAAGGTAAGGTTGATACTACATTGTTCATCAAGAAATTTGAAAATAATTTTCTTATTGTTCAGATTCATGTTGATGATATTATCTTTGGTTCTACGAATGAATCTCTTTGTGAATTTTTTGCTAAAACTATGAGTCTTGAATTCGAAATGAGTTTAATGGGAGAATTAACATTCTTCTTAGGCTTACAAATCAAACAACTAAGCAATGACATCTTTATTAGTCAAACTAAAAATGCTATGAATTTGCTAAAAAAGTTTAATATGAATAGCTCAAAAGCTATTAACACTCATATGAGCACCTCCACTAAGTTAAAAATTGATGAAAGTGGAGAAAGCTTCGATCAAAAAACTTATAGGGGCATGATAGGAAGTTTACTTTACCTCACTACAACTAGACCAGATATCATGTTCTGTGTAGGACTTTGTGCTAGATTTCAATCAAACCCTATGATATATCATCTCAAAGCAGTTAAAAGAATACTTATCTGGTACCACAAATATAGGATTATGGTACCCAAAATCAGAGAATCTTGAGTTAATTGCTTATGCTGATGCAGCCTTTGTTGGCTGTAGACTAGATAGAAAAAGCACATCAGGAACATGTCAATTTTTAGGACATGCCCTTGTATCCTGGTCATCCAAGAAACAAAACTCGATTGCACTATCAACAACCGAAGCTGAATATATTGCAGCAAGTGCATGCTGTGCATAAGTTGTATGGATGAAAAACACCTTAGAAGATTATAAAGTTCATCTTAAAAATATTCCCATTAAATGTGATAACACAAGTGCAATATGCTTAACAAAGAATCCTATACAACACTCAAGAACAAAACATATTGATATTAGACATCACTTTATACGAGATCATGTTACTAATCATGATGTAATCATAGAGTTCTTTGATACTAAACATCAACTAGCTGATATTTTTACAAAATCTCTAAGTGAAGAACAATTTGATTTCATAAGAAGAGAATTAGGAATGTTGATGTGTCCCAATATATAAACTAGTTAAAATTATTTTTCGGACTTTATTGAATGATCAAATCACTTGATTTCCATTACATACCTAAATAACATGTTCGAAATCATGTGTTGAATACAAAAAAATTCAATAACAATAAGCATGTTTTATCTTCATGTTTGTATTTGAAAATCTATAGCATAGTCTTGTCCGAATGCATAAAAGTGTTAATTTCATTTTCGGATTTGCTTAACAATTGATATCCTAACAATCGGATTTTCTCATACACTTATTATATGAAAAATATTTTTCTGAAATGGATTTGATGAAATGATTCCTGCTTATAAATTCCATCTTGAAATATGGATGATAGTGTTTTTACTTGCAAAGATTTGTTTCACATACATATCTTGATACTTGTAAAACTGAAGCATGATTCAATCTCTCATCGATTTTAACTTCATGATTTAATCTCTTATCAGTTTAGCCTTCACTCAAAGTAAACTCACAAATAGCTGGTATCACAAATGGCCTTCCTCCATGCAAAAAGATTATAACAAATAAAAAGAAAGAAGTATTCAAAGCAATCTACATATCATACTTTCCTTTATATGCTTGTATAATTGATTTCCTATCACTTACTATTGGAAAATAACATGAACCTAGTAAAGGCATGAACAATTATCACACTTATGCTCAAAATTTGCTTATATCTCCTGGTATCACAATTACCATGCTTTTTGTTGATGACAAAGGGGGAGAAATATATGAGTATTAATGCCATGCTTGCATCACCAAGAGACATATGAATATATTCTATAATTGCTATAATTGGCATTATGCCTTGTGTGTATCGTGGCAAGATATCAAACAAAAAACTTGCATCGTAATTTTACGTATTGATATCTTACCATGTGATGAAATGCAATAATTGCTAAAACATTTGAAATGTGTGCATCATGTAATGATATCGAAATCTTACTTCGCAATTTTACATGTTGATATCTTATAATATGATGAATTGTTACAATTACCATCATTCAAACTTGTAACGTAAAATTTGAAAATGAATGTCAAGCCTTGACATCATCTTCAGAGAGATACATCATGATGGGAGTATTGAATTCAAGAATGACTTATCTCAAGTATGGCATATAGATAGGGGGAGTTAAGGGTAACTCCATTATCAATTGATTGTCATCATCAAAAAGGGGGAGATTGTTGAAAATCGGATTTTGATGATGAAGTCAATTGTCATTTGTTATCTAATCTATATGTTGAGATAAATGTGTAGGATTAACTACGATGAAAGTAAGATATGCAGCAGGAGTTGCGCCGGAGTCAAGACAATGATCACGTTGGGAGTTCGGACAGTCGTCGGAGGTTTTATGGGAACAAATCCGAAAAGTCCATGAGCTTGCCAAAGAAGCTCGTCGGAACTCGCCAAGTGGATCGTCGCAAGTCCAAGAGTTTGCCGAAAGTCCGTAGGAGCATCACCGAGCGTTCATCGGATGATCGACGGAAGTTTACCGGAAGCTCGCCGGAAGAAGCGATTAACGCACCGGAGCAAGTTGCAGTAAATGTCATAGGATATATCGTAGTTAGCATAATGATTAAGTTGGAAATGGGAGGTGATCCCATTAACTTAATCTTGGGGCAATTGGCCCCTGAAAAACTCAAATTGGGCTGAATGGATCAACCCATTCGGACCCGGATTTCTGCCAGCCGGTTGAACCGCCCAAGCCAAGAGGTGGCACTGCCTGGGCTAAGTCTCCGAGCGAGACTAGGCAGTGCAATCGCCCCAGCCAAGAGGTGGCACCAACTGGGCTCAATCTCCGAGCGAGACTGGGTGGTGCAACCTCCCGTAACAGGAGGTGGCACCGCTTGAGCTCGGTCTTCGAGCTCTGGCAGGAGGTGCAATCGCCTCAGTCAGGCGGTGGCACCACCTGAGCTCGGTCTTCGAGCTCTGGCAGGAGGTGCAACCGCCCTTGACAGAGGTGGCACCGCCAAGAGGCTCAGTCTTCGAGGTCTGTCAGGCGATGCAACCGCCTCAGTCTGGAGGTGCAACCGCCATATCCCGGAATTCCGGGAATTGACAATTTTGAGCTCCAAATTCAAACTGGGTTGGGGCCTATAAATACCCCACCCTTTCAGCACTGATAGGGCACTCAATATACCCCAAAATCCTGATCTTGTTCTGTGATTTATAGAGCTCAGAATTGTTGTAAAGGCCAAAAGCTTTTCTCCCTCTATTCTTCCAATTTCTGAGCCTTAAAGAGAGGAGAGAAAATTCTGTAAGGGTTGTCTCCTAAGCCCGTCAAAAGGAGTGAAACTATAAAAGGGCGGTTGGCCTTCGCCTATTGAAGGAATGCCTCTAGTTGACGTCGGTGACCTCGCCGGTGGAGGAAGCCAAAAGTGGAGTAGGTCAAGATTGACCGAACCACTCTAAATCTCGGTTTGCATTTACTTTGAGCATATTATCTTTACTACAAACCTCCTCAAAAGCTTACAACTTTCTGCGCATATACGATCAGGTTGCAAGCTTTGCACTTTCCGAATCGGAATTTAGTCGTAAATCAGTTTTTTTGTACAATCATCATATTTCAGTTTGCGTTTACGTTTTGATTTCTATCATAACTGCAAACAACCTTTATATCCTTGATTAAACTGCATCTCGCTTAATCAAGTGATTTACGAATCAGCATTTAGACGTAAATCAGTTTCTTCGTATGAATATCGTATTTCAGTTTGTGCCTACTATCTGATTGAATCATAACTACAAACTGCATTTATATCTTTGCTGCATCTCGCTTAATCAAAAGTTAAAGTGATTTACGAATCAGCTTTCTTATCGAAATCAATTTTTTCGAACAAACATAGTTTTTATTTTAATCGTAAAAGGTTTTCCGCTGCACTAATTGACCCCCCCCCCCCCCCCCCCCTCTTAGTGCTCTTGATCCTAACAATGTTCTTGAGCATATCAATGACTTATGAAACATTTCGAAGCATCCCAATAATAGATTAAACATTTCGGATAATATCAATGACATATGGAACATTTCAGAGCATAACAATAGCAAATGAAACATTTCAGAACATATCAATGGTATGTGAAGCATTTTGAAGTATATCAATGGCATAGGAAATATTTTGGAGCATATCAATACAAAATACGAAACAGAAGCTCAAACGTCGTACCCTAGCATAGTGCTTGTGAGGTTTAACTCAGGGGTGGCTCAGCGCCGTGATGAGTTCTAGACTCCATCCCCGGGTAGCCCTTTCCTACTCGAGCCCTCTCACCCTGCCCAAGTGCAAGGTCGGCTCTAAATTTCATATCAAACAAATAGAAGGTGAAGTGGGATTCCAAACATAATATGGTCCATCCATTTCTGAATGACCACCAAACATAATCTAGAGCATTGCGTGCTCTAATCACATACCCTTCAGCATTTTTGGCAAAGGTCCAAATAATACCACAAATACCAGAGTACAAAAGGGTATAGTGAACAATAAATTGAGACATATCAGAAACACATACGGAACAACGGAATGCATGTGTCTATACGAAACATTACGATACAAACATGAACTTTACATAATAGGTTTCAAGAATGCAAATAATTTTAAGGATATGAGCATACAAGAATTTAAAGCAGTAATATAAAGCTCAATTGAACAAGAAAGCTAAATGAAATCAATTTCCAAAGGAATGAAACCAAAATATGCAAAATTGACCAAAGCTCGATTTCTGGCAGAATTCGAGAGGTATATTGAACAATTGATTCAAATATCAATTGTGCTCCAATATATTCAAGAAAGCTATTGTGGAAAGATATTTCAATCTATTTTCAGATAAAATAAGTCTCGTATGAATTGATGTTCCCAACAAAGAGTTACAATTGATTTAGTAACCAAAGGTCAGAAACCAAAATCATTGTTTTGCATAATCCATAGGGTCAGATTCAATAGATAACTAAGTAGACATTTGGACTCTAAATCTTTTAATCTAGTATCTAAAAGAAATATCTACAAGTCTAGTTTCCCATGTAATAAGTTTTGAATAAATCAAAGTTTCCAACAGTGACTTATAGGAAGTTCAGTATCAAAAGGTCAGAAATTACGATCCCTATTTTTCAGAATTCATAGGCTCATTTGAAACATAAGTTTGGATGGGCAAACATACTCTGAATTCTTAAAATAAGCTATCGAAAGAAAGGTTTGTGAGTCTATATTCATATCAAACAAGTTTTGTCGAAATCAGAGGTCAGTGCATAAAGTTATAACCATAACAAGGCAGAAAGGTCAGAATCTCAGAAGTTTTACATATTCAAATCGTTACGTCTAAATAGGAGATATATCAAATGCAAGGCTAGAACACTTCAAAGTTCCTCATATTCAAAGCAAATGTGGAGATAAAATTGCAGTAAGAAAAGATCAAGACACTTGCAATAGTAAAGATTAGAAAGCTTGCAATAGGAAGGATCGGTACACTTGCAATCGAAAGGATCGTAACACTTTTTTTTTTTGGTAAGTAAAAGTAAATTGATTATGTGTAAAGTTTCTACAAATAGCTTTATCTATACAAGTCATAGACAAAGGCAAGTAACTGATAGAGTGCGAATGCGATAGTTATGACTACACATGCTGTAGACTATAACTACCTGTGGGTACATTATTTGGCATCATTCCCAAGATCTTTAGCGAATAGCAAAATTAAATTTGATAAAAATATCTTTTTCTCTTCGGGTGAAGTGCTCGGTTTTGAGATCATGCTCTATACAGGATCTTGAGTCTCTAATAATCTCTTTCAAGAGCTGAGCATTGTTTGTGTGTTGACATTCAAAGATTCTATTACATCTCTCCTTCCACATCCACCAAATAGGGCATCTGAAAGTAACCTTTGCCAGTTGTGTAAGAGGCCATTTTCTTGAGAAACATTGCATAAAGTCGCCTAGTTCTTGGTGCAAGTTTGGTTGCTGTGTCTATTGAGTTCAAATCGCTGGAGAATCTCCTTCCATATCCATTTTGTATAATCACAAGCAAAATAGAGGTGGTCAACAGTTTCTTCTTGTTGCAAACAAAGGGAGCATCGGTTAACATGATAGATACCTCTTCTTTTCATATTATCTATTGTAGGTAGTTTATTGAGAAGGGCCTGCCATGTACATAAGGAGTGTCTTTGTGATCCCGGTCGATCCCATGTCCAACTGCTTGGGACCCACTTGTTATTTCTTTGCCTAATTTAATTCCATGCGGATGTGGCACTAAATTTGTCATTATCATGAGGCCAAATAAGTATATCTGAAGAGTTGTTCCTGATTGGAATAGCTATGATAGTCGGCCAAAGTGATAACATTTCGGGAGAAATAGGTGTTGAATCTCGTATTTTGATGATGAAACTACTTGATATATGTTTATGATTTAATCTGCGTTTTGAGTGACGCAGGATGCTTCGATCAGGATGAGACAATTAAAGCAGGATAATCATGTTGTGCCGAAGGAACATGTCAGAAGATTGGACGTCGGGCCGGTGGATCGGTCGACGTATCGACAGAAGGCTTCGGGCCGTGAACTCGGGCATCGGGCCAAGAAGAGCGGGTATTGTGCCAAGGATATCGGAGTTGCGGAGTCAACTGGCCGATTGGGCAATAGGCTGCACGAGAGGACGATGCGCCGAAGAATCGGACGAAGCGTCGAGGGACCAATGACATGTCGGACAACTTGGTTAATTGCTTAGGATTAATTGTCTCGATTGAAGTTTTGTTTTGTTGTGCAGGATTAACTATGATAACGATGAAGACATAAAGCGAAACAAAGTGTCGGAGTCAAGCGCGAAGGATTTGTTGCGAGTTCGAGAGTTCGACGGAAGTCCGAAGATTCGTTGGGAGTTCGCGGAGCTCGCCGAGAAAGATCGGAGCTTGCCGAAGAAGCTCGTTGGAACTCGCTAAGAACAAATCGTGAAGTCTAGGAGCTTGCCGGGAGTCCGCAGAATGGTTTCCGAGAGTTCATCGGAAGACCGCCGGAAGTTTGCCGGAAGCTCGCTAGAAGAAGTCTTGACTTGCGGACTTTGTAATAGCTTAGAAAATGTCTTTAAATTCATAGTTAGCACATTAATTAGGGTTAGGATTAGGTGTTAATCCTATAACCCAAGTAGGGGCCAATTAGGCCCAAGTTCGGATTGGTTTGGACCAAGTTTGGAGCCAAACCAAGTGAGCTGGAATAGTGAAGAGGTGCCACCGCCAGGGTTGGAGGTAGCACCGCCCAGGCTATGTCTTCCTGCGAGGTTGGGAGGTGCAACCGCCCCAGCCAGGAGGTGCAACCGCCCCAGCCAAGAGGTGCAACCTCCTCTGCCAAGTGGTAGCACCGCCAGAGCTCAAGTTTCGAGCTCTGCCAGGCGATGCAACCACCGAGCTCAGTCTTCGAGCTCTGGCAGAGAGGTGCATCAGCCTGAGCTCAGTCTCGAGCTCTGCCAGGTGATGCAATCACCGAGCTCAGTCTTCGAGCTCTGGCAGAGAGGTGCATCAGCCTGAGCTCAGTTTGGAGCTCTGCCAGGTGATGCAACCACCGAGCTCAGTTTCGAGCTCTGCCAGGTGATGCAACCACCAAGCTCAGTCTTCGAGCTCTGCCAGGTGATGGAACCATCGAGCTCAGTCTTCGAGCTCTGGCAGAGAGAAGCAATCGCCTGAGCTCAGTCTTCGAGCTCTGCCAGGCGGTGCCACCTCTCCAGTCAAGAGGTGCAACCGCTTGATCCCAGAATTCTGGGATTTGATCGATTTGATCGTTTTGAGCTCGAATTTTGAATTGGGTTGGGGCCTATAAATACCCCACCCATTCAGCACTGAAAAGATACAGACCTACACCGAAATCTTGATCTTTTCTGTGATTCTAAGAGCTCAAAAGTGTTGTAAAGCCTTTAAGTCTCCTCCTTCTGTTCTTCAAGTTTTCAATTGTAAAGTGAGGAGAGAAAGGTCTGTAAAGGTTGTCTCCTAAGCCTGTCAAAAGGAGAGAAATTGTAAAAGGGCAGTTTGGCCTTCGCCCATTGAAGGAAGGCACCTAGTTGACGTCGGCAACCTCATCGGTGGAGGAAGCCAAAAGTGGAGTAGGTCAAGGCTGACCGAACCACTCTAAATCTCTGGTTTGCGTTTATTTTCGAGCACTTTATCATTACTGCAAACCTCCCTCATCACTACTGCTCTCTGTGCTTTCACGAACAAGTTCTAAGTGCTGTTCTTCCAAATCTGCATTCAGACGTAAATTCGTATTTTCATACATTACAGTTTACGTTTACGTTTGATTCTACAGAACTGTTTTCCGTGCTTTTACGAACGAGCTTCTTTGTAGTTTACGCTTACATTTTAATCCTATTAATAACTGCAATCTATCCTTCTGCGAGTATACAAACGAGTTTCAAAGTGTAGACGTAAATCTGCGTCTAGACGTAAAACTGCGTTTAGACGTAAATCTGCGTTTAGACGTAAAACTGCGTTTAGACGTAAAACTACGTTTAGACGTAAATCTGCGTTTAGACGTAAAACTGCGTTTAGACGTAAATCTGCGTTTAGACGTAAATCTGCGTTTAGACGTAAATCTGCGTTTAGACGTAAATCTGAGTTTAGACGCAAAACTGCGCTTAGACGCAAAACTGCGCTTAGACGCAAAACTGCGCTTAAACGCAATCTGCGCTTAGACGCAAACTGCACTTAGATACAAACTGAGAATTTGCTTTTGCATCATAATAGTTTTTGAACGAACGCAGCTTTTGGTTTTTAAATTATTGTAAGATTTACGCTGCACTAATTCACCCCCCCCCCCTCTTAGTGCTCTCGATCCTAACAATTGGTATCAGAGCGGGGTATTTCTCATTTCGGATTTACACCCGAGAGAAATGACTTTTCTAGAGGGCTGTTCGGTCTTTCGTCCACCGTTCTTTAACGGATTGGACTACACTTATTGGAAAACTCGAATGAGAGTTTTCTTAATTTCTCTAAATCTGGATTTATGGAATATCATTGAAAACGGTTTTCAACTTCCCTCCAAACCGATGAACGAATGGTCGGTTTTGGAGAAGAAGAATTTTTCTTTAAACGCAAAGGCTATGAATGCCTTATTTTGCGCATTGGACAAAAATGAGTTCAATCGGATTTCTACGTGTGAAACGGCTTTCGATATTTGGCGCACTCTTGAAATCACGCACGAGGGAACTAGTAGAGTCAAAGACTCGAAAGTTAATATTCTACTGCTTGATTTCGAGCTTTTTCATATGAAACCAAGCGAAACCGTTGTTGACATGTACACCCGTTTTACGGATGTCGTCAATGGTTTAAAATCACTTGGTAAAAGCTTTTCGGATTTTGAACTCGTTAACAAAGTTTTGCGCTCACTTTCTAAAACTTGGGATTCAAAAGTAACTGCTATTCAAGAATCGAAAAACTTGAACCATTTTCCACTTGAAGAACTAATTGGTTCATTGATCACATATGAAATGACGTGCAATGCACGTGAAGAACTTGAGAACCACCTTCCAAAGAACAGGAAGGATTTGGAACTCTGGACAAATGAATGCCACTTGAGCGATGACTCAAGTGATGAGGACAATGATGAACAAACCAACCTTCCAAAGAACAGGAAGGATTTGGGACATAGAACATTTGAAGACCACTCGAGCATAAGCTCAAGTGATGGTGAACTTAAACTACAAATGAAACGAAAATTAAAAAGCAAAAAGAATGGAACTACTTGCTTTAAACGCAAGAAGAAGAACAAAAATTGGGATGAATCGAGCTCCTCCGAAGAAGAGAAAGTCAACAAAAGCAAGGCGGCAAACTACGCCTTAACAGCCTACAATGATGAGGTAATCGAAATCCCCCTAATTTACTTCGAAATTACATGATTCTTTTCATAATGCACTTTTCTTTTTCTTTAAATTTTCTTGAAAATTATATTTTTAATAATTTAACAATGAAAATGCAAAAATATGATCATGTTTGTAATCTTGAAAATGATAATGAAAATTGCATGTCTTATGTTAATGCAAGATAGAAATCTAATGATTTTACACCTAGTGAGATTAATCTTATGTGCTTGAGAAGCAAGAATGTATATTTTGATGATTTTCATATTGCTTTTCAATGACGATACATGGCTTTTGTCTGGAAGGCTTGATATTTTTCATTGTCTTTGTTTATTAAATATAATGTATGGTTTTGACATAAGAATAAAGATTTGAGCATGCTATTATAAAGTCAATCATAAATTAAAATTAAAGAAGTTTTAGGCATTTATAAGAATCATTCAAAATTATCTTCAATGAAACCTTGCTTAATGTTGCAATGAAAATATTAAAGTTTTACTTGATGATTTCAGATTTGACAAATGCTACACTTTAAATATGAATCATTCTTCAATCAGATTAAATGCTTCAATCATTTTCTAACTCTAGAGTTCTCGATTTTGGTGAAATACAAGTGATAAATTCATTTATGATATCTTGTAAATCACTTGAATTATGAATGAGTTTTTCTTTTTTATGATGTGTTAAAAGAATCACTTAAAAAGAAAATGTTTTTCCCATTTTATCGAGATTAATGATTTCATGATATTATGTGAATCTCGAAACTAATTTTGATGAAATAGTAATAACGTTATTCATGTTATGAATCTTAAAAATGATAATATGGATACATGAAACACTTATGATATTCTGTGTATTCATAAAATATTTATCTCATCATCCAATAACTCTTCTTGATATTCATTATGAGATGAAATGAAATAATGCATGAAATACAAATGAGGAGTTAATGATCATGCATAATAGGATGTAATGAATTCTAGATACCATCGTTTGAATATCTATGATCATGCTGCCAAAATGATATATCACGAATGCTTGAATATCATGTTTGATATGCTCATGATGATGATTGATTTTTCGGTATCATGCATAAATTTTTTGAAATGTAATGTTAATGAATTTGTGCATTGAAACTATAATGATGCACAAATAAGAATGATTACTTACCTTTGTCATGATTTAGAAATTGATGTAAAGGGTTTTTCCCTTGTTGACAATGACAAAAGGGGAGATAGCTAGTTTGCACAAGTCAAGAAGATGCAAAAACTTGATTTGCTAGCTTACCTATTGTGAAACTTGTATATCGTAAAAATTGCTAGCTTGTTGGTCTAAAGAGAAGCAAAAAGTTGCTATCTCAAAAGAAGCAAATGTGCTATCTTGCCTATCTCAAGAGGCAAAAATGCTAACTTGCGCATCTAGCAAAGTGAGCAAAATTTTCAAGAAGCAAGAGTTGCCTTCTTGAAAATCTCTAATTTGCTAGCTTGCATGATGTAGAACTTGCTATCTTGAACATTACCAAAAGTGCTATCTTATATGCTATAAAACTTGCATATCTAAAACTTGATAGCATGAATGTTCTAAGCATGATGTAACACTTGCTAAATCTTCTAGCTCCAAGATTGCATGATGATAAAACTTGATACTATGTTTTTCATGCAATGAGTTGAACAAATATCACACACACTTGATTGTAGTACTTCTCCTTTTTGTTGATGACAAAGGGGGAGAAGTATGTTGATGAAAGTATGTTGATGGCATTACATGTGATGCATAAGTTTATGCATATGTTCATGTTGATGTATTGCAAGTATTCATGATGAATATTGCAATGACTTGAATTCAGTTTGAATTCAAGGTTCTATCAATATGGCATATTGATAGGGGGAGTTTGTTTAAACTCCGGGAGTTAAGTTTAACTCCGTCATCAAGTGGTTGTCATCATCAAAAAGGGGGAGATTGTTGAATCTCGTATTTTGATGATGAAACTACTTGATATATGTTTATGATTTAATCTGCGTTTTGAGTGACGCAGGATGCTTCGATCAGGATGAGACAATTAAAGCAGGATAATCATGTTGTGCCGAAGGAACATGTCAGAAGATTGGACGTCGGGCCGGTGGATCGGTCGACGTATCGACAGAAGGCTTCGGGCCGTGAACTCGGGCATCGGGCCAAGAAGAGCGGGTATTGTGCCAAGGATATCGGAGTTGCGGAGTCAACTGGCCGATTGGGCAATAGGCTGCACGAGAGGACGATGCGCCGAAGAATCGGACGAAGCGTCGAGGGACCAATGACATGTCGGACAACTTGGTTAATTGCTTAGGATTAATTGTCTCGATTGAAGTTTTGTTTTGTTGTGCAGGATTAACTATGATAACGATGAAGACATAAAGCGAAACAAAGTGTCGGAGTCAAGCGCGAAGGATTTGTTGCGAGTTCGAGAGTTCGACGGAAGTCCGAAGATTCGTTGGGAGTTCGCGGAGCTCGCCGAGAAAGATCGGAGCTTGCCGAAGAAGCTCGTTGGAACTCGTTAAGAACAAATCGTGAAGTCTAGGAGCTTGCCGGGAGTCCGCAGAATGGTTTCCGAGAGTTCATCGGAAGACCGCCGGAAGTTTGCCGGAAGCTCGCTAGAAGAAGTCTTGACTTGCGGACTTTGTAATAGCTTAGAAAATGTCTTTAAATTCATAGTTAGCACGTTAATTAGGGTTAGGATTAGGTGTTAATCCTATAACCCAAGTAGGGGCCAATTAGGCCCAAGTTCGGACTGGTTTGGACCAAGTTTGGAGCCAAACCAAGTGAGCTGGAATAGTGAAGAGGTGCCACCGCCAGGGTTGGAGGTAGCACCGCCCAGCCTATGTCTTCCTGCGAGGTTGGGAGGTGCAACCGCCCCAGCCAGGAGGTGCAACCGCCCCAGCCAAGAGGTGCAACCTCCTCTGCCAAGAGGTAGCACCGCCAGAGCTCAAGTTTCGAGCTCTGCCAGGCGATGCAACCACCGAGCTCAGTCTTCGAGCTCTGGCAGAGAGGTGCATCAGCCTGAGCTCAGTCTCGAGAAGTATGTTGATGAAAGTATGTTGATGACATTACATGTGATGCATAAGTTTATGCATATGTTCATGTTGATGTATTGCAAGTATTCATGATGAATATTGCAATGACTTGAATTCAGTTTGAATTCAAGGTTCTATCAATATGGCATATTGATAGGGGGAGTTTGTTTAAACTCCGGGAGTTAAGTTTAACTCCGTCATCAAGTGGTTGTCATCATCAAAAAGGGGGAGATTGTTGAATCTCGTATTTTGATGATGAAACTACTTGATATATGATTATGATTTAATCTGCGTTTTGAG
Organism: Musa acuminata AAA Group; assembly: GCF_036884655.1. Taxonomy (NCBI): domain Eukaryota; kingdom Viridiplantae; phylum Streptophyta; class Magnoliopsida; order Zingiberales; family Musaceae; genus Musa; species Musa acuminata. The sequence continues at coordinate 27,164,666 of NC_088331.1, read as the reverse complement.
TGACGCAGGATGCTTCGATCAGGATGAGACAATTAAAGCAGGATAATCATGTTGTGCCGAAGGAACATGTCAGAAGATTGGACGTCGGGCCGGTGGATCGGTCGACGTATCGACAGAAGGCTTCGGGCCGTGAACTCGGGCATCGGGCCAAGAAGAGCGGGTATTGTGCCAAGGATATCGGAGTTGCGGAGTCAACTGGCCGATTGGGCAATAGGCTGCACGAGAGGACGATGCGCCGAAGAATCGGACGAAGCGTCGAGGGACCAATGACATGTCGGACAACTTGGTTAATTGCTTAGGATTAATTGTCTCGATTGAAGTTTTGTTTTGTTGTGCAGGATTAACTATGATAATGATGAAGACATAAAGCGAAACAAAGTGTCGGAGTCAAGCGCGAAGGATTTGTTGCGAGTTCGAGAGTTCGACGGAAGTCCGAAGATTCGTTGGGAGTTCGCGGAGCTCGCCGAGAAAGATCGGAGCTTGCCGAAGAAGCTCGTTGGAACTCGCTAAGAACAAATCGTGAAGTCTAGGAGCTTGCCGGGAGTCCGCAGAATGGTTTCCGAGAGTTCATCGGAAGACCGCCGGAAGTTTGCCGGAAGCTCGCTAGAAGAAGTCTTGACTTGCGGACTTTGTAATAGCTTAGAAAATGTCTTTAAATTCATAGTTAGCACGTTAATTAGGGTTAGGATTAGGTGTTAATCCTATAACCCAAGTAGGGGCCAATTAGGCCCAAGTTCGGACTGGTTTGGACCAAGTTTGGAGCCAAACCAAGTGAGCTGGAATAGTGAAGAGGTGCCACCGCCAGGGTTGGAGGTAGCACCGCCCAGGCTATGTCTTCCTGCGAGGTTGGGAGGTGCAACCGCCCCAGCCAAGAGGTGCAACCTCCTCTGCCAAGAGGTAGCACTGCCAGAGCTCAAGTTTCGAGCTCTGCCAGGCGATGCAACCACCGAGCTCAGTCTTCGAGCTCTGGCAGAGAGGTGCATCAGCCTGAGCTCAGTCTCGAGAAGTATGTTGATGAAAGTATGTTGATGACATTACATGTGATGCATAAGTTTATGCATATGTTCATGTTGATGTATTGCAAGTATTCATGATGAATATTGCAATGACTTGAATTCAGTTTGAATTCAAGGTTCTATCAATATGGCATATTGATAGGGGGAGTTTGTTTAAACTCCGGGAGTTAAGTTTAACTCCGTCATCAAGTGGTTGTCATCATCAAAAAGGGGGAGATTGTTGAATCTCGTATTTTGATGATGAAACTACTTGATATATGTTTATGATTTAATCTGCGTTTTGAGTGACGCAGGATGCTTCGATCAGGATGAGACAATTAAAGCAGGATAATCATGTTGTGCCGAAGGAACATGTCAGAAGATTGGACGTCGGGCCGGTGGATCGGTCGACGTATCGACAGAAGGCTTCGGGCCGTGAACTCGGGCATCGGGCCAAGAAAAGCGGGTATTGTGCCAAGGATATCGGAGTTGCGGAGTCAACTGGCCGATTGGGCAATAGGCTGCACGAGAGGACGATGCGCCGAAGAATCGGACGAAGCGTCGAGGGACCAATGACATGTCGGACAACTTGGTTAATTGCTTAGGATTAATTGTCTCGATTGAAGTTTTGTTTTGTTGTGCAGGATTAACTATGATAACGATGAAGACATAAAGCGAAACAAAGTGTCGGAGTCAAGCGCGAAGGATTTGTTGCGAGTTCGAGAGTTCGACGGAAGTCCGAAGATTCGTTGGGAGTTCGCGGAGCTCGCCGAGAAAGATCGGAGCTTGCCGAAGAAGCTCGTTGGAACTCGCTAAGAACAAATCGTGAAGTCTAGGAGCTTGCCGGGAGTCCGCAGAATGGTTTCCGAGAGTTCATCGGAAGACCGCCGGAAGTTTGCCGGAAGCTCGCTAGAAGAAGTCTTGACTTGCGGACTTTGTAATAGCTTAGAAAATGTCTTTAAATTCATAGTTAGCATGTTAATTAGGGTTAGGATTAGGTGTTAATCCTATAACCCAAGTAGGGGCCAATTAGGCCCAAGTTCGGACTGGTTTGGACCAAGTTTGGAGCCAAACCAAGTGAGCTGGAATAGTGAAGAGGTGCCACCGCCAGGGTTGGAGGTAGCACCGCCCAGGCTATGTCTTCCTGCGAGGTTGGGAGGTGCAACCGCCCCAGCCAGGAGGTGCAACCGCCCCAGCCAAGAGGTGCAACCTCCTCTGCCAAGAGGTAGCACCGCCAGAGCTCAAGTTTCGAGCTCTGCCAGGCGATGCAACCACCGAGCTCAGTCTTCGAGCTCTGGCAGAGAGGTGCATCAGCTTGAGCTCAGTCTCGAGCTCTGCCAGGTGATGCAATCACCGAGCTCAGTCTTCGAGCTCTTGCAGAGAGGTGCATCAGTCTGAGCTCAGTTTGGAGCTCTGCCAGGTGATGCAACCACCGAGCTCAGTTTCGAGCTCTGCCAGGTGATGCAACCACCAAGCTCAGTCTTCGAGCTCTGCCAGGTGATGGAACCATCGAGCTCAGTCTTCGAGCTCTGGCAGAGAGAAGCAATCGCCTGAGCTCAGTCTTCGAGCTCTGCCAGGCGGTGCCACCTCTCCAGTCAAGAGGTGCAACCGCCTGATCCCGGAATTCTGGGATTTGATCGATTTGATCGTTTTGAGCTCGAATTTTGAATTAGGTTGGGGCCTATAAATACCCCACCCATTCAGCACTGAAAAGATACAGACCTACACCGAAATCTTGATCTTTTCTGTGATTCTAAGAGCTCAAAAGTGTTGTAAAGCCATTAAGTCTCCTCCTTCTGTTCTTCAAGTTTTCAATTGTAAAGTGAGGAGAGAAAGGTCTGTAAAGGTTGTCTCCTAAGCCTGTCAAAAGGAGAGAAATTGTAAAAGGGCAGTTTGGCCTTCGCCCATTGAAGGAAGGCACCTAGTTGACGTCGGCAACCTCATCGGTGGAGGAAGCCAAAAGTGGAGTAGGTCAAGGCTGACCGAACCACTCTAAATCTCTAGTTTGCGTTTATTTTCGAGCACTTTATCATTACTGCAAACCTCCCTCATCACTACTGCTCTCTGTGCTTTCACGAACAAGTTCTAAGTGCTGTTCTTCCAAATCTGCATTCAGACGTAAATTCGTATTTTCATACATTACAGTTTACGTTTACGTTTGATTCTGCAGAACTGTTTTCCGTGCTTTTACGAACGAGCTTCTTTGCAGTTTACGCTTACATTTTAATCCTATTAATAACTGCAATCTATCCTTCTGCGAGTATACAAACGAGTTTCAAAGTTTAGACGTAAATCTGCGTCTAGACGTAAAACTGTGTTTAGATGTAAATCTGCGTTTAGACGTAAAACTGCGTTTAGACGTAAAACTGCGTTTAGACGTAAATCTGCGTTTAGATGTAAAACTGCGTTTAGACGTAAATCTGCGTTTAGACGTAAATCTGCGTTTAGACGTAAATCTGCGTTTAGACGTAAATCTGAGTTTAGACGCAAAACTGCGCTTAGACGCAAAACTGCGCTTAGACGCAAAACTGCGCTTAAACGCAATCTGCGCTTAGACGCAAACTGCACTTAGATACAAACTGAGAATTTGCTTTTGCATCATAATAGTTTTTGAACGAACGCAGCTTTTGGTTTTTAAATTATTGTAAGATTTACGCTGCACTAATTCACCCCCCCCCCCTCTTAGTGCTCTCGATCCTAACAATAGGATTAGGGAGACACCAGGTACCGTTAGCAATGAACTCGGAAACCTTCCAATCTTTGGGAGCCCCAAGATCTTTTCGTATTCTGTCAACATATAATTGAAATATACTATTCCCATTCACCCAAGGATAGTACCACATATTAGTACTAGTTCCAGAAGAGATTGCATACGAAATGTGTTTGATTAGCCAATTCTTTGCCTTTAAAATTCCTTTCTAAGCTGCATAGTGGTATGTTCTTGTTGAAATTTCCCAGATTGATTCCTTTGAAAGATACCTAGTAGAAACCCATTGTGACCATAAGGAACATTTGTTTTGCAAAAGATCCCACATTGTTGTACCAGGCATGCTTGATTCCAATCTCTAGTATTTCTCAAGTTTAGCCCCCCTTCATCTTTTGGTTTGCAAATGCTATCCCAATTTACCATATGCATTGCCTTATCATTTGTGCCATTCCAGAAGAAGTTCATTAATAACCGTTCAATATCTTGGAGAAGTCCAACAGGTAGAAGAAATGCATTACACCAATATATAGAGTATGAGTGCAATACAGAACGGATGAGTTCGAGTCGTCCTACTTTTGATAGAAGCCTATTTTTCCAAGAAGAAATTCTATTCTTTATTTTTTGCAGGATAGGCTGACAGTGGGTTTTGTGAATGCCTGTGGATATGAGCGGGAGACCCAAATAAGGAACTGGCAGGCTTCCCTTACTAACCCCCAAAGTTTGTGCAATAAAGACCTTATCCTCAACGTAAGGGCTCATATATACTTTACTTTATGCATGATTTAATTGAAGTCCAGAAACCATACCAAAGTCATTTATAATAGTAGCTAGGTTCTTTACTGAAGTTGGATCATTTTAGAGAAAGATAAGTAAATCATCTGCAAATGTTATATGTGATATATGAATAGAGCCAGCATTGGGTACCTTAATGCTACCATTTAAGACTGCAAGTTCCAACATACAGCTAAGTCCTTCCATCGCAATAGTAAAGAGATACGGAGAGAGTGGATCACCTTGTCGGATGCCATTCGTGCTCCCAAAAAAACCAATAGGTGAGCCATTAAAGAGTATCGAAAACTTTGGAGTTTCCAGGCAAGATTGAATCCAATTAACCCATTGCTGTGGGAAGTTCATATCGAGGAGCATCTTATAGATAAATTTCCTATTAACTGAATCAAAGGCTTTCCGTAAATCAGCTTTAAAACATATTTTTGTCCCTCTTGCTTTTGAATGCAAATCATTGACCAAGTCATTGGCAAGCAAAATGTTATGATGTATACTTCTCCCTTTGATGAAAGCAGCTTGATTTGGGCTAATGATCTTGTGTATTACCTTTTGCATTCTATTTGCCAATACTTTGGAGATGATCTTATAAATAAAGTTGCATAATGATATGGGTCGATAGTTCTCTAGTGAATCAGCACTTGCATTCTTCGAAATTAAAGAAATAAAGGTATAATTCATCTCTCTAAGAATATGACCTGAAGAGAAAAAATGTTGGCAAGCCTTGATCACATCATTTCCAATAATAGACCAAGCAGTTTGGTAAAATTCAGCTGGAAATCCATCTGGACCTAGGCTTTTGTGCCTTGGTGACTTAAAGACAACACATACAATTTCGTCGTCTATAATTGGGGCATTAAGGATTGAAAGAGCTTCCGAATCAAGTTTTCTAATCGGCTCCACATGAATGTTATTAGTTTTCCCAGCTTGATTAAGGAATAAAAAAATTACTCTGTGTGTGCTTTAACCTCATCTAAATTCTCAATAAGATTATCATCTTTGTCTCTGCATTTGCTGATACGGTTAACAGCCCTTCGAGTAGCAATTGAAGCATAGAAAAATTTAGTATTGGAATCTCCTTGTGTAAGCCAATGCTGTTGAGACTTCTACTTTGCAAAACTTTCCTCTTGTTTTAAGGCTTGCATGAAGTTATTTCTAGCTTCTGTCTCTTTGTAGATAATATTCTCATCATTTGGCTGAAGTTGCAGCTCATGTTGCAATGACATTAGTTCCTTCCTGCAAAATTGAACTGTGGTGGTAATATTGATTGCCAAAGGTATTTGTATTCCACTCCTTTCGTGCTGCTTTACAGGTTTTGAGCTTTTGACATAAGATGTAAGGGGGGGATCCATGCACATTAACATTCCAAGCAGATCTGATAACATCAAGAAATTGAGGATGAGTACTCCACATGTTAAAGAATCTAAACGGTTTCTTGCCTCTTGGTGTCGCTTTGTCTGCGTGTATATACATTAAAGATTCGGAAGGATCGGAACACTTGCAATAGAAAGGATCGAAACATTTGCAATAGAAAGGATTGAAACACTTGCAGGAGAAAAGATTGGGACACATGCAATAGAAAAGATAACACTTGCAATAGAAAAGATAACACTTGCAGGAGAAAAGATCGGGACACTTGCAATAGGAAAGATTCGAAAGCTTGTGAGGGGAAGGATCAAAACACTTGCAATAGGAAGGATCGGAACACTTGTAATAAGAAGGATCAGAACACTTGCAATACGAAATATCAGAACATTTGCCTTTCAAATTTGATCTGAAGATCCGAAGAAGGTGTACGCCCGAATCCTTCTTCTATTTTTCTCTGTCTCCTCTCCCCATTTTCATTTTATGCACCAATCTTCTTTCTTCCACCACAACTGCAGCTCGTGCAGAACATAAGGGGGCACATTCACCTGCTCTCCCTTACTCTTCTTCCTCCACAACTGCAGCTCGTGCAGAACACAAGGGGACACATTCACCTGCTCTCCCTTACACTCATTCCTTCTTTTTTTTTTCTTTCCCAAACACAGTTGCCGCAGCCACTGCTGCTGTCGCTGCCACAGTCGCAGCCCCTTCCACCGCATTGCCTTCTTCCTCCTCTTCTTTCGCAGACACACCTGCTGTAAACGCAGCCGCCATCGCCGCAGCCATAATCATGGCCGCAGCCCCTTTTTTTTCCCTTTCCTTTATTTCTCTTTCCCAAAAGCAGCTGCTGCAGCCACCACCACTACTGCAGCTATCGTAGCCACCTTCCCCTCTTCCTCTTCTCCCCTCTCGTTCTTCTCTTCCAACTGCAGCTGCCACCGTTGCAGCTGCAGCCTCTTCTTCCTCCCCTGATCTTCTTCTTCTCTTCTTCTCCTCTCCTTCCCTTCTCCTCCCTGGCGCCACACACACCCTCTCCTCTGTTTCCTCCTGCAGGAAACAAAGGTGTCACGACCTCTTCTCCCGCTTCTCCTTCTTCTCTTCGTCTTCTTCTTCTTCTCCTTCTCTTCTTCTCCTCTTCTTCCCTTCTCCTCCCTGACGCCCCACACCTCCTCGCTGCAGCCCTTGCCACAGCCACCCTCCTCTCTCTTCTTCTTCTTCTCTTCTTCTCCTCTTCTTCCTTTCTCCTCCCCAACGCCCCACAGCTCCTCGCTGCAGCCCTTGCCGTAGCCACCCTCCTCTTTTCTTCTTCTTCTTCCTCTTCTTTTCTTCTCCTCTTCTTCCCTTCTCCTCCCTGGCGCCTCACACATGCACTCCTCTATTTCCTCCTACAGGAAACAGAGGTGCTGCAGCCCTAGCTACTGCAACTACCTCACTCTCCTCTCCCTCTTCCCTCTCTTCTTATTCTTCTTTTCTTCTCTTCTCCCTCTTCTTCTCCTTCTTCTCCCGACGCCCCATAGCTCCTCTCTCTGTTTCATGGAAAATAGAGAGCATGGGAGGTGGTGGGATATAACCGAAATTTTTTGTTTTTTTTTTGTAGCTTAATAGTTTAGTCCTTGAAATTTCTATATTTACATATAGGTCCTCTGATTTATAAATAAATCCTTATTAATAAATTTCAAAAGTGAGGGATATTACACCCAATGGGTTTGAAAATGGAGCCTAAAAATATCCATTCCCAGATTTCTGGGGTCCTGGTAGTACCCCCACCATAACTGTACGGTACTACCACTTGACAGAGAATAGAGGCCGAGCTCTAGCAGTACCATCGCCTGACTAAGGCGGTACCACCGCTGGTAGTAATAACTATCGGTGGTACTACTACCTGACAAAGGCGGTACCACTGCCCAGAATCCCTGGGAGACCGAGTCTCCTGGGTGGTGCCATCGTCAGTCAGAAATTCTAGGTCCGAATAGGCTGTTCCATTCGGCCCAATTTAGGTTTGTTAAGGGCCCAATTGGACCCTAATTAAATTAGTGAGATTACTTTCCAATCTTAACTTAATCTAAACTCTAACTATGACAATTAAGACATCGTTACTGCAATTCGTGTTTCGTTGCGTTAATCGCTCATCCAGCAAGCTTCCGGCGAACTTCCGACGAGCATCCGACGAACCCTCGATGATGCTTCAGCGGACTCCCAGCAAGCTCCTGGACTTTGCGACAATCTTCTTGGCGAGTTCTGACTAGCTTCTATGGCAAGCCCTTGGACTTCTTGGCTAGTTCCCATAGAACTTCCGACGAACTCTCGATCTCCCATCGTGATTTTGATCTTAACTCCGGCACAACACCTACTGCATGTCTTACTGCCATCGTAGTTAATCCTGCATACTTTTCTCAACATATAGATTAGATAAACAAATGACAATTGAATTTATCATCAAAATATGAGATTCAACAATCTCCCCCTTTTTTATGATGATAATCAATTGATGACGGAGTTAACCTTAACTTCCCATATCTATATGCTGTACTTGAGAAAAGTCATTCTTGAATTCAAAGCCTTTGAATTTAAGAGACATATTGATAAGTTAAGTTCATTTAATCTTATCAATACCCTTATCATGATTCCTATCATGATGCAACTTTCTGCAAATGATGTCGAGGCATGACATCCATTTTCAAGTCTTATATTTCAAATATGAAGGATATCAATCATAGCAATTTCATCATATGGCAAGATATCAACTTTGTAAAATTACAAGTTAAGCTCTAGATATCTTATCATAATGCAAACATTTAAAGCAATTCATTCTATCATCAATTTACCACATATTTCTCCCCCTTTGTCATCAACAAAGAGTAGAACAATTCAACAATAAATATAAGTGTGTTAAAAATTCATGTCATTTTTTAACTTGTAAAGAAATTCATACAAATTATTTTTCAAGCATTCATGACATGATATCATTCACTAACTTCTTTCCTTTTACTTATCATCAAAACTTTACATGAAGGAGGAAAGTAAGGAAGTTAAAGCCATTGAGAACCAACTTTAAATGAAGTTAAGATCGATAAGAGAGCTTTATTATGCTTCATTTTTCACAAGGATCAAGATATACATTTGAAAATAAATCCTTGCAAGTGTTCATCTCAAAAAATCTTCCTTCATCAAGAAGGAATTCATGTGAAAAAATCATTACATCAAATCCATTTCTAAAAAAAAAATTCACAAAAGATAAGTCCATAAGAGATGTATTTGTCAATTAATTCCATGTGTCAAAAACTCATTAAGTGATGGAGCATGTATATGAAATAAACTTGATATTGAATAGACTTATATTCAAAGAATACAGTAAGTCTGGAAGAGAAATACAACAAAATCATACATTCGGACAATGTTTTGTCATAGCTTTTCAATCCCAATCATGAAGATTAATATTGTCACGCCCCCCCGAATTATCACATTTAGGAAGTGTGACCCTATCTAAAATCAATAATATTATAATTCATCATCAATTCAATCCAGGATCCAATCTAACAATTTGAGGATACTAAGAATCATTCAAAAATCAATATTCACAATTCATAAACATGTACGTTACATAAATCATAATCCACTTTACTCAGTGATTCACAAAATCCAAAGGCAACTCAACTAAACATCAACCACAACACAAATCCATAAACATAGAAGTATATACAATCACAAAAAGATAATTATTTACCATGGGTTCTTATCCTAATACAACTTAAACTTATCATTCCATACACATGAACGGTCCTTTAAACTTTTACAACACATAAGTATCAACAGATCCTTAACATTACATCAGAAGTAAAGTTTACTATACAACAAAAACCATCATCCAACAAAATTAGCTCAAAAATCTTCTAGCCTTTCACTACGTTAACCCAATTCTAGCTTTTCAGTGCGTGACAAGCTACCCTGAAAAATTTATATAGCAACGGGGTGAGCATAAAGAGCTCAACAAGCATCTAACATATCCATGGCGATAGGAGAAGTTCAAGCAGGCTTAGTATCAAGTTACAAAAGTAGAAATACAAGTGTTCATTTGAAGTCATCTCATTTGATATAAAATCACAAAGGTTTACCTTGTTCAAAAATAGGCATTAGACATAACAATAGGAGAAAGGAAATTTGAGCATTTCATTGGCAAAAGAAGCATTTAGGCATACATCAAATGACACATGAAGCATTTAGGTGCATATCAAAGGCATAAGAGTGTTTGGGGTAATAATAATGACAAACGAATCACTTCAAAGTATAACAAGTGAACCGAATAATAAACACAAGCTGTATGTCATTTTTGATGTAGCATGCATTCCATTTTTATCCCAAGAATAAAATGAACTCATAAACAAAGCTTTGGATATCATATCAATAAACATAGAGGGCGCTGTGGGACCATATACATAATGTGATTCATCCATTTCTCGATGACCACCAAGCATAAGTCTCCCACGTCTGGGAGCTCCATCCACCCACGTTTGAGTAAAGTTAATGGGGCCGGCAGAGCAATCGCGGGCTCTAAGCATAACTCCTTTTACCATTTCTGGCAAAGGTTCACATTATCCCACAAGACACCAGAGTACAAAAGGGTAGTATAAACAACAACATTGACACATATCAGAAGCACATGAGGAACAACGAAGATATGCATGTGCCTTTATCATACAAGGAAATGCAAACAAAGCATTACATAATAAATTTCAGTTATACAATAATTTTAGGATAAATAATACAAGAACTTCAAAGGATGAATATAAAGCTCAATTGAAGAAGAATTTAGCAAAAATCATATTTCCAATAGGATAAAAATTGAATAGGTAAAACCCAACAAAGTTTTCAATTATGACAGAATTTGAATGGTATATTTTCTAAATTGTTTGAGTGATCAAATATAATTCAAATCACTAAAAATAGGTGTCATTGGAAAGCTGTATCAATCTATTTTTCGATGAACTCAGATTTATAATTTTTTGAGTTCTTGACAGGAAGTTACAACAAATAGATTAAAGGAAGGACAGAATTGATCATCCCTGTTT